>NW_028125762.1:0-326955 GCF_965194825.1 Balaenoptera physalus
TCCCACTCAAGAACACCTGGATAGGAAGGAGCTGAAGTGGAGATCTGGCTGTGGTCAGTAACTCCAGATAACATAGTCGTGCTGGAATGTTGGTAAAGGTAGGCACTACCCATGAGTGTCTGGAAAGAGGTACCGGTAGCCGATGCCGAACTGACGGCAGGGGCAGAGACTCTGGAGAAGTTGCAGACACTTCGTGTTAGGGAAGTTGCATTGCTCACCACAGGAAGAGAATGCTGCAGAGAATTTAGAGTTCCAAGTAGAGATGGATTTTGGAAATTTTCTGTAAGAACAAGAGGGTCATGAAAAACTCAGGGAGGTTGAGAAATTCTCACTACGTTTGAGGAACAGCATTATCTTAAGGTTCTTGCTCTCAGGACACCTCTACTATCGACCCTTCCTGAGAAACCCAAAATCAGACAGTTAATGATGGCTGTAAGGACTGAGCAGTTTTCCACTCTTCTGTATTAACTGCCTGTGCTCCCATCTTGGGCACAGATGGGCAGAAGAGCCAAGTGGTATGGTTCAGACATTGTTCTCTAGGCTGGAAGCAACCTTCTCCCTGCCCTGTCTTTCCCTTCAGCCTGCACTCGTATTGACTTCTATGCTATTTCCTAGACTGGAAGCATTTTAGAACTAGGAGGCCCTTAGAGAACTTTCTCTTTTTTCAGTCTCATTTCACGAGTAAGGAAACTGAGGCTCAGAGAGGTCGGGTTGACTTGTTCAGGTTCTCTCATTATGTTAGTGTCATTACCAGGTTTCAGAACCTAAGTATCCTGACTTCCTTGCCAGGACTCCACTCTGAGCATGATAGTGCCAGAAAGCAGGAGAAATAGAACTTATAATATAAGCATTTTTTTTGTCCATTAGAAAACAGTACGGCCATTACCATTGTCATCTTCAGTGTCTCCCTTTGCTTGTGCAGTTCCCACGCTATTACCTAGAGTTGACGTATAGCTCAGTCCAACTGGTGAACTGAAAGAGTCATGTTTGCCCTCTTCAAGCCTGGTTTCTCATCCTACCTCAAAATGATTACCCGAAAGTGGATTTCTTAAGTGCTTTTGGAAAGAGAAAAGTTATCTGATTACTTCAGATTACTCATCTATAAAGTGGTTATAACACCACCACCAATAATAATAGCAGTAATAATTAATAGATGAATAAGCTGATCTATTGCGTATGATTTATATGGAGGAAGATACAATAAGTTCTAGAAAGACAAAGAAAAATCATGAAAAACATGTTACGTAACGAAAAAGAAATCCATAGATATTAATGAAAACTGGGGTATGTGGGCAAGTATCAAAGCCTAATGAATTTACTAACAAATGACATTCTGTACCATACATGCAATATTATGAAAGTGAATTTTGCCCACTCTATTTTAGTGAATACTATTAACCAAAAAACACGATGGAGGTGATAGAGGTGAATGAATTCCTAGCCAATGCATACAGACAGAGACGATAAATCAGTAAAAAATGCACAACAAGCAACAGAATGCAACAAATGTGAATGTATAGGTAGCCACAACATATATAGACAAGTATTTCAATGAAAACCGGTACAAAGCAGACAGCAAAATAGTAAGTGTAAAAGAGTTTCATTATTGTGCTCATTCATATTTTTACCCAGCAAGTAACAGGTATTAAGCCTAGGAGAAATATATCTTTCCATGAATATAACTCATATAATAAGCAGAAAGGAAGCTTAAAAAGTATCAAGAAGGTTTTTGTATTTATCCTAGAACTTAGAATCATCTTCCACATCCAAGAAGATGACATCCCAAGACCTCAAAAAACCATCATCCCTAGAATCCAATTCAAAAAGATTTTCAAATGTAAGAAAATCCAAAGGACTCCACAACATTGTTTTAGATAAACGTGGATGTTTGTGTTTTCTTTTTTTCTTTTGCCGCGCCGCGTGGCCCTGGCCGTGAAAGCACCGAGTCCTAAGCGCTGGACCGCCAGGGAATTCCCTAAATGGGGAATTAGAGATGTGGGGGCTTGACTTTTTCTTTTTCTTCTCCGGTAGCTAAGATCTACAAGCGAACGATGGCTGTTGATCAATGTGCTCTCTGTGTTAGGAAGGAAATAACTGTAAAAATTGAAAAGCAACCTTGCCTTAGAAGCTACATATCACACAAAGGAAATAGTCCTTCTGATTCAATGTAGAAGATATCATTTAAAATGTTTAATTGGTCAAATGTCTACCTAGTTTAAAAATTAGAAAGAATAGAACACTGAAAAGCAGCCCCCTAGATAACCACTTTGGTTTCTGGTTTCTAGGAAGCATCATTTCTAAAACATACTTCTAAAATGTTTCTATTCCAAACTGTCAAGTGCCAGCTGTATTCAGAGAGGCAATAAAAGAAAGAAAACGGAGTATGACTTTTCTGATAGGCTGCCCTTCCTGGTGATCCCCTGTTCTGGCCTTACTTTCCTTCTTAGTCTGTTAATGTAAGGATTTGCTACCATCAACTTTGTTTTGCCCTGCTCTGAGCAGATTTCCCTCTGTGCTGTTTCTGCTTTAATTTAAAATCTTTGGCTCCCATCAACATTCCATGGCAAACTGCCTCTTTCTTGAGAGCTCCTCTATGCTTTCCCTCTTCATTCTTATATTTTTTTCCCATCTCTTGGTTCCTGTTGGCCTGTGCTAATGAAAACAATCCTAAACTTGCTTACGTTTGACTCTGTGCCTCCCTATATAGCCCAGTACTCTCCATCCTCTCTCCCTATTCTCTCTTTTCAACTAGTCGAAATACTAGTGGAGGGAGACCATTGGAGATGAAACATCTTGGTATATATCGCTAGTTTTCTGTGTCACCTGGCTTTTCTATGTTTCTGTTGAAACACTCTTTTGAGAAGTCTCTGATTTCATTTTCTACATGGGTACCCTTTAAGGCTCAATATTGGAAAAGAAGGGGATCAGAGTGATCAACCCAATGTGGTATCCTAACGTAACAGATAAGGAAAGCAGCAGGCTTTGTGAGGCAGTCAGTGATTTGTCCAAAGTCACACAGACAGTAAACGTCAAAGTCAAAACTGAAATTAGGTCTCCAGACTTGTAGTTCAATACTTTCCCTCATTATTCCACGCTATTTTGAATCTCCTCCTCAATTTAGGGGCAAAAGAAATCGAACGCAAAACTTTCCAAAGTTTCTTTTCTTACCTGACATGGTCAGAGAAGAGGAGACATCAACTGCAGGTACAAGGGATGAGGAGACAACACTAGAGGATGTCTGAGTGGCTGCAGCTGAACGGCGCACGTGTCCAGTACAAAGGTCACTGGTTACTGGTCCAAACGGCTCCACGGAAACCCCAAGACCTCTACCAAGTGGTAGTAGGTTTGGTAGGAGAGTGATGTCACAAAGCAGGCAGTTGAAAGGTATGAGCTAGCCAATAGGGAGGTCCGATCCCCAACAGGAGGGCGGGCTTGGGTGAAGAGAGCGTAGGAGAGCTAAAACAACCCCTCAATTTCTGAGCTCTGGGGAGGAAATCCTAGAAGACAGATTTACCTCCCCCAGGCTCTTCCATTAGGGAAATCATTGCAACATTTCTTACAGACGTTCATTAATATAATTAACTAACAGTTACTTATATTCTACAGAGTATTCTATTTTATGTATCATATACTTAGAGCTATATAGATCTTATTTAACTAGTATCCTTAGGAAGGAAAGAGCCATGTAGTTTGAACTATTACAGTTGTAACTTGGTTAAAGAGCAGGGTGAAGTTTGTTGAGTGTACCCTGTGGAGAATGTTGTGGTCCAAGGCTCTTCTCTTTTAGTTTCTTCTCCTTGACTCCTACCTTCCTTGGGCTGGGCTAGGCTGGGGGCCAGGTTGGACTTGCGACTTAACATTTCTCTTCCGCTTTCTTTTTTTTTTTTTTTTTTCTTCCATTATGGGCATTGCTTCTAGGACAAGCCTTGATCTTGCATTGGATGTTCCTTCCTGTCAACTTCCAGCAGCAGGAGTCTTCTTTTCAGTGCTTGATGCTTCACGAAATAGACTCTGCCCATTGGCAGCAAATACCAGAGAGCCAGGAGACAGAGCTGGTTGCAGACCTTTCCTCTTCCAGCCTTTGGTTGCAATTGTTTTGCCCATGATTTGCTAGCTCTAGTTCCTTGGGCCACACAGGTATCCTGCCATCCAGCTCTTTTTATATGTGAGAGACATTCTGAACACTGTCCCTCTTTCTTTGCACAGAAGTATATACAGTGTGGCAGTTACCGTAATCTCCTCCCCCTTGCAAACAGCCCCTCTAGAATCTCGGACCTCTAGGACTCTCTGTCTTGCATGCTTGGGTGCAAGGCCAAGCACAATGAAGAGGAGAATAATTAGAGAAAGAGGAGGACATTGGTGGAGAACTGGGAGCAGGTAAGGTGAAAGGGCACCGGAGAAAAGAGATGCATGTAGGTTTTTTGGTTTCTGTGGGAAACAAGTTGACACACTTGGGCCTCATTTTGTATTAACAGAACAGAGAGTTGTAGATATAAGTAGCTAGATCGTGCAGCAACTGCCATGAAGTCTGTACACTGAAGAGAACAGTCTCACATCTAGTTTTCATTTTGTTTTATGTCATATTACCTTATTTATAGCATTCACTGGTATGTTTGTAGAACGCAGATGTTTTCAAATGCTCTGGTTTTGTCTACATGGTTATTTCCTTGTCCTATTTGTAAGGAATCCAACATTGTAAGACATATTGCATGTTTTTCTCTTGACGATTGTTTACCTTGAAGCGTCATGAGCTAACTTGAGCTGTTGGATTTTGTGGAGAAACTTTAAAAAGGGTCTGTGAAAAAGGCATTGTGGTGAGTCGCATTATGCACCCGAGCGTAAGGAGCAGATATCTGCCACCAGCCCAGCTTGGCCTGGATTGCCTCTGTGTTAGTTCCCCTGGTTAGTGCTTTTCTCCCTAACCACTCTTGTGACTGTGATAATGTGAGTTAAGGGCTGAGTTGCTAGTGATTTATGTGTGAGGTAGGCTGGTTTGAGGGAGGAAATCTATGGACCTAGTCATTTTCCTTGGTGGTAAGCTTTCAGGGGTGCAAAGATCGATCTTCCTGGGGACTTTTCTGGTACCAGGAAGATATCGCATAGATGGGACCTCCAAAGACACACATTTAATTTTTAGGCCTGTTGTTCCTATTATGGGATGTGAGTTTCTTCACTGATGGGGATGCTGCTTATCTGAGAAGAAACTGTGAAAGGTGGTGTAGTATAGAGGTGTGGCTTAAGCTTTTAAGTTTTCTTCAAGGTTTTTCCCCTAAGCTTCATACTTCAGACGGCCTACTTACATGAGACTAGTATGTGATGTCAGGCTAACAACTTCCTAAATACCTGCAAGCCAGATCAGTGTCTCTTTTCTCTATATTCCCATGGAAATCAAGGGTCCCGCCGAATTTTCCATCGAAACAGTTGATTTGTGCTGTCTCTAGGAATTCTACAGGGCGTACCGTTGCTTCCTAACCGGTGTCATTTGGGAGATCGATCCCCCTCTGTACGTTCAAATGATTAATTTTGAGACTCTGCTCATGTGTGCAGTAAACCCTTTAATTCCCTAAGACCTTCCTTTCCTCCATCTCATACCCCATGAAGCCCGCTTCAGTTTATCTCCTGAATTTCTTTGGAATCTGTCAGCTCTCCCTCAACATCCTAATACTGAACTTGCCTGTCTGTTGCGATTAGGTCCTAACTAGTGTCCATATATCTTGTTTCCCTCCAATCCATTCTTCACACAAGAAAGCTTCAAAGCAAGTTGGAACATTGCTCATAAACATCGCTCACAAACATTGTTTTGAGAATAGAAAACACACTGGTGGCCTTTAAGACTCTGCGTGCTCTAGAATCCTCTCTGCTTCTCTAGCCCCATCTTGTGCCACGTTTGCCCTCACTTTCTATGCTTCAGATACACTGAATTAACCTTAGTTCTCACTCATCTGACAGAAGTCAGTTGAGAAATTATTTTTCACTGTGATTCCTAGCATTAAGGAATTTGATGATCAGGTTTTGTATGAGGACTAAAACTAAACTGGGAAGTGGAAGAATTGCGTTTCAACTGTTTCAGTCAACACGCATGTATTAATGATACCTAAGTATTGAACACCGGGCTAGGTTTCATGAGGGATACAGAAGTTCTGGCCATCTCTGGTTTTGGGTATCCCTTATTTGTTGAGACCTTTGCGTTGTTTGGTTGCCTTTTGTCTGTTTTCCAGATGGGAAAACAGGAACAAGGGAAGTATAGGTTATTACTAGGTGGGGTTGAACAAGTGGAGCAGCAAACTGCAAAGCAGAAAGAAGAGGGACGTACTATAGAGGGATGTGATTTCCATTTTCAAGGCGCCTGCGTCCTGTGCAGGGAGACAGCCTAACATAAAATGTGCCTAACAAAAGATCTATTGACTTCTTACTAAAAATCTCCAGTTCATATAACCCAGGGGTTTATACCTTCTCCTTTAAAAGTTCTATTCCTGGGACTTCCCTGGTGGTCCAGTGGTGAAGACTCTGCGCTTCCAATGCAGCAGGCGTGGGTTCAATCCCTGGTTGGGGAGCTAAGATCCCACATGCTGCGCAGCCAAAGAAATTTTTTTCAAAAGTTATACTCCTGTGTTGTTGAATTTAGTGGTTTAGATTTTGTTTGAATGTTAAGAAGATTTCAGTTTATTTACCAGGAACAAACAAAACATAATGTAAAAATAGTTTCCCAGAAACGATTTCCATCGTTCTCTTCTTCCCTTTCTCCCGCAGACTGACTGGTGTTTCATCTTGACAAGTTCTCTGAAGTTCTCTGTCATTCCATAGGAAAGCGGTCTGGCTTGGAGGTTGCAATCCCAGGGAATTTTTCATCAGCGGGGAAGTCTCCATCACTACAGAGGAATCAAGGGAGAAGTCAGTCCCGGGTAAGTGAGATGCTCCCCCTAAACACCAACACAGCAGTCGTGTACCTTTCAAGGGGTTCAGGGGCAAGATGGGCAAGGCATTTCTACTAACTCTTCTTAAGGATCATGGACAGTGTGCCCTATGCTACGAGGTAAGCGGTGACTGTTGTAATTCTTACTGGTGATCATTTCATGTCACTGATCCTTGGCTCTCTTTGTATCTCATAGGACTGTTGTAAGTCCAATACAAAATGAGTCTTCTTTTTAAACAACTGAAATGTTTTACAAAGCCTAGCTTTCTCATAGAGAGTCCTTTGAATTCTCCCCACTTTCCCGAGAGGCTAAGAACACTAGTTCACACCATGAACTAGGAGAGGGGGTAGAGCCCTTTCTGATGAAATATAGAAACAAAGACAGAGTCTTAGCCTGCTTGCTCTCTGGACAGGATCTCGGACCACAAGGTCTTAAATCCTGGTATAAATGACGGAAGTGAGGACAGTTCAACTGGCACTCTCATAACAAGAGTTCTGAAACACCTTCCAAAGAGACTGTAGCAGTAGACGAGGGAAGGGAGTGCTACAGTGTGGTAGTACAGGGGGAATGCTCGGCTACAGCAGTGAAAAATGTGGTACCTATTGGTGTGCTCTCGGGGTTCTTGTACATGTAGCATAGATGACCTTTACAGTGTCCCTCCCACCTTCCCACCTGCATTAGGTGTTCTGTTTCTTTGTTTTTTTTTTTTAATTTACGTTTATTGATTGATTGATTGATTGAACTTATTTATTCTACGTATTTATTTTTTTGGCTGCACTGGGTCCTCATTGGTGTGCACGGGCTTTCTCTAGTTGCGGCTAGCGGGGTCTACTCTTGGTTGCGGTGTGCGGGCTTCTCATCGCGGTGGCCTCTCTTGTTGCGGAGCATGGGCTGTAGGCGCGTGGGCTTCGGTAGTTGCGGCTCACGGGCTCTGGAATGCAGGCTCAGTCGTTGTGGCACATGCGCTTAGTTGCTGCACGGCATGTGGGATCTTCGCAGACCGGGGCTCGAAGCCGTGTCCCCTGCATTGGCAGGCGCCACCAGGGAAGCCCTAGCTGTTCTTATATAGAGTCTAAAAACAGAGAGCACTGAGAGAAGGTAGTGGTTATTAAAGGCTCAGGATCTAAATTCTACCTGTCTCTACACCCCTTCCCAGCTGTCGATTTGACCCCGTTTGTGAATGCCGACCTCATTCTTCAACTTTCTCTGCCGTTTGTATACTCACCTTGAAAACTTGTTTCTGTGATGCGTTGAGCAGACACAGGGTGGCAGATTGCAGAGGTGGAAGCTGGTGGTCGGATATTTGCGGGCTGAATCTCCTTCAGTCCCATTCCCATTTCTGGTTGCGCAGAGGCCCTACTTCCTGTGTATGACGCGGAGCCATAGGATTGCGGGCAGGAGCCAAGTTCTCCATACAGTGAAGACCCCAGTGTGCCTTGGTTATAGTAATATACCTGGCTTCCTTCCTGGTAGGGAAGTGACAGGCGGCTATGCCCCTGATTTGTTCGTGGGCCTCCTGATACAGCAGTTCCCTTGGCTCTGGCCCTGTCGTCAGCTGCCCCTAGGAGGACTCTGAGCCCTAGCCACTTCTCTGGTAGATTTGCCTATTCCCCCACTATAATCACACCTGAATAAGGCAACTCAAACCTTTCAGAGATGTGTCGTGAACCTCTTGTTTTCTGAAATACCTATCTGGTGGTTGTGAGACTTAAGGCCAACCTCCCCGAGAGACTTTGTTTCTATTTCTCCTAGTAAACCTAGACTCATCTCCTGTCACCTTCAACTCTACTCCAATTGTGTTCTTTCAACCCAGACCCCTGACCCTGCTTTTTACTTCTGCCATTTCATCCTCACTCCTGCTTCCTTTCCTAAATCCATACGTCTCTTTTGGCCTTCCTAGCCCTGGGCCAAGTTCCTTCCTCTTTCCTCAGTTTTTACCCCTTTCCTTCATTCTCCCATCCAACTTTCAGGCCTTCCTTTCTCACGCCCCAGTTAGCAGCATCTCAAAATTCGAAAGGTTTATTACTCATCTATTAATTCTATTCCATTTACTTATTCGGTTCTATACCTATCTTACCTATGTATGGAAGAACCGCTGGTAGCCAAGGTGGCAGCAAGAATCCTAGCAGCTGTCACCTGACGTATCCGTAGTAGTCAGCAATTTCCATTTCTTTGTCCCTCTGGGTGAAAAATTGCAGCTTCCCCGAAGAGGTGTATCTGGCAGCATTCTCCCGTTGTTGTTGAGCCCGCCTCTTCATGGCCTCTCGCTCTGGCCTCTGCTCTTGTTCGATGGGCTTTGACATGACTGGCTCAGGCACGTTGGGTTCCCTCCATGGAACTCGTTGCTTGCTGAAGTCTTGGAGTAGAAGTTGGGTTTGGAGCTTGGGTGGGGACTGGCGCTTAGTCACAGCAGGGGGAACAGGCTCGCGCTGGAGAGAAGCGCCAGATGAAGTTTTGTAGGGTGCAGGCCTAGGAGCAGCAGGCTGAGGGACACGAGGCTGGGTATGGTTGGTCCAAGCCGGTTGGGTTGGGTTGGCCACAGTTGGCTGAGCTGGTTTGGCGGGACCTGGCAAAGAGGCAGGAGCTGGCTGGGATGAATTGACTGCAGCAGGTTGAGCTGAGTCAGTAGAACCAGGCTGGGCACGGTAAGCCACAGCAGGCCGATGTGAGGCCAGAGACTGTGGCCTCCGAGGAGCGGGTCGAGCTTGAGGCTTGTCCCAGGCAGAAAAAGGCAGAGGTATCAACTTGACCTTCCCAGGAGGAGGCCGCTCACACTGGGATGGAGATGGACACTCTGTTTCAGCACTGCTGTCTGGTTTCTGGGCTTGGACTTGCGTTTTCTCAGGCCTCTTACCCTCACGTGGGGTATGCCGCCGTGGCTGGATCGCTGGGGGTGGCTGGGGGTCTTTGGGGTTGCTTGAATTTCCCAAGAGCCGACAGGAAGAGAGCCCAGTTTTCGTCTCATTCTTCTTCCCCAGCGCATGAAGAACCTTCACAGACTCCAGCATGCGCACGCCAAGGGAGGTTCGAGGCTTTTGAAAGCTCTCTTGGCGAAGCTCAGTTTGGTGTTCCTTTCGCTTCGTGTTGGGGATTGCTGGCTTGTCTTCTGCCTTGACTTTGTTCCCTGACTGCTTGTTCTCTTCAGCCTTGTTTCTTCCTCTGGTCCTTTTGGTCTTTTCCTGCCCATGGCTCTCAGTTTTGCTGATCTTTCCGGATGCAGCTTTCTGAGGTTTGCCTTGAGAGTGCTTGGCCGTGTTCGCAGGAGCCCTGTCACTGACTGCAGCAGTGCATATAACCGCTTCTCCCCCTAACAGGCACTCTGGATCCTTTGGCTGGATTTTGGCCTTGGGAGCACCACCGATAGGCTCAGAGGCTTTCTGTTTGTTCTTCCTGGGTTGATCAGAGGGAACCTTTACGACACTTGGCTTTTCCTGCACCTGATTCACCTTAATGGCTCTGGTGTCTTCAGCTTTGATCACGTTGGGACCTTGGGATCGATCAAGATCTTTCCAAGAATTAAAGAGCTGGGGAAGGTGAATATCCTCCGCCAGTGTAGTAATGTCTGCAAGACCACTGCTAGGTTCAGTCCCATTTTCAAGTGTCCCTAGGTCCTGACGACTCAGGCTGTTCTCTCCCAGATCAGCATTTTCAGAACCAGGCTGCTCCTCTTGGCTGAGGGGATCGGTGCAGGCCAGCGGCTGGGGAATATCAGGGATTCCCAAAGGGAGTAGTGGAGGATCTTGGTTTTCTATTGGGATCTGGTAGGCCTCCAGAGGCTTTGACAGCTTGGTTTTGATATCCTCCACGTTCTTACTCTCTGTTTGTCCCTGGCTTGGAGCTGGAGGCAGGGCCAGGAGACGCCTGGCACTCTGGACTGGAGCTGTCACTGAAATGTCCCCAAGTTCAGATGGTGGGTTACTCTCAAGTATGTGACTGTTTCTGCTACTGCAGGACTTGGGGAGTTCTTGAGTTTGTGTCACACAAAACGTCTGGCTTGGAGGTTGCAATCCCAGGGAATTTTTCATCACCAGGGAAGTCTCCATCACTACAAAGGGATCAAGGGAGAAGTCAGTCCCTGGTAAATGAGATGCTCCCCCTAAACACCAACACAGCAGTCATGTACCTTTCAAGGGGTTCAGGGGCAAGATGGGCAAGGCATTTCTACTAACTCTTCTTAAGGATCATGGACAGTGCCCTATGCTACGAGGTAAGCGGTGACTGTTGTAATGCTTAACTGGTGATCATTTCATGTCACTGATCCTTGGCTCTCTTTGTATCTCATAGGACTGTTGTAAGTCCAATACAAAATGAGTCTTCTTTTTAAACAACTGAAATGTTTTACAAAGCCTAGCATTCTCATATAGAGTCCTTTCAATTCTCCCCACTTTCCCGAGAGGCTAAGAACACTTCACACCATGAACTAGGAGAGGGGGTAGAGCCCTTTCTGATGAAATACAGAAACAAAGACAGAGTCTTAGCCTGCTTGCTCTCTGGACAGGATCTCGGACCACAAGGTCTTAAATCCTGGTATAAATGACGGAAGTGAGGACACTTCAACTGGCACTCTCATAACAAGAGTTCTGAGACACCTTCCAAAGAGACTGTAGCAGTAGACGAGGGAAGGGAGTGCTACAGTGTGGTAGTACAGGGGGAATGCTCGGCTACAGCAGTGAAAAATGTGGTACCTATTGGTGTGCTCTCGGGGTTCTTGTACATGTAGCATAGATGACCTTTACAGTGTCCCTGCCACCTTCCCACCTGCATTAGGTGTTCTTTTTGTTTTTTTGTTTTTTTTAATTTACGTTTATTTATTGATTGATTGTTTGAACTTATTTATTCTACGTATTTATTTTTTTGGCTGCACAGGGTCTTCATTGCTGTGCACGGGCTTTCTCTAGTTGCGGCTAGCGGGGTCTACTCTTGGTTGCGGTGTGCGGGCTTCTCTTGTTGCGGAGCATGCGCTCTAGGCGCGTGGGCTTCGGTAGTTGCGGCTCACGGGCTCTAGAATGCAGGCTCAGTCGTTGTGGCACATGGGCTTAGTTGCTCCACGGCATGTGGGATCTTCCCAGACCAGGGCTCGAACCCGTGTCCCCCGCATTGCATTGGCAGGCGGATTCTTAACCACGGCGCCACCAGGGAAGCCCTAGGTGTTCTTATATAGAGTCTAAAAACAGAGGGCACTGAGCGAAGGTAGTGGTTACTGAAGGCTCAGGATCTAAATTCTACCTGTCTCTACACCCCTTCCCAGCTGTCGATTTGACCCCATTTGTGAATGCCGACCTCATTCTTCAACTTTCTCTGCCGTTTGTATACTCACCTTGAAAACTTGTTTCTGTGATGCGTTGAGCAGACACAGGGTGGCAGATTGCAGAGGTGGAAGCTGGTGGTCGGGTATTTGTGGGCTGAATCTCCTTCAGTCCCATTCCCATTTCTGGTTGCGCAGAGGCCCTACTTCCTGTGTATGACGCGGAGCCATAGGATTGCGGGCAGGAGCCAAGTTCTCCATACAGTGAAGACCCCAGTGTGCCTTGGTTATAGTAATATACCTGGCTTCCTTCCTGGTAGGGAAGTGACAGGCGGCTATGCCCCTGATTTGGAATCTGAGATGGTGCTCCCTGAGCAAGCCTGGCAGAAAGTGATGGATATAGAGGGACCATGTTATTGGCGTCTGAAGTTTTATCATACTGGGCTGCCATAAACATGGAGGAAGCAGCTGGGTGCCGGTCAGTGAGTGCCAGAGTAAAGTCTCCGAGTGAAGAGGAATTCTTTTCAGTGCTTCCTGTGATGTCCCACTCAAGAACACCTGGATAGGAAGGAGCTGAAGTGGAGATCTGGCTGTGGTCAGTAACTCCAGATAACATAGTCGTGCTGGAATGTTGGTAAAGGTAGGCACTACCCATGAGTGTCTGGAAAGAGGTACCGGTAGCCGATGCCGAACTGACGGCAGGGGCAGAGACTCTGGAGAAGTTGCAGACACTTCGTGTTAGGGAAGTTGCATTGCTCACCACAGGAAGAGAATGCTGCAGAGAATTTAGAGTTCCAAGTAGAGATGGATTTTGGAAATTTTCTGTAAGAACAAGAGGGTCATGAAAAACTCAGGGAGGTTGAGAAATTCTCACTACGTTTGAGGAACAGCATTATCTTAAGGTTCTTGCTCTCAGGACACCTCTACTATCGACCCTTCCTGAGAAACCCAAAATCAGACAGTTAATGATGGCTGTAAGGACTGAGCAGTTTTCCACTCTTCTGTATTAACTGCCTGTGCTCCCATCTTGGGCACAGATGGGCAGAAGAGCCAAGTGGTATGGTTCAGACATTGTTCTCTAGGCTGGAAGCAACCTTCTCCCTGCCCTGTCTTTCCCTTCAGCCTGCACTCGTATTGACTTCTATGCTATTTCCTAGACTGGAAGCATTTTAGAACTAGGAGGCCCTTAGAGAACTTTCTCTTTTTTCAGTCTCATTTCACGAGTAAGGAAACTGAGGCTCAGAGAGGTCGGGTTGACTTGTTCAGGTTCTCTCATTATGTTAGTGTCATTACCAGGTTTCAGAACCTAAGTATCCTGACTTCCTTGCCAGGACTCCACTCTGAGCATGATAGTGCCAGAAAGCAGGAGAAATAGAACTTATAATATAAGCATTTTTTTTGTCCATTAGAAAACAGTACGGCCATTACCATTGTCATCTTCAGTGTCTCCCTTTGCTTGTGCAGTTCCCACGCTATTACCTAGAGTTGACGTATAGCTCAGTCCAACTGGTGAACTGAAAGAGTCATTTTTGCCCTCTTCAAGCCTGGTTTCTCATCCTACCTCAAAATGATTACCCGAAAGTGGACTTCTTAAGTGCTTTTGGAAAGAGAAAAGTTATCTGATTACTTCAGATTACTCATCTATAAAGTGGTTATAACACCACCACCAATAATAATAGCAGTAATAATTAATAGATGAATAAGCTGATCTATTGCGTATGATTTATATGGAGGAAGATACAATAAGTTCTAGAAAGACAAAGAAAAATCATGAAAAACATGTTACGTAACGAAAAAGAAATCCATAGATATTAATGAAAACTGGGGTATGTGGGCAAGTATCAAAGCCTAATGAATTTACTAACAAATGACATTCTGTACCATACATGCAATATTATGAAAGTGAATTTTGCCCACTCTATTTTAGTGAATACTATTAACCAAAAAACACGATGGAGGTGATAGAGGTGAATGAATTCCTAGCCAATGCATACAGACAGAGACGATAAATCAGTAAAAAATGCATAACAAGCAACAGAATGCAACAAATGTGAATGTATAGGTAGCCACAACATATATAGACAAGTATTTCAATGAAAACCGGTACAAAGCAGACAGCAAAATAGTAAGTGTAAAAGAGTTTCATTATTGTGCTCATTCATATTTTTACCCAGCAAGTAACAGGTATTAAGCCTAGGAGAAATATATCTTTCCATGAATATAACTCATATAATAAGCAGAAAGGAAGCTTAAAAAGTATCAAGAAGGTTTTTGTATTTATCCTAGAACTTAGAATCATCTTCCACATCCAAGAAGATGACATCCCAAGACCTCAAAAAACCATCATCCCTAGAATCCAATTAAAAAAGATTTTCAAATGTAAGAAAATCCAAAGGACTCCACAACATTGTTTTAGATAAACGTGGATGTTTGTGTTTTCTTTTTTTCTTTTGCCGCGCCGCGTGGCCCTGGCCGTGAAAGCACCGAGTCCTAAGCGCTGGACCGCCAGGGAATTCCCTAAATGGGGAATTAGAGATGTGGGGGCTTGACTTTTTCTTTTTCTTCTCCGGTAGCTAAGATCTACAAGCGAACGATGGCTGTTGATCAATGTGCTCTCTGTGTTAGGAAGGAAATAACTGTAAAAATTGAAAAGCAACCTTGCCTTAGAAGCTACATATCACACAAAGGAAATAGTCCTTCTGATTCAATGTAGAAGATATCATTTAAAATGTTTAATTGGTCAAATGTCTACCTAGTTTAAAAATTAGAAAGAATAGAACACTGAAAAGCAGCCCCCTAGATAACCACTTTGGTTTCTGGTTTCTAGGAAGCATCATTTCTAAAACATACTTCTAAAATGTTTCTATTCCAAACTGTCAAGTGCCAGCTGTATTCAGAGAGGCAATAAAAGAAAGAAAACGGAGTATGACTTTTCTGATAGGCTGCCCTTCCTGGTGATCCCCTGTTCTGGCCTTACTTTCCTTCTTAGTCTGTTAATGTAAGGATTTGCTACCATCAGCTTTGTTTTGCCCTGCTCTGAGCAGATTTCCCTCTGTGCTGTTTCTGCTTTAATTTAAAATCTTTGGCTCCCATCAACATTCCATAGCAAACTGCCTCTTTCTTGAGAGCTCCTCTATGCTTTCCCTCTTCATTCTTATATTTTTTTCCCATCTCTTGGTTCCTGTTGGCCTGTGCTAATGAAAACAATCCTAAACTTGCTTACGTTTGACTCTGTGCCTCCCTATATAGCCCAGTACTCTGCATCCTCTCTCCCTATTCTCTCTTTTCAACTAGTCGAAATACTAGTGGAGGGAGACCATTGGAGATGAAACATCTTGGTATATATCGCTAGTTTTCTGTGTCACCTGGCTTTTCTATGTTTCTGTTGAAACACTCTTTTGAGAAGTCTCTGATTTCATTTTCTACATGGGTACCCTTTAAGGCTCAATATTGGAAAAGAAGGGGATCAGAGTGATCAACCCAATGTGGTATCCTAACGTAACAGATAAGGAAAGCAGCAGGCTTTGTGAGGCAGTCAGTGATTTGTCCAAAGTCACACAGACAGTAAACGTCAAAGTCAAAACTGAAATTAGGTCTCCAGACTTGTAGTTCAATACTTTCCCTCATTATTCCACGCTATTTTGAATCTCCTCCTCAATTTAGGGGCAAAAGAAATCGAACGCAAAACTTTCCAAAGTTTCTTTTCTTACCTGACATGGTCAGAGAAGAGGAGACATCAACTGCAGGTACAAGGGATGAGGAGACAACACTAGAGGATGTCTGAGTGGCTGCAGCTGAACGGCGCACGTGTCCAGTACAAAGGTCACTGGTTACTGGTCCAAACGGCTCCACGGAAACCCCAAGACCTCTACCAAGTGGTAGTAGGTTTGGTAGGAGAGTGATGTCACAAAGCAGGCAGTTGAAAGGTATGAGCTAGCCAATAGGGAGGTCCGATCCCCAACAGGAGGGCGGGCTTGGGTGAAGAGAGCGTAGGAGAGCTAAAACAACCCCTCAATTTCTGAGCTCTGGGGAGGAAATCCTAGAAGACAGATTTACCTCCCCCAGGCTCTTCCATTAGGGAAATCATTGCAACATTTCTTACAGACGTTCATTAATATAATTAACTAACAGTTACTTATATTCTACAGAGTATTCTATTTTATGTATCATATACTTAGAGCTATATAGATCTTATTTAACTAGTATCCTTAGGAAGGAAAGAGCCATGTAGTTTGAACTATTACAGTTGTAACTTGGTTAAAGAGCAGGGTGAAGTTTGTTGAGTGTACCCTGTGGAGAATGTTGTGGTCCAAGGCTCTTCTCTTTTAGTTTCTTCTCCTTGACTCCTACCTTCCTTGGGCTGGGCTAGGCTGGGGGCCAGGTTGGACTTGCGACTTAACATTTCTCTTCCGCTTTCTTTTTTTTTTTTTTTTTTCTTCCATTATGGGCATTGCTTCTAGGACAAGCCTTGATCTTGCATTGGATGTTCCTTCCTGTCAACTTCCAGCAGCAGGAGTCTTCTTTTCAGTGCTTGATGCTTCACGAAATAGACTCTGCCCATTGGCAGCAAATACCAGAGAGCCAGGAGACAGAGCTGGTTGCAGACCTTTCCTCTTCCAGCCTTTGGTTGCAATTGTTTTGCCCATGATTTGCTAGCTCTAGTTCCTTGGGCCACACAGGTATCCTGCCATCCAGCTCTTTTTATATGTGAGAGACATTCTGAACACTGTCCCTCTTTCTTTGCACAGAAGTATATACAGTGTGGCAGTTACCGTAATCTCCTCCCCCTTGCAAACAGCCCCTCTAGAATCTCGGACCTCTAGGACTCTCTGTCTTGCATGCTTGGGTGCAAGGCCAAGCACAATGAAGAGGAGAATAATTAGAGAAAGAGGAGGACATTGGTGGAGAACTGGGAGCAGGTAAGGTGAAAGGGCACCGGAGAAAAGAGATGCATGTAGGTTTTTTGGTTTCTGTGGGAAACAAGTTGACACACTTGGGCCTCATTTTGTATTAACAGAACAGAGAGTTGTAGATATAAGTAGCTAGATCGTGCAGCAACTGCCATGAAGTCTGTACACTGAAGAGAACAGTCTCACATCTAGTTTTCATTTTGTTTTATGTCATATTACCTTATTTATAGCATTCACTGGTATGTTTGTAGAACGCAGATGTTTTCAAATGCTCTGGTTTTGTCTACATGGTTATTTCCTTGTCCTATTTGTAAGGAATCCAACATTGTAAGACATATTGCATGTTTTTCTCTTGACGATTGTTTACCTTGAAGCGTCATGAGCTAACTTGAGCTGTTGGATTTTGTGGAGAAACTTTAAAAAGGGTCTGTGAAAAAGGCATTGTGGTGAGTCGCATTATGCACCCGAGCGTAAGGAGCAGATATCTGCCACCAGCCCAGCTTGGCCTGGATTGCCTCTGTGTTAGTTCCCCTGGTTAGTGCTTTTCTCCCTAACCACTCTTGTGACTGTGATAATGTGAGTTAAGGGCTGAGTTGCTAGTGATTTATGTGTGAGGTAGGCTGGTTTGAGGGAGGAAATCTATGGACCTAGTCATTTTCCTTGGTGGTAAGCTTTCAGGGGTGCAAAGATCGATCTTCCTGGGGACTTTTCTGGTACCAGGAAGATATCGCATAGATGGGACCTCCAAAGACACACATTTAATTTTTAGGCCTGTTGTTCCTATTATGGGATGTGAGTTTCTTCACTGATGGGGATGCTGCTTATCTGAGAAGAAACTGTGAAAGGTGGTGTAGTATAGAGGTGTGGCTTAAGCTTTTAAGTTTTCTTCAAGGTTTTTCCCCTAAGCTTCATACTTCAGACGGCCTACTTACATGAGACTAGTATGTGATGTCAGGCTAACAACTTCCTAAATACCTGCAAGCCAGATCAGTGTCTCTTTTCTCTATATTCCCATGGAAATCAAGGGTCCCGCCGAATTTTCCATCGAAACAGTTGATTTGTGCTGTCTCTAGGAATTCTACAGGGCGTACCGTTGCTTCCTAACCGGTGTCATTTGGGAGATCGATCCCCCTCTGTACGTTCAAATGATTAATTTTGAGACTCTGCTCATGTGTGCAGTAAACCCTTTAATTCCCTAAGACCTTCCTTTCCTCCATCTCATACCCCATGAAGCCCGCTTCAGTTTATCTCCTGAATTTCTTTGGAATCTGTCAGCTCTCCCTCAACATCCTAATACTGAACTTGCCTGTCTGTTGCGATTAGGTCCTAACTAGTGTCCATATATCTTGTTTCCCTCCAATCCATTCTTCACACAAGAAAGCTTCAAAGCAAGTTGGAACATTGCTCATAAACATCGCTCACAAACATTGTTTTGAGAATAGAAAACACACTGGTGGCCTTTAAGACTCTGCGTGCTCTAGAATCCTCTCTGCTTCTCTAGCCCCATCTTGTGCCACGTTTGCCCTCACTTTCTATGCTTCAGATACACTGAATTAACCTTAGTTCTCACTCATCTGACAGAAGTCAGTTGAGAAATTATTTTTCACTGTGATTCCTAGCATTAAGGAATTTGATGATCAGGTTTTGTATGAGGACTAAAACTAAACTGGGAAGTGGAAGAATTGCGTTTCAACTGTTTCAGTCAACACGCATGTATTAATGATACCTAAGTATTGAACACCGGGCTAGGTTTCATGAGGGATACAGAAGTTCTGGCCATCTCTGGTTTTGGGTATCCCTTATTTGTTGAGACCTTTGCGTTGTTTGGTTGCCTTTTGTCTGTTTTCCAGATGGGAAAACAGGAACAAGGGAAGTATAGGTTATTACTAGGTGGGGTTGAACAAGTGGAGCAGCAAACTGCAAAGCAGAAAGAAGAGGGACGTACTATAGAGGGATGTGATTTCCATTTTCAAGGCGCCTGCGTCCTGTGCAGGGAGACAGCCTAACATAAAATGTGCCTAACAAAAGATCTATTGACTTCTTACTAAAAATCTCCAGTTCATATAACCCAGGGGTTTATACCTTCTCCTTTAAAAGTTCTATTCCTGGGACTTCCCTGGTGGTCCAGTGGTGAAGACTCTGCGCTTCCAATGCAGCAGGCGTGGGTTCAATCCCTGGTTGGGGAGCTAAGATCCCACATGCTGCGCAGCCAAAGAAATTTTTTTCAAAAGTTATACTCCTGTGTTGTTGAATTTAGTGGTTTAGATTTTGTTTGAATGTTAAGAAGATTTCAGTTTATTTACCAGGAACAAACAAAACATAATGTAAAAATAGTTTCCCAGAAACGATTTCCATCGTTCTCTTCTTCCCTTTCTCCCGCAGACTGACTGGTGTTTCATCTTGACAAGTTCTCTGAAGTTCTCTGTCATTCCATAGGAAAGCCGTCTGGCTTGGAGGTTGCAATCCCAGGGAATTTTTCATCAGCGGGGAAGTCTCCATCACTACAGAGGAATCAAGGGAGAAGTCAGTCCCGGGTAAGTGAGATGCTCCCCCTAAACACCAACACAGCAGTCGTGTACCTTTCAAGGGGTTCAGGGGCAAGATGGGCAAGGCATTTCTACTAACTCTTCTTAAGGATCATGGACAGTGTGCCCTATGCTACGAGGTAAGCGGTGACTGTTGTAATTCTTACTGGTGATCATTTCATGTCACTGATCCTTGGCTCTCTTTGTATCTCATAGGACTGTTGTAAGTCCAATACAAAATGAGTCTTCTTTTTAAAAAACTGAAATGTTTTACAAAGCCTAGCATTCTCATAGAGAGTCCTTTGAATTCTCCCCACTTTCCCGAGAGGCTAAGAACACTAGTTCACACCATGAACTAGGAGAGGGGGTAGAGCCCTTTCTGATGAAATATAGAAACAAAGACAGAGTCTTAGCCTGCTTGCTCTCTGGACAGGATCTCGGACCACAAGGTCTTAAATCCTGGTATAAATGACGGAAGTGAGGACAGTTCAACTGGCACTCTCATAACAAGAGTTCTGAAACACCTTCCAAAGAGACTGTAGCAGTAGACGAGGGAAGGGAGTGCTACAGTGTGGTAGTACAGGGGGAATGCTCGGCTACAGCAGTGAAAAATGTGGTACCTATTGGTGTGCTCTCGGGGTTCTTGTACATGTAGCATAGATGACCTTTACAGTGTCCCTCCCACCTTCCCACCTGCATTAGGTGTTCTGTTTCTTTGTTTTTTTTTTTTAATTTACGTTTATTGATTGATTGATTGATTGAACTTATTTATTCTACGTATTTATTTTTTTGGCTGCACTGGGTCCTCATTGGTGTGCACGGGCTTTCTCTAGTTGCGGCTAGCGGGGTCTACTCTTGGTTGCGGTGTGCGGGCTTCTCATCGCGGTGGCCTCTCTTGTTGCGGAGCATGGGCTGTAGGCGCGTGGGCTTCGGTAGTTGCGGCTCACGGGCTCTGGAATGCAGGCTCAGTCGTTGTGGCACATGCGCTTAGTTGCTGCACGGCATGTGGGATCTTCGCAGACCGGGGCTCGAAGCCGTGTCCCCTGCATTGGCAGGCGCCACCAGGGAAGCCCTAGCTGTTCTTATATAGAGTCTAAAAACAGAGAGCACTGAGAGAAGGTAGTGGTTATTAAAGGCTCAGGATCTAAATTCTACCTGTCTCTACACCCCTTCCCAGCTGTCGATTTGACCCCGTTTGTGAATGCCGACCTCATTCTTCAACTTTCTCTGCCGTTTGTATACTCACCTTGAAAACTTGTTTCTGTGATGCGTTGAGCAGACACAGGGTGGCAGATTGCAGAGGTGGAAGCTGGTGGTCGGATATTTGCGGGCTGAATCTCCTTCAGTCCCATTCCCATTTCTGGTTGCGCAGAGGCCCTACTTCCTGTGTATGACGCGGAGCCATAGGATTGCGGGCAGGAGCCAAGTTCTCCATACAGTGAAGACCCCAGTGTGCCTTGGTTATAGTAATATACCTGGCTTCCTTCCTGGTAGGGAAGTGACAGGCGGCTATGCCCCTGATTTGTTCGTGGGCCTCCTGATACAGCAGTTCCCTTGGCTCTGGCCCTGTCGTCAGCTGCCCCTAGGAGGACTCTGAGCCCTAGCCACTTCTCTGGTAGATTTGCCTATTCCCCCACTATAATCACACCTGAATAAGGCAACTCAAACCTTTCAGAGATGTGTCGTGAACCTCTTGTTTTCTGAAATACCTATCTGGTGGTTGTGAGACTTAAGGCCAACCTCCCCGAGAGACTTTGTTTCTATTTCTCCTAGTAAACCTAGACTCATCTCCTGTCACCTTCAACTCTACTCCAATTGTGTTCTTTCAACCCAGACCCCTGACCCTGCTTTTTACTTCTGCCATTTCATCCTCACTCCTGCTTCCTTTCCTAAATCCATACGTCTCTTTTGGCCTTCCTAGCCCTGGGCCAAGTTCCTTCCTCTTTCCTCAGTTTTTACCCCTTTCCTTCATTCTCCCATCCAACTTTCAGTCCTTCCTTTCTCACGCCCCAGTTAGCAGCATCTCAAAATTCGAAAGGTTTATTACTCATCTATTAATTCTATTCCATTTACTTATTCGGTTCTATACCTATCTTACCTATGTATGGAAGAACCGCTGGTAGCCAAGGTGGCAGCAAGAATCCTAGCAGCTGTCACCTGACGTATCCGTAGTAGTCAGCAATTTCCATTTCTTTGTCCCTCTGGGTGAAAAATTGCAGCTTCCCCGAAGAGGTGTATCTGGCAGCATTCTCCCGTTGTTGTTGAGCCCGCCTCTTCATGGCCTCTCGCTCTGGCCTCTGCTCTTGTTCGATGGGCTTTGACATGACTGGCTCAGGCACGTTGGGTTCCCTCCATGGAACTCGTTGCTTGCTGAAGTCTTGGAGTAGAAGTTGGGTTTGGAGCTTGGGTGGGGACTGGCGCTTAGTCACAGCAGGGGGAACAGGCTCGCGCTGGAGAGAAGCGCCAGATGAAGTTTTGTAGGGTGCAGGCCTAGGAGCAGCAGGCTGAGGGACACGAGGCTGGGTATGGTTGGTCCAAGCCGGTTGGGTTGGGTTGGCCACAGTTGGCTGAGCTGGTTTGGCGGGACCTGGCAAAGAGGCAGGAGCTGGCTGGGATGAATTGACTGCAGCAGGTTGAGCTGAGTCAGTAGAACCAGGCTGGGCACGGTAAGCCACAGCAGGCCGATGTGAGGCCAGAGACTGTGGCCTCCGAGGAGCGGGTCGAGCTTGAGGCTTGTCCCAGGCAGAAAAAGGCAGAGGTATCAACTTGACCTTCCCAGGAGGAGGCCGCTCACACTGGGATGGAGATGGACACTCTGTTTCAGCACTGCTGTCTGGTTTCTGGGCTTGGACTTGCGTTTTCTCAGGCCTCTTACCCTCACGTGGGGTATGCCGCCGTGGCTGGATCGCTGGGGGTGGCTGGGGGTCTTTGGGGTTGCTTGAATTTCCCAAGAGCCGACAGGAAGAGAGCCCAGTTTTCGTCTCATTCTTCTTCCCCAGCGCATGAAGAACCTTCACAGACTCCAGCATGCGCACGCCAAGGGAGGTTCGAGGCTTTTGAAAGCTCTCTTGGCGAAGCTCAGTTTGGTGTTCCTTTCGCTTCGTGTTGGGGATTGCTGGCTTGTCTTCTGCCTTGACTTTGTTCCCTGACTGCTTGTTCTCTTCAGCCTTGTTTCTTCCTCTGGTCCTTTTGGTCTTTTCCTGCCCATGGCTCTCAGTTTTGCTGATCTTTCCGGATGCAGCTTTCTGAGGTTTGCCTTGAGAGTGCTTGGCCGTGTTCGCAGGAGCCCTGTCACTGACTGCAGCAGTGCATATAACCGCTTCTCCCCCTAACAGGCACTCTGGATCCTTTGGCTGGATTTTGGCCTTGGGAGCACCACCGATAGGCTCAGAGGCTTTCTGTTTGTTCTTCCTGGGTTGATCAGAGGGAACCTTTACGACACTTGGCTTTTCCTGCACCTGATTCACCTTAATGGCTCTGGTGTCTTCAGCTTTGATCACGTTGGGACCTTGGGATCGATCAAGATCTTTCCAAGAATTAAAGAGCTGGGGAAGGTGAATATCCTCCGCCAGTGTAGTAATGTCTGCAAGACCACTGCTAGGTTCAGTCCCATTTTCAAGTGTCCCTAGGTCCTGACGACTCAGGCTGTTCTCTCCCAGATCAGCATTTTCAGAACCAGGCTGCTCCTCTTGGCTGAGGGGATCGGTGCAGGCCAGCGGCTGGGGAATATCAGGGATTCCCAAAGGGAGTAGTGGAGGATCTTGGTTTTCTATTGGGATCTGGTAGGCCTCCAGAGGCTTTGACAGCTTGGTTTTGATATCCTCCACGTTCTTACTCTCTGTTTGTCCCTGGCTTGGAGCTGGAGGCAGGGCCAGGAGACGCCTGGCACTCTGGACTGGAGCTGTCACTGAAATGTCCCCAAGTTCAGATGGTGGGTTACTCTCAAGTATGTGACTGTTTCTGCTACTGCAGGACTTGGGGAGTTCTTGAGTTTGTGTCACACAAAACGTCTGGCTTGGAGGTTGCAATCCCAGGGAATTTTTCATCACCAGGGAAGGCTCCATCACTACAAAGGGATCAAGGGAGAAGTCAGTCCCTGGTAAATGAGATGCTCCCCCTAAACACCAACACAGCAGTCATGTACCTTTCAAGGGGTTCAGGGGCAAGATGGGCAAGGCATTTCTACTAACTCTTCTTAAGGATCATGGACAGTGCCCTATGCTACGAGGTAAGCGGTGACTGTTGTAATGCTTAACTGGTGATCATTTCATGTCACTGATCCTTGGCTCTCTTTGTATCTCATAGGACTGTTGTAAGTCCAATACAAAATGAGTCTTCTTTTTAAACAACTGAAATGTTTTACAAAGCCTAGCATTCTCATATAGAGTCCTTTCAATTCTCCCCACTTTCCCGAGAGGCTAAGAACACTTCACACCATGAACTAGGAGAGGGGGTAGAGCCCTTTCTGATGAAATACAGAAACAAAGACAGAGTCTTAGCCTGCTTGCTCTCTGGACAGGATCTCGGACCACAAGGTCTTAAATCCTGGTATAAATGACGGAAGTGAGGACACTTCAACTGGCACTCTCATAACAAGAGTTCTGAGACACCTTCCAAAGAGACTGTAGCAGTAGACGAGGGAAGGGAGTGCTACAGTGTGGTAGTACAGGGGGAATGCTCGGCTACAGCAGTGAAAAATGTGGTACCTATTGGTGTGCTCTCGGGGTTCTTGTACATGTAGCATAGATGACCTTTACAGTGTCCCTGCCACCTTCCCACCTGCATTAGGTGTTCTTTTTGTTTTTTTGTTTTTTTTAATTTACGTTTATTTATTGATTGATTGTTTGAACTTATTTATTCTACGTATTTATTTTTTTGGCTGCACAGGGTCTTCATTGCTGTGCACGGGCTTTCTCTAGTTGCGGCTAGCGGGGTCTACTCTTGGTTGCGGTGTGCGGGCTTCTCTTGTTGCGGAGCATGCGCTCTAGGCGCGTGGGCTTCGGTAGTTGCGGCTCACGGGCTCTAGAATGCAGGCTCAGTCGTTGTGGCACATGGGCTTAGTTGCTCCACGGCATGTGGGATCTTCCCAGACCAGGGCTCGAACCCGTGTCCCCCGCATTGCATTGGCAGGCGGATTCTTAACCACGGCGCCACCAGGGAAGCCCTAGGTGTTCTTATATAGAGTCTAAAAACAGAGGGCACTGAGCGAAGGTAGTGGTTACTGAAGGCTCAGGATCTAAATTCTACCTGTCTCTACACCCCTTCCCAGCTGTCGATTTGACCCCATTTGTGAATGCCGACCTCATTCTTCAGCTTTCTCTGCCGTTTGTATACTCACCTTGAAAACTTGTTTCTGTGATGCGTTGAGCAGACACAGGGTGGCAGATTGCAGAGGTGGAAGCTGGTGGTCGGATATTTGTGGGCTGAATCTCCTTCAGTCCCATTCCCATTTCTGGTTGCGCAGAGGCCCTACTTCCTGTGTATGACGCGGAGCCATAGGATTGCGGGCAGGAGCCAAGTTCTCCATACAGTGAAGACCCCAGTGTGCCTTGGTTATAGTAATATACCTGGCTTCCTTCCTGGTAGGGAAGTGACAGGCGGCTATGCCCCTGATTTGGAATCTGAGATGGTGCTCCCTGAGCAAGCCTGGCAGAAAGTGATGGATATAGAGGGACCATGTTATTGGCGTCTGAAGTTTTATCATACTGGGCTGCCATAAACATGGAGGAAGCAGCTGGGTGCCGGTCAGTGAGTGCCAGAGTAAAGTCTCCGAGTGAAGAGGAATTCTTTTCAGTGCTTCCTGTGATGTCCCACTCAAGAACACCTGGATAGGAAGGAGCTGAAGTGGAGATCTGGCTGTGGTCAGTAACTCCAGATAACATAGTCGTGCTGGAATGTTGGTAAAGGTAGGCACTACCCATGAGTGTCTGGAAAGAGGTACCGGTAGCCGATGCCGAACTGACGGCAGGGGCAGAGACTCTGGAGAAGTTGCAGACACTTCGTGTTAGGGAAGTTGCATTGCTCACCACAGGAAGAGAATGCTGCAGAGAATTTAGAGTTCCAAGTAGAGATGGATTTTGGAAATTTTCTGTAAGAACAAGAGGGTCATGAAAAACTCAGGGAGGTTGAGAAATTCTCACTACGTTTGAGGAACAGCATTATCTTAAGGTTCTTGCTCTCAGGACACCTCTACTATCGACCCTTCCTGAGAAACCCAAAATCAGACAGTTAATGATGGCTGTAAGGACTGAGCAGTTTTCCACTCTTCTGTATTAACTGCCTGTGCTCCCATCTTGGGCACAGATGGGCAGAAGAGCCAAGTGGTATGGTTCAGACATTGTTCTCTAGGCTGGAAGCAACCTTCTCCCTGCCCTGTCTTTCCCTTCAGCCTGCACTCGTATTGACTTCTATGCTATTTCCTAGACTGGAAGCATTTTAGAACTAGGAGGCCCTTAGAGAACTTTCTCTTTTTTCAGTCTCATTTCACGAGTAAGGAAACTGAGGCTCAGAGAGGTCGGGTTGACTTGTTCAGGTTCTCTCATTATGTTAGTGTCATTACCAGGTTTCAGAACCTAAGTATCCTGACTTCCTTGCCAGGACTCCACTCTGAGCATGATAGTGCCAGAAAGCAGGAGAAATAGAACTTATAATATAAGCATTTTTTTTGTCCATTAGAAAACAGTACGGCCATTACCATTGTCATCTTCAGTGTCTCCCTTTGCTTGTGCAGTTCCCACGCTATTACCTAGAGTTGACGTATAGCTCAGTCCAACTGGTGAACTGAAAGAGTCATGTTTGCCCTCTTCAAGCCTGGTTTCTCATCCTACCTCAAAATGATTACCCGAAAGTGGATTTCTTAAGTGCTTTTGGAAAGAGAAAAGTTATCTGATTACTTCAGATTACTCATCTATAAAGTGGTTATAACACCACCACCAATAATAATAGCAGTAATAATTAATAGATGAATAAGCTGATCTATTGCGTATGATTTATATGGAGGAAGATACAATAAGTTCTAGAAAGACAAAGAAAAATCATGAAAAACATGTTACGTAACGAAAAAGAAATCCATAGATATTAATGAAAACTGGGGTATGTGGGCAAGTATCAAAGCCTAATGAATTTACTAACAAATGACATTCTGTACCATACATGCAATATTATGAAAGTGAATTTTGCCCACTCTATTTTAGTGAATACTATTAACCAAAAAACACGATGGAGGTGATAGAGGTGAATGAATTCCTAGCCAATGCATACAGACAGAGACGATAAATCAGTAAAAAATGCACAACAAGCAACAGAATGCAACAAATGTGAATGTATAGGTAGCCACAACATATATAGACAAGTATTTCAATGAAAACCGGTACAAAGCAGACAGCAAAATAGTAAGTGTAAAAGAGTTTCATTATTGTGCTCATTCATATTTTTACCCAGCAAGTAACAGGTATTAAGCCTAGGAGAAATATATCTTTCCATGAATATAACTCATATAATAAGCAGAAAGGAAGCTTAAAAAGTATCAAGAAGGTTTTTGTATTTATCCTAGAACTTAGAATCATCTTCCACATCCAAGAAGATGACATCCCAAGACCTCAAAAAACCATCATCCCTAGAATCCAATTCAAAAAGATTTTCAAATGTAAGAAAATCCAAAGGACTCCACAACATTGTTTTAGATAAACGTGGATGTTTGTGTTTTCTTTTTTTCTTTTGCCGCGCCGCGTGGCCCTGGCCGTGAAAGCACCGAGTCCTAAGCGCTGGACCGCCAGGGAATTCCCTAAATGGGGAATTAGAGATGTGGGGGCTTGACTTTTTCTTTTTCTTCTCCGGTAGCTAAGATCTACAAGCGAACGATGGCTGTTGATCAATGTGCTCTCTGTGTTAGGAAGGAAATAACTGTAAAAATTGAAAAGCAACCTTGCCTTAGAAGCTACATATCACACAAAGGAAATAGTCCTTCTGATTCAATGTAGAAGATATCATTTAAAATGTTTAATTGGTCAAATGTCTACCTAGTTTAAAAATTAGAAAGAATAGAACACTGAAAAGCAGCCCCCTAGATAACCACTTTGGTTTCTGGTTTCTAGGAAGCATCATTTCTAAAACATACTTCTAAAATGTTTCTATTCCAAACTGTCAAGTGCCAGCTGTATTCAGAGAGGCAATAAAAGAAAGAAAACGGAGTATGACTTTTCTGATAGGCTGCCCTTCCTGGTGATCCCCTGTTCTGGCCTTACTTTCCTTCTTAGTCTGTTAATGTAAGGATTTGCTACCATCAGCTTTGTTTTGCCCTGCTCTGAGCAGATTTCCCTCTGTGCTGTTTCTGCTTTAATTTAAAATCTTTGGCTCCCATCAACATTCCATGGCAAACTGCCTCTTTCTTGAGAGCTCCTCTATGCTTTCCCTCTTCATTCTTATATTTTTTTCCCATCTCTTGGTTCCTGTTGGCCTGTGCTAATGAAAACAATCCTAAACTTGCTTACGTTTGACTCTGTGCCTCCCTATATAGCCCAGTACTCTCCATCCTCTCTCCCTATTCTCTCTTTTCAACTAGTCGAAATACTAGTGGAGGGAGACCATTGGAGATGAAACATCTTGGTATATATCGCTAGTTTTCTGTGTCACCTGGCTTTTCTATGTTTCTGTTGAAACACTCTTTTGAGAAGTCTCTGATTTCATTTTCTACATGGGTACCCTTTAAGGCTCAATATTGGAAAAGAAGGGGATCAGAGTGATCAACCCAATGTGGTATCCTAACGTAACAGATAAGGAAAGCAGCAGGCTTTGTGAGGCAGTCAGTGATTTGTCCAAAGTCACACAGACAGTAAACGTCAAAGTCAAAACTGAAATTAGGTCTCCAGACTTGTAGTTCAATACTTTCCCTCATTATTCCACGCTATTTTGAATCTCCTCCTCAATTTAGGGGCAAAAGAAATCGAACGCAAAACTTTCCAAAGTTTCTTTTCTTACCTGACATGGTCAGAGAAGAGGAGACATCAACTGCAGGTACAAGGGATGAGGAGACAACACTAGAGGATGTCTGAGTGGCTGCAGCTGAACGGCGCACGTGTCCAGTACAAAGGTCACTGGTTACTGGTCCAAACGGCTCCACGGAAACCCCAAGACCTCTACCAAGTGGTAGTAGGTTTGGTAGGAGAGTGATGTCACAAAGCAGGCAGTTGAAAGGTATGAGCTAGCCAATAGGGAGGTCCGATCCCCAACAGGAGGGCGGGCTTGGGTGAAGAGAGCGTAGGAGAGCTAAAACAACCCCTCAATTTCTGAGCTCTGGGGAGGAAATCCTAGAAGACAGATTTACCTCCCCCAGGCTCTTCC
Organism: Balaenoptera physalus; assembly: GCF_965194825.1. Classification (NCBI taxonomy): domain Eukaryota; kingdom Metazoa; phylum Chordata; class Mammalia; order Artiodactyla; family Balaenopteridae; genus Balaenoptera; species Balaenoptera physalus. The sequence goes on from NW_028125762.1 coordinate 28,934, forward strand.
ATTAGGGAAATCATTGCAACATTTCTTACAGACGTTCATTAATATAATTAACTAACAGTTACTTATATTCTACAGAGTATTCTATTTTATGTATCATATACTTAGAGCTATATAGATCTTATTTAACTAGTATCCTTAGGAAGGAAAGAGCCATGTAGTTTGAACTATTACAGTTGTAACTTGGTTAAAGAGCAGGGTGAAGTTTGTTGAGTGTACCCTGTGGAGAATGTTGTGGTCCAAGGCTCTTCTCTTTTAGTTTCTTCTCCTTGACTCCTACCTTCCTTGGGCTGGGCTAGGCTGGGGGCCAGGTTGGACTTGCGACTTAACATTTCTCTTCCGCTTTCTTTTTTTTTTTTTTTTTTCTTCCATTATGGGCATTGCTTCTAGGACAAGCCTTGATCTTGCATTGGATGTTCCTTCCTGTCAACTTCCAGCAGCAGGAGTCTTCTTTTCAGTGCTTGATGCTTCACGAAATAGACTCTGCCCATTGGCAGCAAATACCAGAGAGCCAGGAGACAGAGCTGGTTGCAGACCTTTCCTCTTCCAGCCTTTGGTTGCAATTGTTTTGCCCATGATTTGCTAGCTCTAGTTCCTTGGGCCACACAGGTATCCTGCCATCCAGCTCTTTTTATATGTGAGAGACATTCTGAACACTGTCCCTCTTTCTTTGCACAGAAGTATATACAGTGTGGCAGTTACCGTAATCTCCTCCCCCTTGCAAACAGCCCCTCTAGAATCTCGGACCTCTAGGACTCTCTGTCTTGCATGCTTGGGTGCAAGGCCAAGCACAATGAAGAGGAGAATAATTAGAGAAAGAGGAGGACATTGGTGGAGAACTGGGAGCAGGTAAGGTGAAAGGGCACCGGAGAAAAGAGATGCATGTAGGTTTTTTGGTTTCTGTGGGAAACAAGTTGACACACTTGGGCCTCATTTTGTATTAACAGAACAGAGAGTTGTAGATATAAGTAGCTAGATCGTGCAGCAACTGCCATGAAGTCTGTACACTGAAGAGAACAGTCTCACATCTAGTTTTCATTTTGTTTTATGTCATATTACCTTATTTATAGCATTCACTGGTATGTTTGTAGAACGCAGATGTTTTCAAATGCTCTGGTTTTGTCTACATGGTTATTTCCTTGTCCTATTTGTAAGGAATCCAACATTGTAAGACATATTGCATGTTTTTCTCTTGACGATTGTTTACCTTGAAGCGTCATGAGCTAACTTGAGCTGTTGGATTTTGTGGAGAAACTTTAAAAAGGGTCTGTGAAAAAGGCATTGTGGTGAGTCGCATTATGCACCCGAGCGTAAGGAGCAGATATCTGCCACCAGCCCAGCTTGGCCTGGATTGCCTCTGTGTTAGTTCCCCTGGTTAGTGCTTTTCTCCCTAACCACTCTTGTGACTGTGATAATGTGAGTTAAGGGCTGAGTTGCTAGTGATTTATGTGTGAGGTAGGCTGGTTTGAGGGAGGAAATCTATGGACCTAGTCATTTTCCTTGGTGGTAAGCTTTCAGGGGTGCAAAGATCGATCTTCCTGGGGACTTTTCTGGTACCAGGAAGATATCGCATAGATGGGACCTCCAAAGACACACATTTAATTTTTAGGCCTGTTGTTCCTATTATGGGATGTGAGTTTCTTCACTGATGGGGATGCTGCTTATCTGAGAAGAAACTGTGAAAGGTGGTGTAGTATAGAGGTGTGGCTTAAGCTTTTAAGTTTTCTTCAAGGTTTTTCCCCTAAGCTTCATACTTCAGACGGCCTACTTACATGAGACTAGTATGTGATGTCAGGCTAACAACTTCCTAAATACCTGCAAGCCAGATCAGTGTCTCTTTTCTCTATATTCCCATGGAAATCAAGGGTCCCGCCGAATTTTCCATCGAAACAGTTGATTTGTGCTGTCTCTAGGAATTCTACAGGGCGTACCGTTGCTTCCTAACCGGTGTCATTTGGGAGATCGATCCCCCTCTGTACGTTCAAATGATTAATTTTGAGACTCTGCTCATGTGTGCAGTAAACCCTTTAATTCCCTAAGACCTTCCTTTCCTCCATCTCATACCCCATGAAGCCCGCTTCAGTTTATCTCCTGAATTTCTTTGGAATCTGTCAGCTCTCCCTCAACATCCTAATACTGAACTTGCCTGTCTGTTGCGATTAGGTCCTAACTAGTGTCCATATATCTTGTTTCCCTCCAATCCATTCTTCACACAAGAAAGCTTCAAAGCAAGTTGGAACATTGCTCATAAACATCGCTCACAAACATTGTTTTGAGAATAGAAAACACACTGGTGGCCTTTAAGACTCTGCGTGCTCTAGAATCCTCTCTGCTTCTCTAGCCCCATCTTGTGCCACGTTTGCCCTCACTTTCTATGCTTCAGATACACTGAATTAACCTTAGTTCTCACTCATCTGACAGAAGTCAGTTGAGAAATTATTTTTCACTGTGATTCCTAGCATTAAGGAATTTAATGATCAGGTTTTGTATGAGGACTAAAACTAAACTGGGAAGTGGAAGAATTGCGTTTCAACTGTTTCAGTCAACACGCATGTATTAATGATACCTAAGTATTGAACACCGGGCTAGGTTTCATGAGGGATACAGAAGTTCTGGCCATCTCTGGTTTTGGGTATCCCTTATTTGTTGAGACCTTTGCGTTGTTTGGTTGCCTTTTGTCTGTTTTCCAGATGGGAAAACAGGAACAAGGGAAGTATAGGTTATTACTAGGTGGGGTTGAACAAGTGGAGCAGCAAACTGCAAAGCAGAAAGAAGAGGGACGTACTATAGAGGGATGTGATTTCCATTTTCAAGGCGCCTGCGTCCTGTGCAGGGAGACAGCCTAACATAAAATGTGCCTAACAAAAGATCTATTGACTTCTTACTAAAAATCTCCAGTTCATATAACCCAGGGGTTTATACCTTCTCCTTTAAAAGTTCTATTCCTGGGACTTCCCTGGTGGTCCAGTGGTGAAGACTCTGCGCTTCCAATGCAGCAGGCGTGGGTTCAATCCCTGGTTGGGGAGCTAAGATCCCACATGCTGCGCAGCCAAAGAAATTTTTTTCAAAAGTTATACTCCTGTGTTGTTGAATTTAGTGGTTTAGATTTTGTTTGAATGTTAAGAAGATTTCAGTTTATTTACCAGGAACAAACAAAACATAATGTAAAAATAGTTTCCCAGAAACGATTTCCATCGTTCTCTTCTTCCCTTTCTCCCGCAGACTGACTGGTGTTTCATCTTGACAAGTTCTCTGAAGTTCTCTGTCATTCCATAGGAAAGCGGTCTGGCTTGGAGGTTGCAATCCCAGGGAATTTTTCATCAGCGGGGAAGTCTCCATCACTACAGAGGAATCAAGGTTGAAGTCAGTCCCGGGTAAGTGAGATGCTCCCCCTAAACACCAACACAGCAGTCGTGTACCTTTCAAGGGGTTCAGGGGCAAGATGGGCAAGGCATTTCTACTAACTCTTCTTAAGGATCATGGACAGTGTGCCCTATGCTACGAGGTAAGCGGTGACTGTTGTAATTCTTACTGGTGATCATTTCATGTCACTGATCCTTGGCTCTCTTTGTATCTCATAGGACTGTTGTTAAGTCCAATACAAAATGAGTCTTCTTTTTAAAAAACTGAAATGTTTTACAAAGCCTAGCATTCTCATAGAGAGTCCTTTGAATTCTCCCCACTTTCCCGAGAGGCTAAGAACACTTCACACCATGAACTAGGAGAGGGGGTAGAGCCCTTTCTGATGAAATATAGAAACAAAGACAGAGTCTTAGCCTGCTTGCTCTCTGGACAGGATCTCGGACCACAAGGTCTTAAATCCTGGTATAAATGACGGAAGTGAGGACAGTTCAACTGGCACTCTCATAACAAGAGTTCTGAAACACCTTCCAAAGAGACTGTAGCGGTAGACGAGGGAAGGGAGTGCTACAGTGTGGTAGTACAGGGGGAATGCTCGGCTACAGCAGTGAAAAATGTGGTACCTATTGGTGTGCTCTCGGGGTTCTTGTACATGTAGCATAGATGACCTTTACAGTGTCCCTCCCACCTTCCCACCTGCATTAGGTGTTCTGTTTTTTTGTTTGTTTGTTTGTTTTTAATTTACGTTTATTGATTGATTGATTGATTGAACTTATTTATTCTACGTATTTATTTTTTTGGCTGCACTGGGTCCTCATTGGTGTGCACGGGCTTTCTCTAGTTGCGGCTAGCGGGGTCTACTCTTGGTTGCGGTGTGCGGGCTTCTCATCGCGGTGGCCTCTCTTGTTGCGGAGCATGGGCTGTAGGCGCGTGGGCTTCGGTAGTTGCGGCTCACGGGCTCTGGAATGCAGGCTCAGTCGTTGTGGCACATGCGCTTAGTTGCTGCACGGCATGTGGGATCTTCGCAGACCGGGGCTCGAAGCCGTGTCCCCTGCATTGGCAGGCGCCACCAGGGAAGCCCTAGCTGTTCTTACATAGAGTCTAAAAACAGAGAGCACTGAGAGAAGGTAGTGGTTATTAAAGGCTCAGGATCTAAATTCTACCTGTCTCTACACCCCTTCCCAGCTGTCGATTTGACCCCGTTTGTGAATGCCGACCTCATTCTTCAACTTGCTCTGCCGTTTGTATACTCACCTTGAAAACTTGTTTCTGTGATGCGTTGAGCAGACACAGGGTGGCAGATTGCAGAGGTGGAAGCTGGTGGTCGGATATTTGTGGGCTGAATCTCCTTCAGTCCCATTCCCATTTCTGGTTGCGCAGAGGCCCTACTTCCTGTGTATGACGCGGAGCCACAGGATTGCGGGCAGGAGCCAAGTTCTCCATACAGTGAAGACCCCAGTGTGCCTTGGTTATAGTAATATACCTGGCTTCCTTCCTGGTAGGGAAGTGACAGGCGGCTATGCCCCTGATTTGGAATCTGAGATGGTGCTCCCTGAGCAAGCCTGGCAGAAAGTGATGGATATAGAGGGACCATGTTATTGGCGTCTGAAGTTTTATCATACTGGGCTGCCATAAACATGGAGGAAGCAGCTGGGTGCCGGTCAGTGAGTGCCAGAGTAAAGTCTCCGAGTGAAGAGGAATTCTTTTCAGTGCTTCCTGTGATGTCCCACTCAAGAACACCTGGATAGGAAGGAGCTGAAGTGGAGATCTGGCTGTGGTCAGTAACTCCAGATAACATAGTCGTGCTGGAATGTTGGTAAAGGTAGGCACTACCCATGAGTGTCTGGAAAGAGGTACCGGTAGCCGATGCCGAACTGACGGCAGGGGCAGAGACTCTGGAGAAGTTGCAGACACTTCGTGTTAGGGAAGTTGCATTGCTCACCACAGGAAGAGAATGCTGCAGAGAATTTAGAGTTCCAAGTAGAGATGGATTTTGGAAATTTTCTGTAAGAACAAGAGGGTCATGAAAAACTCAGGGAGGTTGAGAAATTCTCACTACGTTTGAGGAACAGCATTATCTTAAGGTTCTTGCTCTCAGGACACCTCTACTATCGACCCTTCCTGAGAAACCCAAAATCAGACAGTTAATGATGGCTGTAAGGACTGAGCAGTTTTCCACTCTTCTGTATTAACTGCCTGTGCTCCCATCTTGGGCACAGATGGGCAGAAGAGCCAAGTGGTATGGTTCAGACATTGTTCTCTAGGCTGGAAGCAACCTTCTCCCTGCCCTGTCTTTCCCTTCAGCCTGCACTCGTATTGACTTCTATGCTATTTCCTAGACTGGAAGCATTTTAGAACTAGGAGGCCCTTAGAGAACTTTCTCTTTTTTCAGTCTCATTTCACGAGTAAGGAAACTGAGGCTCAGAGAGGTCGGGTTGACTTGTTCAAGTTCTCTCATTATGTTAGTGTCATTACCAGGTTTCAGAACCTAAGTATCCTGACTTCCTTGCCAGGACTCCACTCTGAGCATGATAGTGCCAGAAAGCAGGAGAAATAGAACTTATAATATAAGCATTTTTTTTGTCCATTAGAAAACAGTACGGCCATTACCATTGTCATCTTCAGTGTCTCCCTTTGCTTGTGCAGTTCCCACGCTATTACCTAGAGTTGACGTATAGCTCAGTCCAACTGGTGAACTGAAAGAGTCATTTTTGCCCTCTTCAAGCCTGGTTTCTCATCCTACCTCAAAATGATTACCCGAAAGTGGATTTCTTAAGTGCTTTTGGAAAGAGAAAAGTTATCTGATTACTTCAGATTACTCATCTATAAAGTGGTTATAACACCACCACCAATAATAATAGCAGTAATAATTAATAGATGAATAAGCTGATCTATTGCGTATGATTTATATGGAGGAAGATACAATAAGTTCTAGAAAGACAAAGAAAAATCATGAAAAACATGTTACGTAACGAAAAAGAAATCCATAGATATTAATGAAAACTGGGGTATGTGGGCAAGTATCAAAGCCTAATGAATTTACTAACAAATGACATTCTGTACCATACATGCAATATTATGAAAGTGAATTTTGCCCACTCTATTTTAGTGAATACTATTAACCAAAAAACACGATGGAGGTGATAGAGGTGAATGAATTCCTAGCCAATGCATACAGACAGAGACGATAAATCAGTAAAAAATGCATAACAAGCAACAGAATGCAACAAATGTGAATGTATAGGTAGCCACAACATATATAGACAAGTATTTCAATGAAAACCGGTACAAAGCAGACAGCAAAATAGTAAGTGTAAAAGAGTTTCATTATTGTGCTCATTCATATTTTTACCCAGCAAGTAACAGGTATTAAGCCTAGGAGAAATATATCTTTCCATGAATATAACTCATATAATAAGCAGAAAGGAAGCTTAAAAAGTATCAAGAAGGTTTTTGTATTTATCCTAGAACTTAGAATCATCTTCCACATCCAAGAAGATGACATCCCAAGACCTCAAAAAACCATCATCCCTAGAATCCAATTAAAAAAGATTTTCAAATGTAAGAAAATCCAAAGGACTCCACAACATTGTTTTAGATAAATGTGGATGTTTGTGTTTTCTTTTTTTCTTTTGCCGCGCCGCGTGGCCCTGGCCGTGAAAGCACCGAGTCCTAAAGCGCTGGACCGCCAGGGAATTCCCTAAATGGGGAATTAGAGATGTGGGGCTTGACTTTTTCTTTTTCTTCTCCGGTAGCTAAGATCTACAAGCGAACGATGGCTGTTGATCAATGTGCTCTCTGTGTTAGGAAGGAAATAACTGTAAAAATGAAAAGCAACCTTGCCTTAGAAGCTACATATCACACAAAGGAAATAGTCCTTCTGATTCAATGTAGAAGATATCATTTAAAATGTTTAATTGGTCAAATGTCTACCTAGTTTAAAAATTAGAAAGAATAGAACACTGAAAAGCAGCCCCCTAGATAACCACTTTGGTTTCTGGTTTCTAGGAAGCATCATTTCTAAAACATACTTCTAAAATGTTTCTATTCCAAACTGTCAAGTGCCAGCTGTATTCAGAGAGGCAATAAAAGAAAGAAAACGGAGTATGACTTTTCTGATAGGCTGCCTTTCCTGGTGATCCCCTGTTCTGGCCTTACTTTCCTTCTTAGTCTGTTAATGTAAGGATTTGCTACCATCAGCTTTGTTTTGCCCTGCTCTGAGCAGATTTCCCTCTGTGCTGTTTCTGCTTTAATTTAAAATCTTTGGCTCCCATCAACATTCCATGGCAAACTGCCTCTTTCTTGAGAGCTCCTCTATGCTTTCCCTCTTCATTCTTATATTTTTTTCCCATCTCTTGGTTCCTGTTGGCCTGTGCTAATGAAAACAATCCTAAACTTGCTTACGTTTGACTCTGTGCCTCCCTATATAGCCCAGTACTCTCCATCCTCTCTCCCTATTCTCTCTTTTCAACTAGTCGAAATACTAGTGGAGGGAGACCATTGGAGATGAAACATCTTGGTATATATCGCTAGTTTTCTGTGTCACCTGGCTTTTCTATGTTTCTGTTGAAACACTCTTTTGAGAAGTCTCTGATTTCATTTTCTACATGGGTACCCTTTAAGGCTCAATATTGGAAAAGAAGGGGATCAGAGTGATCAACCCAATGTGGTATCCTAACGTAACAGATAAGGAAAGCAGCAGGCTTTGTGAGGCAGTCAGTGATTTGTCCAAAGTCACACAGACAGTAAACGTCAAAGTCAAAACTGAAATTAGGTCTCCAGACTTGTAGTTCAATACTTTCCCTCATTATTCCACGCTATTTTGAATCTCCTCCTCAATTTAGGGGCAAAAGAAATCGAACGCAAAACTTTCCAAAGTTTCTTTTCTTACCTGACATGGTCAGAGAAGAGGAGACATCAACTGCAGGTACAAGGGATGAGGAGACAACACTAGAGGATGTCTGAGTGGCTGCAGCTGAACGGCGCACGTGTCCAGTACAAAGGTCACTGGTTACTGGTCCAAACGGCTCCACGGAAACCCCAAGACCTCTACCAAGTGGTAGTAGGTTTGGTAGGAGAGTGATGTCACAAAGCAGGCAGTTGAAAGGTATGAGCTAGCCAATAGGGAGGTCCGATCCCCAACAGGAGGGCGGGCTTGGGTGAAGAGAGCGTAGGAGAGCTAAAACAACCCCTCAATTTCTGAGCTCTGGGGAGGAAATCCTAGAAGACAGATTTACCTCCCCCAGGCTCTTCCATTAGGGAAATCATTGCAACATTTCTTACAGACGTTCATTAATATAATTAACTAACAGTTACTTATATTCTACAGAGTATTCTATTTTATGTATCATATACTTAGAGCTATATAGATCTTATTTAACTAGTATCCTTAGGAAGGAAAGAGCCATGTAGTTTGAACTATTACAGTTGTAACTTGGTTAAAGAGCAGGGTGAAGTTTGTTGAGTGTACCCTGTGGAGAATGTTGTGGTCCAAGGCTCTTCTCTTTTAGTTTCTTCTCCTTGACTCCTACCTTCCTTGGGCTGGGCTAGGCTGGGGGCCAGGTTGGACTTGCGACTTAACATTTCTCTTCCGCTTTCTTTTTTTTTTTTTTTTTTCTTCCATTATGGGCATTGCTTCTAGGACAAGCCTTGATCTTGCATTGGATGTTCCTTCCTGTCAACTTCCAGCAGCAGGAGTCTTCTTTTCAGTGCTTGATGCTTCACGAAATAGAGTCTGCCCATTGGCAGCAAATACCAGAGAGCTAGGAGACAGAGCTGGTTGCAGACCTTTCCTCTTCCAGCCTTTGGTTGCAATTGTTTTGCCCATGATTTGCTAGCTCTAGTTCCTTGGGCCACACAGGTATCCTGCCATCCAGCTCTTTTTATATGTGAGAGACATTCTGAACACTGTCCCTCTTTCTTTGCACAGAAGTATATACAGTGTGGCAGTTACCGTAATCTCCTCCCCCTTGCAAACAGCCCCTCTAGAATCTCGGACCTCTAGGACTCTCTGTCTTGCATGCTTGGGTGCAAGGCCAAGCACAATGAAGAGGAGAATAATTAGAGAAAGAGGAGGACATTGGTGGAGAACTGGGAGCAGGTAAGGTGAAAGGGCACCGGAGAAAAGAGATGCATGTAGGTTTTTTGGTTTCTGTGGGAAACAAGTTGACACACTTGGGCCTCATTTTGTATTAACAGAACAGAGAGTTGTAGATATAAGTAGCTAGATCGTGCAGCAACTGCCATGAAGTCTGTACACTGAAGAGAACAGTCTCACATCTAGTTTTCATTTTGTTTTATGTCATATTACCTTCTTTATAGCATTCACTGGTATGTTTGTAGAACGCAGATGTTTTCAAATGCTCTGGTTTTGTCTACATGGTTATTTCCTTGTCCTATTTGTAAGGAATCCAACATTGTAAGACATATTGCATGTTTTTCTCTTGACGATTGTTTACCTTGAAGCGTCATGAGCTAACTTGAGCTGTTGGATTTTGTGGAGAAACTTTAAAAAGGGTCTGTGAAAAAGGCATTGTGGTGAGTCGCATTATGCACCCGAGCGTAAGGAGCAGATATCTGCCACCAGCCCAGCTTGGCCTGGATTGCCTCTGTGTTAGTTCCCCTGGTTAGTGCTTTTCTCCCTAACCACTCTTGTGACTGTGATAATGTGAGTTAAGGGCTGAGTTGCTAGTGATTTATGTGTGAGGTAGGCTGGTTTGAGGGAGGAAATCTATGGACCTAGTCATTTTCCTTGGTGGTAAGCTTTCAGGGGTGCAAAGATCGATCTTCCTGGGGACTTTTCTGGTACCAGGAAGATATCGCATAGATGGGACCTCCAAAGACACACATTTAATTTTTAGGCCTGTTGTTCCTATTATGGGATGTGAGTTTCTTCACTGATGGGGATGCTGCTTATCTGAGAAGAAACTGTGAAAGGTGGTGTAGTATAGAGGTGTGGCTTAAGCTTTTAAGTTTTCTTCAAGGTTTTTCCCCTAAGCTTCATACTTCAGACGGCCTACTTACATGAGACTAGTATGTGATGTCAGGCTAACAACTTCCTAAATACCTGCAAGCCAGATCAGTGTCTCTTTTCTCTATATTCCCATGGAAATCAAGGGTCCCTCCGAATTTTCCATCGAAACAGTTGATTTGTGCTGTCTCTAGGAATTCTACAGGGCGTACCGTTGCTTCCTAACCGGTGTCATTTGGGAGATCGATCCCCCTCTGTACGTTCAAATGATTAATTTTGAGACTCTGCTCATGTGTGCAGTAAACCCTTTAATTCCCTAAGACCTTCCTTTCCTCCATCTCATACCCCATGAAGCCCGCTTCAGTTTATCTCCTGAATTTCTTTGGAATCTGTCAGCTCTCCCTCAACATCCTAATACTGAACTTGCCTGTCTGTTGCGATTAGGTCCTAACTAGTGTCCATATATCTTGTTTCCCTCCAATCCATTCTTCACACAAGAAAGCTTCAAAGCAAGTTGGAACATTGCTCATAAACATCGCTCACAAACATTGTTTTGAGAATAGAAAACACACTGGTGGCCTTTAAGACTCTGCGTGCTCTAGAATCCTCTCTGCTTCTCTAGCCCCATCTTGTGCCACGTTTGCCCTCACTTTCTATGCTTCAGATACACTGAATTAACCTTAGTTCTCACTCATCTGACAGAAGTCAGTTGAGAAATTATTTTTCACTGTGATTCCTAGCATTAAGGAATTTGATGATCAGGTTTTGTATGAGGACTAAAACTAAACTGGGAAGTGGAAGAATTGCGTTTCAACTGTTTCAGTCAACACGCATGTATTAATGATACCTAAGTATTGAACACCGGGCTAGGTTTCATGAGGGATACAGAAGTTCTGGCCATCTCTGGTTTTGGGTATCCCTTATTTGTTGAGACCTTTGCGTTGTTTGGTTGCCTTTTGTCTGTTTTCCAGATGGGAAAACAGGAACAAGGGAAGTATAGGTTATTACTAGGTGGGGTTGAACAAGTGGAGCAGCAAACTGCAAAGCAGAAAGAAGAGGGACGTACTATAGAGGGATGTGATTTCCATTTTCAAGGCGCCTGCGTCCTGTGCAGGGAGACAGCCTAACATAAAATGTGCCTAACAAAAGATCTATTGACTTCTTACTAAAAATCTCCAGTTCATATAACCCAGGGGTTTATACCTTCTCCTTTAAAAGTTCTATTCCTGGGACTTCCCTGGTGGTCCAGTGGTGAAGACTCTGCGCTTCCAATGCAGCAGGCGTGGGTTCAATCCCTGGTTGGGGAGCTAAGATCCCACATGCTGCGCAGCCAAAGAAATTTTTTTCAAAAGTTATACTCCTGTGTTGTTGAATTTAGTGGTTTAGATTTTGTTTGAATGTTAAGAAGATTTCAGTTTATTTACCAGGAACAAACAAAACATAATGTAAAAATAGTTTCCCAGAAACGATTTCCATCGTTCTCTTCTTCCCTTTCTCCCGCAGACTGACTGGTGTTTCATCTTGACAAGTTCTCTGAAGTTCTCTGTCATTCCATAGGAAAGCGGTCTGGCTTGGAGGTTGCAATCCCAGGGAATTTTTCATCAGCGGGGAAGTCTCCATCACTACAGAGGAATCAAGGTTGAAGTCAGTCCCGGGTAAGTGAGATGCTCCCCCTAAACACCAACACAGCAGTCGTGTACCTTTCAAGGGGTTCAGGGGCAAGATGGGCAAGGCATTTCTACTAACTCTTCTTAAGGATCATGGACAGTGTGCCCTATGCTACGAGGTAAGCGGTGACTGTTGTAATTCTTACTGGTGATCATTTCATGTCACTGATCCTTGGCTCTCTTTGTATCTCATAGGACTGTTGTTAAGTCCAATACAAAATGAGTCTTCTTTTTAAAAAACTGAAATGTTTTACAAAGCCTAGCATTCTCATAGAGAGTCCTTTGAATTCTCCCCACTTTCCCGAGAGGCTAAGGGCACTTCACACCATGAACTAGGAGAGGGGGTAGAGCCCTTTCTGATGAAATATAGAAACAAAGACAGAGTCTTAGCCTGCTTGCTCTCTGGACAGGATCTCGGACCACAAGGTCTTAAATCCTGGTATAAATGACGGAAGTGAGGACAGTTCAACTGGCACTCTCATAACAAGAGTTCTGAAACACCTTCCAAAGAGACTGTAGCGGTAGACGAGGGAAGGGAGTGCTACAGTGTGGTAGTACAGGGGGAATGCTCGGCTACAGCAGTGAAAAATGTGGTACCTATTGGTGTGCTCTCGGGGTTCTTGTACATGTAGCATAGATGACCTTTACAGTGTCCCTCCCACCTTCCCACCTGCATTAGGTGTTCTGTTTTTTTGTTTGTTTGTTTGTTTTTAATTTACGTTTATTGATTGATTGATTGATTGAACTTATTTATTCTACGTATTTATTTTTTTGGCTGCACTGGGTCCTCATTGCTGTGCACGGGCTTTCTCTAGTTGCGGCTAGCGGGGTCTACTCTTGGTTGCGGTGTGCGGGCTTCTCATCGCGGTGGCCTCTCTTGTTGCGGAGCATGGGCTGTAGGCGCGTGGGCTTCGGTAGTTGCGGGTCACGGGCTCTGGAATGCAGGCTCAGTCGTTGTGGCACATGCGCTTAGTTGCTGCACGGCATGTGGGATCTTCGCAGACCGGGGCTCGAAGCCGTGTCCCCTGCATTGGCAGGCGCCACCAGGGAAGCCCTAGCTGTTCTTACATAGAGTCTAAAAACAGAGAGCACTGAGAGAAGGTAGTGGTTATTAAAGGCTCAGGATCTAAATTCTACCTGTCTCTACACCCCTTCCCAGCTGTCGATTTGACCCCGTTTGTGAATGCCGACCTCATTCTTCAACTTGCTCTGCCGTTTGTATACTCACCTTGAAAACTTGTTTCTGTGATGCGTTGAGCAGACACAGGGTGGCAGATTGCAGAGGTGGAAGCTGGTGGTCGGATATTTGCGGGCTGAATCTCCTTCAGTCCCATTCCCATTTCTGGTTGCGCAGAGGCCCTACTTCCTGTGTATGACGCGGAGCCATAGGATTGCGGGCAGGAGCCAAGTTCTCCATACAGTGAAGACCCCAGTGTGCCTTGGTTATAGTAATATACCTGGCTTCCTTCCTGGTAGGGAAGTGACAGGCGGCTATGCCCCTGATTTGTTCGTGGGCCTCCTGATGCAGCAGTTCCCTTGGCTCTGGCCCTGTCGTCAGCTGCCCCTAGGAGGACTCTGAGCCCTAGCCACTTCTCTGGTAGATTTGCCTATTCCCCCACTATAATCACACCTGAATAAGGCAACTCAAACCTTTCAGAGATGTGTCGTGAACCTCTTGTTTTCTGAAATACCTATCTGGTGGTTGTGAGACTTAAGGCCAACCTCCCCGAGAGACTTTGTTTCTATTTCTCCTAGTAAACCTAGACTCATCTCCTGTCACCTTCAACTCTACTCCAATTGTGTTCTTTCAACCCAGACCCCTGACCCTGCTTTTTACTTCTGCCATTTCATCCTCACTCCTGCTTCCTTTCCTAAATCCATACGTCTCTTTTGGCCTTCCTAGCCCTGGGCCAAGTTCCTTCCTCTTTCCTCAGTTTTTACCCCTTTCCTTCATTCTCCCATCCAACTTTCAGGCCTTCCTTTCTCACGCCCCAGTTAGCAGCATCTCAAAATTCGAAAGGTTTATTACTCATCTATTAATTCTATTCCATTTACTTATTCGGTTCTATACCTATCTTACCTATGTATGGAAGAACCGCTGGTAGCCAAGGTGGCAGCAAGAATCCTAGCAGCTGTCACCTGACGTATCCGTAGTAGTCAGCAATTTCCATTTCTTTGTCCCTCTGGGTGAAAAATTGCAGCTTCCCCGAAGAGGTGTATCTGGCAGCATTCTCCCGTTGTTGTTGAGCCCGCCTCTTCATGGCCTCTCGCTCTGGCCTCTGCTCTTGTTCGATGGGCTTTGACATGACTGGCTCAGGCACGTTGGGTTCCCTCCATGGAACTCGTTGCTTGCTGAAGTCTTGGAGTAGAAGTTGGGTTTGGAGCTTGGGTGGGGACTGGCGCTTAGTCACAGCAGGGGGAACAGGCTCGCGCTGGAGAGAAGCGCCAGATGAAGTTTTGTAGGGTGCAGGCCTAGGAGCAGCAGGCTGAGGGACACGAGGCTGGGTATGGTTGGTCCAAGCCGGTTGGGTTGGGTTGGCCACAGTTGGCTGAGCTGGTTTGGCGGGACCTGGCAAAGAGGCAGGAGCTGGCTGGGATGAATTGACTGCAGCAGGTTGAGCTGAGTCAGTAGAACCAGGCTGGGCACGGTAAGCCACAGCAGGCCGATGTGAGGCCAGAGACTGTGGCCTCCGAGGAGCGGGTCGAGCTTGAGGCTTGTCCCAGGCAGAAAAAGGCAGAGGTATCAACTTGACCTTCCCAGGAGGAGGCCGCTCACACTGGGATGGAGATGGACACTCTGTTTCAGCACTGCTGTCTGCTTTCTGGGCTTGGACTTGCGTTTTCTCAGGCCTCTTACCCTCACGTGGGGTATGCCGCCGTGGCTGGATCGCTGGGGGTGGCTGGGGGTCTTTGGGGTTGCTTGAATTTCCCAAGAGCCGACAGGAAGAGAGCCCAGTTTTCGTCTCATTCTTCTTCCCCAGCGCATGAAGAACCTTCACAGACTCCAGCATGCGCACGCCAAGGGAGGTTCGAGGCTTTTGAAAGCTCTCTTGGCGAAGCTCAGTTTGGTGTTCCTTTCGCTTCGTGTTGGGGATTGCTGGCTTGTCTTCTGCCTTGACTTTGTTCCCTGACTGCTTGTTCTCTTCAGCCTTGTTTCTTCCTCTGGTCCTTTTGGTCTTTTCCTGCCCATGGCTCTCAGTTTTGCTGATCTTTCCGGATGCAGCTTTCTGAGGTTTGCCTTGAGAGTGCTTGGCCGTGTTCGCAGGAGCCCTGTCACTGACTGCAGCAGTGCATATAACCGCTTCTCCCCCTAACAGGCACTCTGGATCCTTTGGCTGGATTTTGGCCTTGGGAGCACCACCGATAGGCTCAGAGGCTTTCTGTTTGTTCTTCCTGGGTTGATCAGAGGGAACCTTTACGACACTTGGCTTTTCCTGCACCTGATTCACCTTAATGGCTCTGGTGTCTTCAGCTTTGATCACGTTGGGACCTTGGGGTCGATCAAGATCTTTCCAAGAATTAAAGAGCTGGGGAAGGTGAATATCCTCCGCCAGTGTAGTAATGTCTGCAAGACCACTGCTAGGTTCAGTCCCATTTTCAAGTGTCCCTAGGTCCTGACGACTCAGGCTGTTCTCTCCCAGATCAGCATTTTCAGAACCAGGCTGCTCCTCTTGGCTGAGGGGATCGGTGCAGGCCAGCGGCTGGGGAATATCAGGGATTCCCAAAGGGAGTAGTGGAGGATCTTGGTTTTCTATTGGGATCTGGTAGGCCTCCAGAGGCTTTGACAGCTTGGTTTTGATATCCTCCACGTTCTTACTCTCTGTTTGTCCCTGGCTTGGAGCTGGAGGCAGGGCCAGGAGACGCCTGGCACTCTGGACTGGAGCTGTCACTGAAATGTCCCCAAGTTCAGATGGTGGGTTACTCTCAAGTATGTGACTGTTTCTGCTACTGCAGGACTTGGGGAGTTCTTGAGTTTGTGTCACACAAAACGTCTGGCTTGGAGGTTGCAATCCCAGGGAATTTTTCATCACCAGGGAAGTCTCCATCACTACAAAGGGATCAAGGGAGAAATCAGTCCCTGGTAAATGAGATGCTCCCCCTAAACACCAACACAGCAGTCATGTACCTTTCAAGGGGTTCAGGGGCAAGATGGGCAAGGCATTTCTACTAACTCTTCTTAAGGATCATGGACAGTGCCCTATGCTACGAGGTAAGCGGTGACTGTTGTAATGCTTAACTGGTGATCATTTCATGTCACTGATCCTTGGCTCTCTTTGTATCTCATAGGACTGTTGTAAGTCCAATACAAAATGAGTCTTCTTTTTAAACAACTGAAATGTTTTACAAAGCCTAGCATTCTCATATAGAGTCCTTTCAATTCTCCCCACTTTCCCGAGAGGCTAAGAACACTTCACACCATGAACTAGGAGAGGGGGTAGAGCCCTTTCTGATGAAATACAGAAACAAAGACAGAGTCTTAGCCTGCTTGCTCTCTGGACAGGATCTCGGACCACAAGGTCTTAAATCCTGGTATAAATGACGGAAGTGAGGACACTTCAACTGGCACTCTCATAACAAGAGTTCTGAGACACCTTCCAAAGAGACTGTAGCAGTAGACGAGGGAAGGGAGTGCTACAGTGTGGTAGTACAGGGGGAATGCTCGGCTACAGCAGTGAAAAATGTGGTACCTATTGGTGTGCTCTCGGGGTTCTTGTACATGTAGCATAGATGACCTTTACAGTGTCCCTGCCACCTTCCCACCTGCATTAGGTGTTCTTTTTGTTTTTTTGTTTTTTTTAATTTACGTTTATTTATTGATTGATTGTTTGAACTTATTTATTCTACGTATTTATTTTTTTGGCTGCACAGGGTCTTCATTGCTGTGCACGGGCTTTCTCTAGTTGCGGCTAGCGGGGTCTACTCTTGGTTGCGGTGTGCGGGCTTCTCTTGTTGCGGAGCATGCGCTCTAGGCGCGTGGGCTTCGGTAGTTGCGGCTCACGGGCTCTAGAATGCAGGCTCAGTCGTTGTGGCACATGGGCTTAGTTGCTCCACGGCATGTGGGATCTTCCCAGACCAGGGCTCGAACCCGTGTCCCCCGCATTGCATTGGCAGGCGGATTCTTAACCACGGCGCCACCAGGGAAGCCCTAGGTGTTCTTATATAGAGTCTAAAAACAGAGGGCACTGAGCGAAGGTAGTGGTTACTGAAGGCTCAGGATCTAAATTCTACCTGTCTCTACACCCCTTCCCAGCTGTCGATTTGACCCCATTTGTGAATGCCGACCTCATTCTTCAACTTTCTCTGCCGTTTGTATACTCACCTTGAAAACTTGTTTCTGTGATGCGTTGAGCAGACACAGGGTGGCAGATTGCAGAGGTGGAAGCTGGTGGTCGGATATTTGTGGGCTGAATCTCCTTCAGTCCCATTCCCATTTCTGGTTGCGCAGAGGCCCTACTTCCTGTGTATGACGCGGAGCCATAGGATTGCGGGCAGGAGCCAAGTTCTCCATACAGTGAAGACCCCAGTGTGCCTTGGTTATAGTAATATACCTGGCTTCCTTCCTGGTAGGGAAGTGACAGGCGGCTATGCCCCTGATTTGGAATCTGAGATGGTGCTCCCTGAGCAAGCCTGGCAGAAAGTGATGGATATAGAGGGACCATGTTATTGGCGTCTGAAGTTTTATCATACTGGGCTGCCATAAACATGGAGGAAGCAGCTGGGTGCCGGTCAGTGAGTGCCAGAGTAAAGTCTCCGAGTGAAGAGGAATTCTTTTCAGTGCTTCCTGTGATGTCCCACTCAAGAACACCTGGATAGGAAGGAGCTGAAGTGGAGATCTGGCTGTGGTCAGTAACTCCAGATAACATAGTCGTGCTGGAATGTTGGTAAAGGTAGGCACTACCCATGAGTGTCTGGAAAGAGGTACCGGTAGCCGATGCCGAACTGACGGCAGGGGCAGAGACTCTGGAGAAGTTGCAGACACTTCGTGTTAGGGAAGTTGCATTGCTCACCACAGGAAGACAATGCTGCAGAGAATTTAGAGTTCCAAGTAGAGATGGATTTTGGAAATTTTCTGTAAGAACAAGAGGGTCATGAAAAACTCAGGGAGGTTGAGAAATTCTCACTACGTTTGAGGAACAGCATTATCTTAAGGTTCTTGCTCTCAGGACACCTCTACTATCGACCCTTCCTGAGAAACCCAAAATCAGACAGTTAATGATGGCTGTAAGGACTGAGCAGTTTTCCACTCTTCTGTATTAACTGCCTGTGCTCCCATCTTGGGCACAGATGGGCAGAAGAGCCAAGTGGTATGGTTCAGACATTGTTCTCTAGGCTGGAAGCAACCTTCTCCCTGCCCTGTCTTTCCCTTCAGCCTGCACTCGTATTGACTTCTATGCTATTTCCTAGACTGGAAGCATTTTAGAACTAGGAGGCCCTTAGAGAACTTTCTCTTTTTTCAGTCTCATTTCACGAGTAAGGAAACTGAGGCTCAGAGAGGTCGGGTTGACTTGTTCAGGTTCTCTCATTATGTTAGTGTCATTACCAGGTTTCAGAACCTAAGTATCCTGACTTCCTTGCCAGGACTCCACTCTGAGCATGATAGTGCCAGAAAGCAGGAGAAATAGAACTTATAATATAAGCATTTTTTTTGTCCATTAGAAAACAGTACGGCCATTACCATTGTCATCTTCAGTGTCTCCCTTTGCTTGTGCAGTTCCCACGCTATTACCTAGAGTTGACGTATAGCTCAGTCCAACTGGTGAACTGAAAGAGTCATTTTTGCCCTCTTCAAGCCTGGTTTCTCATCCTACCTCAAAATGATTACCCGAAAGTGGATTTCTTAAGTGCTTTTGGAAAGAGAAAAGTTATCTGATTACTTCAGATTACTCATCTATAAAGTGGTTATAACACCACCACCAATAATAATAGCAGTAATAATTAATAGATGAATAAGCTGATCTATTGCGTATGATTTATATGGAGGAAGATACAATAAGTTCTAGAAAGACAAAGAAAAATCATGAAAAACATGTTACGTAACGAAAAAGAAATCCATAGATATTAATGAAAACTGGGGTATGTGGGCAAGTATCAAAGCCTAATGAATTTACTAACAAATGACATTCTGTACCATACATGCAATATTATGAAAGTGAATTTTGCCCACTCTATTTTAGTGAATACTATTAACCAAAAAACACGATGGAGGTGATAGAGGTGAATGAATTCCTAGCCAATGCATACAGACAGAGACGATAAATCAGTAAAAAATGCATAACAAGCAACAGAATGCAACAAATGTGAATGTATAGGTAGCCACAACATATATAGACAAGTATTTCAATGAAAACCGGTACAAAGCAGACAGCAAAATAGTAAGTGTAAAAGAGTTTCATTATTGTGCTCATTCATATTTTTACCCAGCAAGTAACAGGTATTAAGCCTAGGAGAAATATATCTTTCCATGAATATAACTCATATAATAAGCAGAAAGGAAGCTTAAAAAGTATCAAGAAGGTTTTTGTATTTATCCTAGAACTTAGAATCATCTTCCACATCCAAGAAGATGACATCCCAAGACCTCAAAAAACCATCATCCCTAGAATCCAATTAAAAAAGATTTTCAAATGTAAGAAAATCCAAAGGACTCCACAACATTGTTTTAGATAAATGTGGATGTTTGTGTTTTCTTTTTTTCTTTTGCCGCGCCGCGTGGCCCTGGCCGTGAAAGCACCGAGTCCTAAAGCGCTGGACCGCCAGGGAATTCCCTAAATGGGGAATTAGAGATGTGGGGCTTGACTTTTTCTTTTTCTTCTCCGGTAGCTAAGATCTACAAGCGAACGATGGCTGTTGATCAATGTGCTCTCTGTGTTAGGAAGGAAATAACTGTAAAAATGAAAAGCAACCTTGCCTTAGAAGCTACATATCACACAAAGGAAATAGTCCTTCTGATTCAATGTAGAAGATATCATTTAAAATGTTTAATTGGTCAAATGTCTACCTAGTTTAAAAATTAGAAAGAATAGAACACTGAAAAGCAGCCCCCTAGATAACCACTTTGGTTTCTGGTTTCTAGGAAGCATCATTTCTAAAACATACTTCTAAAATTTTCTATTCCAGACTGTCAAGTGCCAGCTGTATTCAGAGAGGCAATAAAAGAAAGAAAACGGAGTATGACTTTTCTGATAGGCTGCCTTTCCTGGTGATCCCCTGTTCTGGCCTTACTTTCCTTCTTAGTCTGTTAATGTAAGGATTTGCTACCATCAGCTTTGTTTTGCCCTGCTCTGAGCAGATTTCCCTCTGTGCTGTTTCTGCTTTAATTTAAAATCTTTGGCTCCCATCAACATTCCATGGCAAACTGCCTCTTTCTTGAGAGCTCCTCTATGCTTTCCCTCTTCATTCTTATATTTTTTTCCCATCTCTTGGTTCCTGTTGGCCTGTGCTAATGAAAACAATCCTAAACTTGCTTACGTTTGACTCTGTGCCTCCCTATATAGCCCAGTACTCTCCATCCTCTCTCCCTATTCTCTCTTTTCAACTAGTCGAAATACTAGTGGAGGGAGACCATTGGAGATGAAACATCTTGGTATATATCGCTAGTTTTCTGTGTCACCTGGCTTTTCTATGTTTCTGTTGAAACACTCTTTTGAGAAGTCTCTGATTTCATTTTCTACATGGGTACCCTTTAAGGCTCAATATTGGAAAAGAAGGGGATCAGAGTGATCAACCCAATGTGGTATCCTAACGTAACAGATAAGGAAAGCAGCAGGCTTTGTGAGGCAGTCAGTGATTTGTCCAAAGTCACACAGACAGTAAACGTCAAAGTCAAAACTGAAATTAGGTCTCCAGACTTGTAGTTCAATACTTTCCCTCATTATTCCACGCTATTTTGAATCTCCTCCTCAATTTAGGGGCAAAAGAAATCGAACGCAAAACTTTCCAAAGTTTCTTTTCTTACCTGACATGGTCAGAGAAGAGGAGACATCAACTGCAGGTACAAGGGATGAGGAGACAACACTAGAGGATGTCTGAGTGGCTGCAGCTGAACGGCGCACGTGTCCAGTACAAAGGTCACTGGTTACTGGTCCAAACGGCTCCACGGAAACCCCAAGACCTCTACCAAGTGGTAGTAGGTTTGGTAGGAGAGTGATGTCACAAAGCAGGCAGTTGAAAGGTATGAGCTAGCCAATAGGGAGGTCCGATCCCCAACAGGAGGGCGGGCTTGGGTGAAGAGAGCGTAGGAGAGCTAAAACAACCCCTCAATTTCTGAGCTCTGGGGAGGAAATCCTAGAAGACAGATTTACCTCCCCCAGGCTCTTCCATTAGGGAAATCATTGCAACATTTCTTACAGACGTTCATTAATATAATTAACTAACAGTTACTTATATTCTACAGAGTATTCTATT
Source organism: Balaenoptera physalus (assembly GCF_965194825.1). Classification (NCBI taxonomy): domain Eukaryota; kingdom Metazoa; phylum Chordata; class Mammalia; order Artiodactyla; family Balaenopteridae; genus Balaenoptera; species Balaenoptera physalus. The sequence continues at coordinate 50,333 of NW_028125762.1, forward strand.
TTATGTATCATATACTTAGAGCTATATAGATCTTATTTAACTAGTATCCTTAGGAAGGAAAGAGCCATGTAGTTTGAACTATTACAGTTGTAACTTGGTTAAAGAGCAGGGTGAAGTTTGTTGAGTGTACCCTGTGGAGAATGTTGTGGTCCAAGGCTCTTCTCTTTTAGTTTCTTCTCCTTGACTCCTACCTTCCTTGGGCTGGGCTAGGCTGGGGGCCAGGTTGGACTTGCGACTTAACATTTCTCTTCCGCTTTCTTTTTTTTTTTTTTTTTTCTTCCATTATGGGCATTGCTTCTAGGACAAGCCTTGATCTTGCATTGGATGTTCCTTCCTGTCAACTTCCAGCAGCAGGAGTCTTCTTTTCAGTGCTTGATGCTTCACGAAATAGAGTCTGCCCATTGGCAGCAAATACCAGAGAGCTAGGAGACAGAGCTGGTTGCAGACCTTTCCTCTTCCAGCCTTTGGTTGCAATTGTTTTGCCCATGATTTGCTAGCTCTAGTTCCTTGGGCCACACAGGTATCCTGCCATCCAGCTCTTTTTATATGTGAGAGACATTCTGAACACTGTCCCTCTTTCTTTGCACAGAAGTATATACAGTGTGGCAGTTACCGTAATCTCCTCCCCCTTGCAAACAGCCCCTCTAGAATCTCGGACCTCTAGGACTCTCTGTCTTGCATGCTTGGGTGCAAGGCCAAGCACAATGAAGAGGAGAATAATTAGAGAAAGAGGAGGACATTGGTGGAGAACTGGGAGCAGGTAAGGTGAAAGGGCACCGGAGAAAAGAGATGCATGTAGGTTTTTTGGTTTCTGTGGGAAACAAGTTGACACACTTGGGCCTCATTTTGTATTAACAGAACAGAGAGTTGTAGATATAAGTAGCTAGATCGTGCAGCAACTGCCATGAAGTCTGTACACTGAAGAGAACAGTCTCACATCTAGTTTTCATTTTGTTTTATGTCATATTACCTTCTTTATAGCATTCACTGGTATGTTTGTAGAACGCAGATGTTTTCAAATGCTCTGGTTTTGTCTACATGGTTATTTCCTTGTCCTATTTGTAAGGAATCCAACATTGTAAGACATATTGCATGTTTTTCTCTTGACGATTGTTTACCTTGAAGCGTCATGAGCTAACTTGAGCTGTTGGATTTTGTGGAGAAACTTTAAAAAGGGTCTGTGAAAAAGGCATTGTGGTGAGTCGCATTATGCACCCGAGCGTAAGGAGCAGATATCTGCCACCAGCCCAGCTTGGCCTGGATTGCCTCTGTGTTAGTTCCCCTGGTTAGTGCTTTTCTCCCTAACCACTCTTGTGACTGTGATAATGTGAGTTAAGGGCTGAGTTGCTAGTGATTTATGTGTGAGGTAGGCTGGTTTGAGGGAGGAAATCTATGGACCTAGTCATTTTCCTTGGTGGTAAGCTTTCAGGGGTGCAAAGATCGATCTTCCTGGGGACTTTTCTGGTACCAGGAAGATATCGCATAGATGGGACCTCCAAAGACACACATTTAATTTTTAGGCCTGTTGTTCCTATTATGGGATGTGAGTTTCTTCACTGATGGGGATGCTGCTTATCTGAGAAGAAACTGTGAAAGGTGGTGTAGTATAGAGGTGTGGCTTAAGCTTTTAAGTTTTCTTCAAGGTTTTTCCCCTAAGCTTCATACTTCAGACGGCCTACTTACATGAGACTAGTATGTGATGTCAGGCTAACAACTTCCTAAATACCTGCAAGCCAGATCAGTGTCTCTTTTCTCTATATTCCCATGGAAATCAAGGGTCCCTCCGAATTTTCCATCGAAACAGTTGATTTGTGCTGTCTCTAGGAATTCTACAGGGCGTACCGTTGCTTCCTAACCGGTGTCATTTGGGAGATCGATCCCCCTCTGTACGTTCAAATGATTAATTTTGAGACTCTGCTCATGTGTGCAGTAAACCCTTTAATTCCCTAAGACCTTCCTTTCCTCCATCTCATACCCCATGAAGCCCGCTTCAGTTTATCTCCTGAATTTCTTTGGAATCTGTCAGCTCTCCCTCAACATCCTAATACTGAACTTGCCTGTCTGTTGCGATTAGGTCCTAACTAGTGTCCATATATCTTGTTTCCCTCCAATCCATTCTTCACACAAGAAAGCTTCAAAGCAAGTTGGAACATTGCTCATAAACATCGCTCACAAACATTGTTTTGAGAATAGAAAACACACTGGTGGCCTTTAAGACTCTGCGTGCTCTAGAATCCTCTCTGCTTCTCTAGCCCCATCTTGTGCCACGTTTGCCCTCACTTTCTATGCTTCAGATACACTGAATTAACCTTAGTTCTCACTCATCTGACAGAAGTCAGTTGAGAAATTATTTTTCACTGTGATTCCTAGCATTAAGGAATTTGATGATCAGGTTTTGTATGAGGACTAAAACTAAACTGGGAAGTGGAAGAATTGCGTTTCAACTGTTTCAGTCAACACGCATGTATTAATGATACCTAAGTATTGAACACCGGGCTAGGTTTCATGAGGGATACAGAAGTTCTGGCCATCTCTGGTTTTGGGTATCCCTTATTTGTTGAGACCTTTGCGTTGTTTGGTTGCCTTTTGTCTGTTTTCCAGATGGGAAAACAGGAACAAGGGAAGTATAGGTTATTACTAGGTGGGGTTGAACAAGTGGAGCAGCAAACTGCAAAGCAGAAAGAAGAGGGACGTACTATAGAGGGATGTGATTTCCATTTTCAAGGCGCCTGCGTCCTGTGCAGGGAGACAGCCTAACATAAAATGTGCCTAACAAAAGATCTATTGACTTCTTACTAAAAATCTCCAGTTCATATAACCCAGGGGTTTATACCTTCTCCTTTAAAAGTTCTATTCCTGGGACTTCCCTGGTGGTCCAGTGGTGAAGACTCTGCGCTTCCAATGCAGCAGGCGTGGGTTCAATCCCTGGTTGGGGAGCTAAGATCCCACATGCTGCGCAGCCAAAGAAATTTTTTTCAAAAGTTATACTCCTGTGTTGTTGAATTTAGTGGTTTAGATTTTGTTTGAATGTTAAGAAGATTTCAGTTTATTTACCAGGAACAAACAAAACATAATGTAAAAATAGTTTCCCAGAAACGATTTCCATCGTTCTCTTCTTCCCTTTCTCCCGCAGACTGACTGGTGTTTCATCTTGACAAGTTCTCTGAAGTTCTCTGTCATTCCATAGGAAAGCGGTCTGGCTTGGAGGTTGCAATCCCAGGGAATTTTTCATCAGCGGGGAAGTCTCCATCACTACAGAGGAATCAAGGTTGAAGTCAGTCCCGGGTAAGTGAGATGCTCCCCCTAAACACCAACACAGCAGTCGTGTACCTTTCAAGGGGTTCAGGGGCAAGATGGGCAAGGCATTTCTACTAACTCTTCTTAAGGATCATGGACAGTGTGCCCTATGCTACGAGGTAAGCGGTGACTGTTGTAATTCTTACTGGTGATCATTTCATGTCACTGATCCTTGGCTCTCTTTGTATCTCATAGGACTGTTGTAAGTCCAATACAAAATGAGTCTTCTTTTTAAAAAACTGAAATGTTTTACAAAGCCTAGCATTCTCATAGAGAGTCCTTTGAATTCTCCCCACTTTCCCGAGAGGCTAAGAACACTTCACACCATGAACTAGGAGAGGGGGTAGAGCCCTTTCTGATGAAATATAGAAACAAAGACAGAGTCTTAGCCTGCTTGCTCTCTGGACAGGATCTCGGACCACAAGGTCTTAAATCCTGGTATAAATGACGGAAGTGAGGACAGTTCAACTGGCACTCTCATAACAAGAGTTCTGAAACACCTTCCAAAGAGACTGTAGCAGTAGACGAGGGAAGGGAGTGCTACAGTGTGGTAGTACAGGGGGAATGCTCGGCTACAGCAGTGAAAAATGTGGTACCTATTGGTGTGCTCTCGGGGTTCTTGTACATGTAGCATAGATGACCTTTACAGTGTCCCTCCCACCTTCCCACCTGCATTAGGTGTTCTTTTTGTATTTTTTTTTTTTAATTTACGTTTATTTATTGATTGATTGTTTGAACTTATTTATTCTACGTATTTATTTTTTTGGCTGCACAGGGTCTTCATTGCTGTGCACGGGCTTTCTCTAGTTGCGGCTAGCGGGGTCTACTCTTGGTTGCGGTGTGCGGGCTTCTCTTGTTGCGGAGCATGCGCTCTAGGCGCGTGGGCTTCGGTAGTTGCGGCTCACGGGCTCTAGAATGCAGGCTCAGTCGTTGTGGCACATGGGCTTAGTTGCTCCACGGCATGTGGGATCTTCCCAGACCAGGGCTCGAACCCGTGTCCCCCGCATTGCATTGGCAGGCGGATTCTTAACCACGGCGCCACCAGGGAAGCCCTAGGTGTTCTTACATAGAGTCTAAAAACAGAGGGCACTGAGCGAAGGTAGTGGTTACTAAAGGCTCAGGATCTAAATTCTACCTGTCTCTACACCCCTTCCCAGCTGTCGATTTGACCCCATTTGTGAATGCCGACCTCATTCTTCAACTTTCTCTGCCGTTTGTATACTCACCTTGAAAACTTGTTTCTGTGATGCGTTGAGCAGACACAGGGTGGCAGATTGCAGAGGTGGAAGCTGGTGGTCGGATATTTGTGGGCTGAATCTCCTTCAGTCCCATTCCCATTTCTGGTTGCGCAGAGGCCCTACTTCCTGTGTATGACGCGGAGCCATAGGATTGCGGGCAGGAGCCAAGTTCTCCATACAGTGAAGACCCCAGTGTGCCTTGGTTATAGTAATATACCTGGCTTCCTTCCTGGTAGGGAAGTGACAGGCGGCTATGCCCCTGATTTGGAATCTGAGATGGTGCTCCCTGAGCAAGCCTGGCAGAAAGTGATGGATATAGAGGGACCATGTTATTGGCGTCTGAAGTTTTATCATACTGGGCTGCCATAAACATGGAGGAAGCAGCTGGGTGCCGGTCAGTGAGTGCCAGAGTAAAGTCTCCGAGTGAAGAGGAATTCTTTTCAGTGCTTCCTGTGATGTCCCACTCAAGAACACCTGGATAGGAAGGAGCTGAAGTGGAGATCTGGCTGTGGTCAGTAACTACAGATAACATAGTCGTGCTGGAATGTTGGTAAAGGTAGGCACTACCCATGAGTGTCTGGAAAGAGGTACCGGTAGCCGATGCCGAACTGACGGCAGGGGCAGAGACTCTGGAGAAGTTGCAGACACTTCGTGTTAGGGAAGTTGCATTGCTCACCACAGGAAGAGAATGCTGCAGAGAATTTAGAGTTCCAAGTAGAGATGGATTTTGGAAATTTTCTGTAAGAACAAGAGGGTCATGAAAAACTCAGGGAGGTTGAGAAATTCTCACTACGTTTGAGGAACAGCATTATCTTAAGGTTCTTGCTCTCAGGACACCTCTACTATCGACCCTTCCTGAGAAACCCAAAATCAGACAGTTAATGATGGCTGTAAGGACTGAGCAGTTTTCCACTCTTCTGTATTAACTGCCTGTGCTCCCATCTTGGGCACAGATGGGCAGAAGAGCCAAGTGGTATGGTTCAGACATTGTTCTCTAGGCTGGAAGCAACCTTCTCCCTGCCCTGTCTTTCCCTTCAGCCTGCACTCGTATTGACTTCTATGCTATTTCCTAGACTGGAAGCATTTTAGAACTAGGAGGCCCTTAGAGAACTTTCTCTTTTTTCAGTCTCATTTCACGAGTAAGGAAACTGAGGCTCAGAGAGGTCGGGTTGACTTGTTCAAGTTCTCTCATTATGTTAGTGTCATTACCAGGTTTCAGAACCTAAGTATCCTGACTTCCTTGCCAGGACTCCACTCTGAGCATGATAGTGCCAGAAAGCAGGAGAAATAGAACTTATAATATAAGCATTTTTTTTGTCCATTAGAAAACAGTACGGCCATTACCATTGTCATCTTCAGTGTCTCCCTTTGCTTGTGCAGTTCCCACGCTATTACCTAGAGTTGACGTATAGCTCAGTCCAACTGGTGAACTGAAAGAGTCATTTTTGCCCTCTTCAAGCCTGGTTTCTCATCCTACCTCAAAATGATTACCCGAAAGTGGATTTCTTAAGTGCTTTTGGAAAGAGAAAAGTTATCTGATTACTTCAGATTACTCATCTATAAAGTGGTTATAACACCACCACCAATAATAATAGCAGTAATAATTAATAGATGAATAAGCTGATCTATTGCGTATGATTTATGTGGAGGAAGATACAATAAGTTCTAGAAAGACAAAGAAAAATCATGAAAAACATGTTACGTAACGAAAAAGAAATCCATAGATATTAATGAAAACTGGGGTATGTGGGCAAGTATCAAAGCCTAATGAATTTACTAACAAATGACATTCTGTACCATACATGCAATATTATGAAAGTGAATTTTGCCCACTCTATTTTAGTGAATACTATTAACCAAAAAACACGATGGAGGTGATAGAGGTGAATGAATTCCTAGCCAATGCATACAGACAGAGACGATAAATCAGTAAAAAATGCACAACAAGCAACAGAATGCAACAAATGTGAATGTATAGGTAGCCACAACATATATAGACAAGTATTTCAATGAAAACCGGTACAAAGCAGACAGCAAAATAGTAAGTGTAAAAGAGTTTCATTATTGTGCTCATTCATATTTTTACCCAGCAAGTAACAGGTATTAAGCCTAGGAGAAATATATCTGTCCATGAATATAACTCATATAATAAGCAGAAAGGAAGCTTAAAAAGTATCAAGAAGGTTTTTGTATTTATCCTAGAACTTAGAATCATCTTCCACATCCAAGAAGATGACATCCCAAGACCTCAAAAAACCATCATCCCTAGAATCCAATTAAAAAAGATTTTCAAATGTAAGAAAATCCAAAGGACTCCACAACATTGTTTTAGATAAATGTGGATGTTTGTGTTTTCTTTTTTTCTTTTGCCGTGCCGCGTGGCCCTGGCCGTGAAAGCACCGAGTCCTAAGCGCTGGACCGCCAGGGAATTCCCTAAATGGGGAATTAGAGATGTGGGGCTTGACTTTTTCTTTTTCTTCTCCGGTAGCTAAGATCTACAAGCGAACGATGGCTGTTGATCAATGTGCTCTCTGTGTTAGGAAGGAAATAACTGTAAAAATTGAAAAGCAACCTTGCCTTAGAAGCTACATATCACACAAAGGAAATAGTCCTTCTGATTCAATGTAGAAGATATCATTTAAAATGTTTAATTGGTCAAATGTCTACCTAGTTTAAAAATTAGAAAGAATAGAACACTGAAAAGCAGCCCCCTAGATAACCACTTTGGTTTCTGGTTTCTAGGAAGCATCATTTCTAAAACATACTTCTAAAATGTTTCTATTCCAAACTGTCAAGTGCCAGCTGTATTCAGAGAGGCAATAAAAGAAAGAAAACGGAGTATGACTTTTCTGATAGGCTGCCCTTCCTGGTGATCCCCTGTTCTGGCCTTACTTTCCTTCTTAGTCTGTTAATGTAAGGATTTGCTACCATCAGCTTTGTTTTGCCCTGCTCTGAGCAGATTTCCCTCTGTGCTGTTTCTGCTTTAATTTAAAATCTTTGGCTCCCATCAACATTCCATGGCAAACTGCCTCTTTCTTGAGAGCTCCTCTATGCTTTCCCTCTTCATTCTTATATTTTTTTCCCATCTCTTGGTTCCTGTTGGCCTGTGCTAATGAAAACAATCCTAAACTTGCTTACGTTTGACTCTGTGCCTCCCTATATAGCCCAGTACTCTCCATCCTCTCTCCCTATTCTCTCTTTTCAACTAGTCGAAATACTAGTGGAGGGAGACCATTGGAGATGAAACATCTTGGTATATATCGCTAGTTTTCTGTGTCACCTGGCTTTTCTATGTTTCTGTTGAAACACTCTTTTGAGAAGTCTCTGATTTCATTTTCTACATGGGTACCCTTTAAGGCTCAATATTGGAAAAGAAGGGGATCAGAGTGATCAACCCAATGTGGTATCCTAACGTAACAGATAAGGAAAGCAGCAGGCTTTGTGAGGCAGTCAGTGATTTGTCCAAAGTCACACAGACAGTAAACGTCAAAGTCAAAACTGAAATTAGGTCTCCAGACTTGTAGTTCAATACTTTCCCTCATTATTCCACGCTATTTTGAATCTCCTCCTCAATTTAGGGGCACAAGAAATCGAACGCAAAACTTTCCAAAGTTTCTTTTCTTACCTGACATGGTCAGAGAAGAGGAGACATCAACTGCAGGTACAAGGGATGAGGAGACAACACTAGAGGATGTCTGAGTGGCTGCAGCTGAACGGCGCACGTGTCCAGTACAAAGGTCACTGGTTACTGGTCCAAACGGCTCCACGGAAACCCCAAGACCTCTACCAAGTGGTAGTAGGTTTGGTAGGAGAGTGATGTCACAAAGCAGGCAGTTGAAAGGTATGAGCTAGCCAATAGGGAGGTCCGATCCCCAACAGGAGGGCGGGCTTGGGTGAAGAGAGCGTAGGAGAGCTAAAACAACCCCTCAATTTCTGAGCTCTGGGGAGGAAATCCTAGAAGACAGATTTACCTCCCCCAGGCTCTTCCATTAGGGAAATCATTGCAACATTTCTTACAGACGTTCATTAATATAATTAACTAACAGTTACTTATATTCTACAGAGTATTCTATTTTATGTATCATATACTTAGAGCTATATAGATCTTATTTAACTAGTATCCTTAGGAAGGAAAGAGCCATGTAGTTTGAACTATTACAGTTGTAACTTGGTTAAAGAGCAGGGTGAAGTTTGTTGAGTGTACCCTGTGGAGAATGTTGTGGTCCAAGGCTCTTCTCTTTTAGTTTCTTCTCCTTGACTCCTACCTTCCTTGGGCTGGGCTAGGCTGGGGGCCAGGTTGGACTTGCGACTTAACATTTCTCTTCCGCTTTCTTTTTTTTTTTTTTTCTTCCATTATGGGCATTGCTTCTAGGACAAGCCTTGGTCTTGCATTGGATGTTCCTTCCTGTCAACTTCCAGCAGCAGGAGTCTTCTTTTCAGTGCTTGATGCTTCACGAAATAGACTCTGCCCATTGGCAGCAAATACCAGAGAGCCAGGAGACAGAGCTGGTTGCAGACCTTTCCTCTTCCAGCCTTTGGTTGCAATTGTTTTGCCCATGATTTGCTAGCTCTAGTTCCTTGGGCCACACAGGTATCCTGCCATCCAGCTCTTTTTATATGTGAGAGACATTCTGAACACTGTCCCTCTTTCTTTGCACAGAAGTATATACAGTGTGGCAGTTACCGTAATCTCCTCCCCCTTGCAAACAGCCCCTCTAGAATCTCGGACCTCTAGGACTCTCTGTCTTGCATGCTTGGGTGCAAGGCCAAGCACAATGAAGAGGAGAATAATTAGAGAAAGAGGAGGACATTGGTGGAGAACTGGGAGCAGGTAAGGTGAAAGGGCACCGGAGAAAAGAGATGCATGTAGGTTTTTTGGTTTCTGTGGGAAACAAGTTGACACACTTGGGCCTCATTTTGTATTAACAGAACAGAGAGTTGTAGATATAAGTAGCTAGATCGTGCAGCAACTGCCATGAAGTCTGTACACTGAAGAGAACAGTCTCACATCTAGTTTTCATTTTGTTTTATGTCATATTACCTTATTTATAGCATTCACTGGTATGTTTGTAGAACGCAGATGTTTTCAAATGCTCTGGTTTTGTCTACATGGTTATTTCCTTGTCCTATTTGTAAGGAATCCAACATTGTAAGACATATTGCATGTTTTTCTCTTGACGATTGTTTACCTTGAAGCGTCATGAGCTAACTTGAGCTGTTGGATTTTGTGGAGAAACTTTAAAAAGGGTCTGTGAAAAAGGCATTGTGGTGAGTCGCATTATGCACCCGAGCGTAAGGAGCAGATATCTGCCACCAGCCCAGCTTGGCCTGGATTGCCTCTGTGTTAGTTCCCCTGGTTAGTGCTTTTCTCCCTAACCACTCTTGTGACTGTGATAATGTGAGTTAAGGGCTGAGTTGCTAGTGATTTATGTGTGAGGTAGGCTGGTTTGAGGGAGGAAATCTATGGACCTAGTCATTTTCCTTGGTGGTAAGCTTTCAGGGGTGCAAAGATCGATCTTCCTGGGGACTTTTCTGGTACCAGGAAGATATCGCATAGATGGGACCTCCAAAGACACACATTTAATTTTTAGGCCTGTTGTTCCTATTATGGGATGTGAGTTTCTTCACTGATGGGGATGCTGCTTATCTGAGAAGAAACTGTGAAAGGTGGTGTAGTATAGAGGTGTGGCTTAAGCTTTTAAGTTTTCTTCAAGGTTTTTCCCCTAAGCTTCATACTTCAGACGGCCTACTTACATGAGACTAGTATGTGATGTCAGGCTAACAACTTCCTAAATACCTGCAAGCCAGATCAGTGTCTCTTTTCTCTATATTCCCATGGAAATCAAGGGTCCCGCCGAATTTTCCATCGAAACAGTTGATTTGTGCTGTCTCTAGGAATTCTACAGGGCGTACCGTTGCTTCCTAACCGGTGTCATTTGGGAGATCGATCCCCCTCTGTACGTTCAAATGATTAATTTTGAGACTCTGCTCATGTGTGCAGTAAACCCTTTAATTCCCTAAGACCTTCCTTTCCTCCATCTCATACCCCATGAAGCCCGCTTCAGTTTATCTCCTGAATTTCTTTGGAATCTGTCAGCTCTCCCTCAACATCCTAATACTGAACTTGCCTGTCTGTTGCGATTAGGTCCTAACTAGTGTCCATATATCTTGTTTCCCTCCAATCCATTCTTCACACAAGAAAGCTTCAAAGCAAGTTGGAACATTGCTCATAAACATCGCTCACAAACATTGTTTTGAGAATAGAAAACACACTGGTGGCCTTTAAGACTCTGCGTGCTCTAGAATCCTCTCTGCTTCTCTAGCCCCATCTTGTGCCACGTTTGCCCTCACTTTCTATGCTTCAGATACACTGAATTAACCTTAGTTCTCACTCATCTGACAGAAGTCAGTTGAGAAATTATTTTTCACTGTGATTCCTAGCATTAAGGAATTTGATGATCAGGTTTTGTATGAGGACTAAAACTAAACTGGGAAGTGGAAGAATTGCGTTTCAACTGTTTCAGTCAACACGCATGTATTAATGATACCTAAGTATTGAACACCGGGCTAGGTTTCATGAGGGATACAGAAGTTCTGGCCATCTCTGGTTTTGGGTATCCCTTATTTGTTGAGACCTTTGCGTTGTTTGGTTGCCTTTTGTCTGTTTTCCAGATGGGAAAACAGGAACAAGGGAAGTATAGGTTATTACTAGGTGGGGTTGAACAAGTGGAGCAGCAAACTGCAAAGCAGAAAGAAGAGGGACGTACTATAGAGGGATGTGATTTCCATTTTCAAGGCGCCTGCGTCCTGTGCAGGGAGACAGCCTAACATAAAATGTGCCTAACAAAAGATCTATTGACTTCTTACTAAAAATCTCCAGTTCATATAACCCAGGGGTTTATACCTTCTCCTTTAAAAGTTCTATTCCTGGGACTTCCCTGGTGGTCCAGTGGTGAAGACTCTGCGCTTCCAATGCAGCAGGCGTGGGTTCAATCCCTGGTTGGGGAGCTAAGATCCCACATGCTGCGCAGCCAAAGAAATTTTTTTCAAAAGTTATACTCCTGTGTTGTTGAATTTAGTGGTTTAGATTTTGTTTGAATGTTAAGAAGATTTCAGTTTATTTACCAGGAACAAACAAAACATAATGTAAAAATAGTTTCCCAGAAACGATTTCCATCGTTCTCTTCTTCCCTTTCTCCCGCAGACTGACTGGTGTTTCATCTTGACAAGTTCTCTGAAGTTCTCTGTCATTCCATAGGAAAGCGGTCTGGCTTGGAGGTTGCAATCCCAGGGAATTTTTCATCAGCGGGGAAGTCTCCATCACTACAGAGGAATCAAGGTTGAAGTCAGTCCCGGGTAAGTGAGATGCTCCCCCTAAACACCAACACAGCAGTCGTGTACCTTTCAAGGGGTTCAGGGGCAAGATGGGCAAGGCATTTCTACTAACTCTTCTTAAGGATCATGGACAGTGTGCCCTATGCTACGAGGTAAGCGGTGACTGTTGTAATTCTTACTGGTGATCATTTCATGTCACTGATCCTTGGCTCTCTTTGTATCTCATAGGACTGTTGTAAGTCCAATACAAAATGAGTCTTCTTTTTAAAAAACTGAAATGTTTTACAAAGCCTAGCATTCTCATAGAGAGTCCTTTGAATTCTCCCCACTTTCCCGAGAGGCTAAGAACACTTCACACCATGAACTAGGAGAGGGGGTAGAGCCCTTTCTGATGAAATATAGAAACAAAGACAGAGTCTTAGCCTGCTTGCTCTCTGGACAGGATCTCGGACCACAAGGTCTTAAATCCTGGTATAAATGACGGAAGTGAGGACAGTTCAACTGGCACTCTCATAACAAGAGTTCTGAAACACCTTCCAAAGAGACTGTAGCAGTAGACGAGGGAAGGGAGTGCTACAGTGTGGTAGTACAGGGGGAATGCTCGGCTACAGCAGTGAAAAATGTGGTACCTATTGGTGTGCTCTTGGGGTTCTTGTACATGTAGCATAGATGACCTTTACAGTGTCCCTCCCACCTTCCCACCTGCATTAGCTGTTCTGTTTTTTTGTTTGTTTTTTTTTTTTTAATTTACGTTTATTGATTGATTGATTGATTGAACTTATTTATTCTACGTATTTATTTTTTTGGCTGCACTGGGTCCTCAATGGTGTGCACGGGCTTTCTCTAGTTGCGGCTAGCGGGGTCTACTCTTGGTTGCGGTGTGCGGGCTTCTCATCGCGGTGGCCTCTCTTGTTGCGGAGCATGGGCTGTAGGCGCGTGGGCTTCGGTAGTTGCGGCTCACGGGCTCTGGAATGCAGGCTCAGTCGTTGTGGCACATGCGCTTAGTTGCTGCACGGCATGTGGGATCTTCGCAGACCGGGGCTCGAAGCCGTGTCCCCTGCATTGGCAGGCGCCACCAGGGAAGCCCTAGCTGTTCTTATATAGAGTCTAAAAACAGAGAGCACTGAGAGAAGGTAGTGGTTATTAAAGGCTCAGGATCTAAATTCTACCTGTCTCTACACCCCTTCCCAGCTGTCGATTTGACCCCGTTTGTGAATGCCGACCTCATTCTTCAACTTTCTCTGCCGTTTGTATACTCACCTTGAAAACTTGTTTCTGTGATGCGTTGAGCAGACACAGGGTGGCAGATTGCAGAGGTGGAAGCTGGTGGTCGGATATTTGTGGGCTGAATCTCCTTCAGTCCCATTCCCATTTCTGGTTGCGCAGAGGCCCTACTTCCTGTGTATGACGCGGAGCCATAGGATTGCGGGCAGGAGCCAAGTTCTCCATATAGTGAAGACCCCAGTGTGCCTTGGTTATAGTAATATACCTGGCTTCCTTCCTGGTAGGGAAGTGACAGGCGGCTATGCCCCTGATTTGTTCGTGGGCCTCCTGATACAGCAGTTCCCTTGGCTCTGGCCCTGTCGTCAGCTGCCCCTAGGAGGACTCTGAGCCCTAGCCACTTCTCTGGTAGATTTGCCTATTCCCCCACTATAATCACACCTGAATAAGGCAACTCAAACCTTTCAGAGATGTGTCGTGAACCTCTTGTTTTCTGAAATACCTATCTGGTGGTTGTGAGACTTAAGGCCAACCTCCCCGAGAGACTTTGTTTCTATTTCTCCTAGTAAACCTAGACTCATCTCCTGTCACCTTCAACTCTACTCCAATTGTGTTCTTTCAACCCAGACCCCTGACCCTGCTTTTTACTTCTGCCATTTCATCCTCACTCCTGCTTCCTTTCCTAAATCCATACGTCTCTTTTGGCCTTCCTAGCCCTGGGCCAAGTTCCTTCCTCTTTCCTCAGTTTTTACCCCTTTCCTTCATTCTCCCATCCAACTTTCAGGCCTTCCTTTCTCACGCCCCAGTTAGCAGCATCTCAGAATTCGAAAGGTTTATTACTCATCTATTAATTCTATTCCATTTACTTATTCGGTTCTATACCTATCTTACCTATGTATGGAAGAACCGCTGGTAGCCAAGGTGGCAGCAAGAATCCTAGCAGCTGTCACCTGACGTATCCGTAGTAGTCAGCAATTTCCATTTCTTTGTCCCTCTGGGTGAAAAATTGCAGCTTCCCCGAAGAGGTGTATCTGGCAGCATTCTCCCGTTGTTGTTGAGCCCGCCTCTTCATGGCCTCTCGCTCTGGCCTCTGCTCTTGTTCGATGGGCTTTGACATGACTGGCTCAGGCACGTTGGGTTCCCTCCATGGAACTCGTTGCTTGCTGAAGTCTTGGAGTAGAAGTTGGGTTTGGAGCTTGGGTGGGGACTGGCGCTTAGTCACAGCAGGGGGAACAGGCTCGCGCTGGAGAGAAGCGCCAGATGAAGTTTTGTAGGGTGCAGGCCTAGGAGCAGCAGGCTGAGGGACACGAGGCTGGGTATGGTTGGTCCAAGCCGGTTGGGTTGGGTTGGCCACAGTTGGCTGAGCTGGTTTGGCGGGACCTGGCAAAGAGGCAGGAGCTGGCTGGGATGAATTGACTGCAGCAGGTTGAGCTGAGTCAGTAGAACCAGGCTGGGCACGGTAAGCCACAGCAGGCCGATGTGAGGCCAGAGACTGTGGCCTCCGAGGAGCGGGTCGAGCTTGAGGCTTGTCCCAGGCAGAAAAAGGCAGAGGTATCAACTTGACCTTCCCAGGAGGAGGCCGCTCACACTGGGATGGAGATGGACACTCTGTTTCAGCACTGCTGTCTGGTTTCTGGGCTTGGACTTGCGTTTTCTCAGGCCTCTTACCCTCACGTGGGGTATGCCGCCGTGGCTGGATCGCTGGGGGTGGCTGGGGGTCTTTGGGGTTGCTTGAATTTCCCAAGAGCCGACAGGAAGAGAGCCCAGTTTTCGTCTCATTCTTCTTCCCCAGCGCATGAAGAACCTTCACAGACTCCAGCATGCGCACGCCAAGGGAGGTTCGAGGCTTTTGAAAGCTCTCTTGGCGAAGCTCAGTTTGGTGTTCCTTTCGCTTCGTGTTGGGGATTGCTGGCTTGTCTTCTGCCTTGACTTTGTTCCCTGACTGCTTGTTCTCTTCAGCCTTGTTTCTTCCTCTGGTCCTTTTGGTCTTTTCCTGCCCATGGCTCTCAGTTTTGCTGATCTTTCCGGATGCAGCTTTCTGAGGTTTGCCTTGAGAGTGCTTGGCCGTGTTCGCAGGAGCCCTGTCACTGACTGCAGCAGTGCATATAACCGCTTCTCCCCCTAACAGGCACTCTGGATCCTTTGGCTGGATTTTGGCCTTGGGAGCACCACCGATAGGCTCAGAGGCTTTCTGTTTGTTCTTCCTGGGTTGATCAGAGGGAACCTTTACGACACTTGGCTTTTCCTGCACCTGATTCACCTTAATGGCTCTGGTGTCTTCAGCTTTGATCACGTTGGGACCTTGGGATCGATCAAGATCTTTCCAAGAATTAAAGAGCTGGGGAAGGTGAATATCCTCCGCCAGTGTAGTAATGTCTGCAAGACCACTGCTAGGTTCAGTCCCATTTTCAAGTGTCCCTAGGTCCTGACGACTCAGGCTGTTCTCTCCCAGATCAGCATTTTCAGAACCAGGCTGCTCCTCTTGGCTGAGGGGATCGGTGCAGGCCAGCGGCTGGGGAATATCAGGGATTCCTAAAGGGAGTAGTGGAGGATCTTGGTTTTCTATTGGGATCTGGTAGGCCTCCAGAGGCTTTGACAGCTTGGTTTTGATATCCTCCACGTTCTTACTCTCTGTTTGTCCCTGGCTTGGAGCTGGAGGCAGGGCCAGGAGACGCCTGGCACTCTGGACTGGAGCTGTCACTGAAATGTCCCCAAGTTCAGATGGTGGGTTACTCTCAAGTATGTGACTGTTTCTGCTACTGCAGGACTTGGGGAGTTCTTGAGTTTGTGTCACACAAAACGTCTGGCTTGGAGGTTGCAATCCCAGGGAATTTTTCATCACCAGGGAAGGCTCCATCACTACAAAGGGATCAAGGGAGAAGTCAGTCCCTGGTAAATGAGATGCTCCCCCTAAACACCAACACAGCAGTCGTGTACCTTTCAAGGGGTTCAGGGGCAAGATGGGCAAGGCATTTCTACTAACTCTTCTTAAGGATCATGGACAGTGCCCTATGCTACGAGGTAAGCGGTGACTGTTGTAATGCTTAACTGGTGATCATTTCATGTCACTGATCCTTGGCTCTCTTTGTATCTCATAGGACTGTTGTAAGTCCAATACAAAATGAGTCTTCTTTTTAAACAACTGAAATGTTTTACAAAGCCTAGCATTCTCATATAGAGTCCTTTCAATTCTCCCCACTTTCCCGAGAGGCTAAGAACACTTCACACCATGAACTAGGAGAGGGGGTAGAGCCCTTTCTGATGAAATACAGAAACAAAGACAGAGTCTTAGCCTGCTTGCTCTCTGGACAGGATCTCGGACCACAAGGTCTTAAATCCTGGTATAAATGACGGAAGTGAGGACACTTCAACTGGCACTCTCATAACAAGAGTTCTGAGACACCTTCCAAAGAGACTGTAGCAGTAGACGAGGGAAGGGAGTGCTACAGTGTGGTAGTACAGGGGGAATGCTCGGCTACAGCAGTGAAAAATGTGGTACCTATTGGTGTGCTCTCGGGGTTCTTGTACATGTAGCATAGATGACCTTTACAGTGTCCCTGCCACCTTCCCACCTGCATTAGGTGTTCTTTTTGTTTTTTTGTTTTTTTGTTTTTTTTTAATTTACGTTTATTTATTGATTGATTGTTTGAACTTATTTATTCTACGTATTTATTTTTTTGGCTGCACAGGGTCTTCATTGCTGTGCACGGGCTTTCTCTAGTTGCGGCTAGCGGGGTCTACTCTTGGTTGCGGTGTGCGGGCTTCTCTTGTTGCGGAGCATGCGCTCTAGGCGCGTGGGCTTCGGTAGTTGCGGCTCACGGGCTCTAGAATGCAGGCTCAGTCGTTGTGGCACATGGGCTTAGTTGCTCCACGGCATGTGGGATCTTCCCAGACCAGGGCTCGAACCCGTGTCCCCCGCATTGCATTGGCAGGCGGATTCTTAACCACGGCGCCACCAGGGAAGCCCTAGGTGTTCTTACATAGAGTCTAAAAACAGAGGGCACTGAGCGAAGGTAGTGGTTACTAAAGGCTCAGGATCTAAATTCTACCTGTCTCTACACCCCTTCCCAGCTGTCGATTTGACCCCATTTGTGAATGCCGACCTCATTCTTCAGCTTTCTCTGCCGTTTGTATACTCACCTTGAAAACTTGTTTCTGTGATGCGTTGAGCAGACACAGGGTGGCAGATTGCAGAGGTGGAAGCTGGTGGTCGGATATTTGTGGGCTGAATCTCCTTCAGTCCCATTCCCATTTCTGGTTGCGCAGAGGCCCTACTTCCTGTGTATGACGCGGAGCCATAGGATTGCGGGCAGGAGCCAAGTTCTCCATACAGTGAAGACCCCAGTGTGCCTTGGTTATAGTAATATACCTGGCTTCCTTCCTGGTAGGGAAGTGACAGGCGGCTATGCCCCTGATTTGGAATCTGAGATGGTGCTCCCTGAGCAAGCCTGGCAGAAAGTGATGGATATAGAGGGACCATGTTATTGGCGTCTGAAGTTTTATCATACTGGGCTGCCATAAACATGGAGGAAGCAGCTGGGTGCCGGTCAGTGAGTGCCAGAGTAAAGTCTCCGAGTGAAGAGGAATTCTTTTCAGTGCTTCCTGTGATGTCCCACTCAAGAACACCTGGATAGGAAGGAGCTGAAGTGGAGATCTGGCTGTGGTCAGTAACTCCAGATAACATAGTCGTGCTGGAATGTTGGTAAAGGTAGGCACTACCCATGAGTGTCTGGAAAGAGGTACCGGTAGCCGATGCCGAACTGACGGCAGGGGCAGAGACTCTGGAGAAGTTGCAGACACTTCGTGTTAGGGAAGTTGCATTGCTCACCACAGGAAGAGAATGCTGCAGAGAATTTAGAGTTCCAAGTAGAGATGGATTTTGGAAATTTTCTGTAAGAACAAGAGGGTCATGAAAAACTCAGGGAGGTTGAGAAATTCTCACTACGTTTGAGGAACAGCATTATCTTAAGGTTCTTGCTCTCAGGACACCTCTACTATCGACCCTTCCTGAGAAACCCAAAATCAGACAGTTAATGATGGCTGTAAGGACTGAGCAGTTTTCCACTCTTCTGTATTAACTGCCTGTGCTCCCATCTTGGGCACAGATGGGCAGAAGAGCCAAGTGGTATGGTTCAGACATTGTTCTCTAGGCTGGAAGCAACCTTCTCCCTGCCCTGTCTTTCCCTTCAGCCTGCACTCGTATTGACTTCTATGCTATTTCCTAGACTGGAAGCATTTTAGAACTAGGAGGCCCTTAGAGAACTTTCTCTTTTTTCAGTCTCATTTCACGAGTAAGGAAACTGAGGCTCAGAGAGGTCGGGTTGACTTGTTCAAGTTCTCTCATTATGTTAGTGTCATTACCAGGTTTCAGAACCTAAGTATCCTGACTTCCTTGCCAGGACTCCACTCTGAGCATGATAGTGCCAGAAAGCAGGAGAAATAGAACTTATAATATAAGCATTTTTTTTGTCCATTAGAAAACAGTACGGCCATTCCCATTGTCATCTTCAGTGTCTCCCTTTGCTTGTGCAGTTCCCACGCTATTACCTAGAGTTGACGTATAGCTCAGTCCAACTGGTGAACTGAAAGAGTCATTTTTGCCCTCTTCAAGCCTGGTTTCTCATCCTACCTCAAAATGATTACCCGAAAGTGGATTTCTTAAGTGCTTTTGGAAAGAGAAAAGTTATCTGATTACTTCAGATTACTCATCTATAAAGTGGTTATAACACCACCACCAATAATAATAGCAGTAATAATTAATAGATGAATAAGCTGATCTATTGCGTATGATTTATATGGAGGAAGATACAATAAGTTCTAGAAAGACAAAGAAAAATCATGAAAAACATGTTACGTAACGAAAAAGAAATCCATAGATATTAATGAAAACTGGGGTATGTGGGCAAGTATCAAAGCCTAATGAATTTACTAACAAATGACATTCTGTACCATACATGCAATATTATGAAAGTGAATTTTGCCCACTCTATTTTAGTGAATACTGTTAACCAAAAAACACGATGGAGGTGATAGAGGTGAATGAATTCCTAGCCAATGCATACAGACAGAGACGATAAATCAGTAAAAAATGCACAACAAGCAACAGAATGCAACAAATGTGAATGTATAGGTAGCCACAACATATGTAGACAAGTATTTCAATGAAAACCGGTACAAAGCAGACAGCAAAATAGTAAGTGTAAAAGAGTTTCATTATTGTGCTCATTCATATTTTTACCCAGCAAGTAACAGGTATTAAGCCTAGGAGAAATATATCTTTCCATGAATATAACTCATATAATAAGCAGAAAGGAAGCTTAAAAAGTATCAAGAAGGTTTTTGTATTCATCCTAGAACTTAGAATCATCTTCCACATCCAAGAAGATGACATCCCAAGACCTCAAAAAACCATCATCCCTAGAATCCAATTAAAAAAGATTTTCAAATGTAAGAAAATCCAAAGGACTCCACAACATTGTTTTAGATAAATGTGGATGTTTATGTTTTCTTTTTTTCTTTTGCCGCGCCGCGTGGCCCTGGCCGTGAAAGCACCGAGTCCTAAAGCGCTGGACCGCCAGGGAATTCCCTAAATGGGGAATTAGAGATGTGGGGCTTGACTTTTTCTTTTTCTTCTCCGGTAGCTAAGATCTACAAGCGAACGATGGCTGTTGATCAATGTGCTCTCTGTGTTAGGAAGGAAATAACTGTAAAAATGAAAAGCAACCTTGCCTTAGAAGCTACATATCACACAAAGGAAATAGTCCTTCTGATTCAGTGTAGAAGATATCATTTAAAATGTTTAATTGGTCAAATGTCTACCTAGTTTAAAAATGAGAAAGAATAGAACACTGAAAAGCAGCCCCCTAGATAACCACTTTGGTTTCTGGTTTCTAGGAAGCATCATTTCTAAAACATACTTCTAAAATGTTTCTATTCCAAACTGTCAAGTGCCAGCTGTATTCAGAGAGGCAATAAAAGAAAGAAAACGGAGTATGACTTTTCTGATAGGCTGCCTTTCCTGGTGATCCCCTGTTCTGGCCTTACTTTCCTTCTTAGTCTGTTAATGTAAGGATTTGCTACCATCAGCTTTGTTTTGCCCTGCTCTGAGCAGATTTCCCTCTGTGCTGTTTCTGCTTTAATTTAAAATCTTTGGCTCCCATCAACATTCCATGGCAAACTGCCTCTTTCTTGAGAGCTCCTCTATGCTTTCCCTCTTCATTCTTATATTTTTTTCCCATCTCTTGGTTCCTGTTGGCCTGTGCTAATGAAAACAATCCTAAACTTGCTTACGTTTGACTCTGTGCCTCCCTATATAGCCCAGTACTCTCCATCCTCTCTCCCTATTCTCTCTTTTCAACTAGTCGAAATACTAGTGGAGGGAGACCATTGGAGATGAAACATCTTGGTATATATCGCTAGTTTTCTGTGTCACCTGGCTTTTCTATGTTTCTGTTGAAACACTCTTTTGAGAAGTCTCTGATTTCATTTTCTACATGGGTACCCTTTAAGGCTCAATATTGGAAAAGAAGGGGATCAGAGTGATCAACCCAATGTGGTATCCTAACGTAACAGATAAGGAAAGCAGCAGGCTTTGTGAGGCAGTCAGTGATTTGTCCAAAGTCACACAGACAGTAAACGTCAAAGTCAAAACTGAAATTAGGTCTCCAGACTTGTAGTTCAATACTTTCCCTCATTATTCCACGCTATTTTGAATCTCCTCCTCAATTTAGGGGCAAAAGAAATCGAACGCAAAACTTTCCAAAGTTTCTTTTCTTACCTGACATGGTCAGAGAAGAGGAGACATCAACTGCAGGTACAAGGGATGAGGAGACAACACTAGAGGATGTCTGAGTGGCTGCAGCTGAACGGCGCACGTGTCCAGTACAAAGGTCACTGGTTACTGGTCCAAACGGCTCCACGGAAACCCCAAGACCTCTACCAAGTGGTAGTAGGTTTGGTAGGAGAGTGATGTCACAAAGCAGGCAGTTGAAAGGTATGAGCTAGCCAATAGGGAGGTCCGATCCCCAACAGGAGGGCGGGCTTGGGTGAAGAGAGCGTAGGAGAGCTAAAACAACCCCTCAATTTCTGAGCTCTGGGGAGGAAATCCTAGAAGACAGATTTACCTCCCCCAGGCTCTTCCATTAGGGAAATCATTGCAACATTTCTTACAGACGTTCATTAATATAATTAACTAACAGTTACTTATATTCTACAGAGTATTCTATTTTATGTATCATATACTTAGAGCTATATAGATCTTATTTAACTAGTATCCTTAGGAAGGAAAGAGCCATGTAGTTTGAACTATTACAGTTGTAACTTGGTTAAAGAGCAGGGTGAAGTTTGTTGAGTGTACCCTGTGGAGAATGTTGTGGTCCAAGGCTCTTCTCTTTTAGTTTCTTCTCCTTGACTCCTACCTTCCTTGGGCTGGGCTAGGCTGGGGGCCAGGTTGGACTTGCGACTTAACATTTCTCTTCCGCTTTCTTTTTTTTTTTTTTTTTTTTTTTCTTCCATTATGGGCATTGCTTCTAGGACAAGCCTTGGTCTTGCATTGGATGTTCCCTCCTGTCAACTTCCAGCAGCAGGAGTCTTCTTTTCAGTGCTTGATGCTTCACGAAATAGACTCTGCCCATTGGCAGCAAATACCAGAGAGCCAGGAGACAGAGCTGGTTGCAGACCTTTCCTCTTCCAGCCTTTGGTTGCAATTGTTTTGCCCATGATTTGCTAGCTCTAGTTCCTTGGGCCACACAGGTATCCTGCCATCCAGCTCTTTTTATATGTGAGAGACATTCTGAACACTGTCCCTCTTTCTTTGCACAGAAGTATATACAGTGTGGCAGTTACCGTAATCTCCTCCCCCTTGCAAACAGCCCCTCTAGAATCTCGGACCTCTAGGACTCTCTGTCTTGCATGCTTGGGTGCAAGGCCAAGCACAATGAAGAGGAGAATAATTAGAGAAAGAGGAGGACATTGGTGGAGAACTGGGAGCAGGTAAGGTGAAAGGGCACCGGAGAAAAGAGATGCATGTAGGTTTTTTGGTTTCTGTGGGAAACAAGTTGACACACTTGGGCCTCATTTTGTATTAACAGAACAGAGAGTTGTAGATATAAGTAGCTAGATCGTGCAGCAACTGCCATGAAGTCTGTACACTGAAGAGAACAGTCTCACATCTAGTTTTCATTTTGTTTTATGTCATATTACCTTATTTATAGCATTCACTGGTATGTTTGTAGAACGCAGATGTTTTCAAATGCTCTGGTTTTGTCTACATGGTTATTTCCTTGTCCTATTTGTAAGGAATCGAACATTGTAAGACATATTGCATGTTTTTCTCTTGACGATTGTTTACCTTGAAGCGTCATGAGCTAACTTGAGCTGTTGGATTTTGTGGAGAAACTTTAAAAAGGGTCTGTGAAAAAGGCATTGTGGTGAGTCGCATTATGCACCCGAGCGTAAGGAGCAGATATCTGCCACCAGCCCAGCTTGGCCTGGATTGCCTCTGTGTTAGTTCCCCTGGTTAGTGCTTTTCTCCCTAACCACTCTTGTGACTGTGATAATGTGAGTTAAGGGCTGAGTTGCTAGTGATTTATGTGTGAGGTAGGCTGGTTTGAGGGAGGAAATCTATGGACCTAGTCATTTTCCTTGGTGGTAAGCTTTCAGGGGTGCAAAGATCGATCTTCCTGGGGACTTTTCTGGTACCAGGAAGATATCGCATAGATGGGACCTCCAAAGACACACATTTAATTTTTAGGCCTGTTGTTCCTATTATGGGATGTGAGTTTCTTCACTGATGGGGATGCTGCTTATCTGAGAAGAAACTGTGAAAGGTGGTGTAGTATAGAGGTGTGGCTTAAGCTTTTAAGTTTTCTTCAAGGTTTTTCCCCTAAGCTTCATACTTCAGACGGCCTACTTACATGAGACTAGTATGTGATGTCAGGCTAACAACTTCCTAAATACCTGCAAGCCAGATCAGTGTCTCTTTTCTCTATATTCCCATGGAAATCAAGGGTCCCGCCGAATTTTCCATCGAAACAGTTGATTTGTGCTGTCTCTAGGAATTCTACAGGGCGTACCGTTGCTTCCTAACCGGTGTCATTTGGGAGATCGATCCCCCTCTGTACGTTCAAATGATTAATTTTGAGACTCTGCTCATGTGTGCAGTAAACCCTTTAATTCCCTAAGACCTTCCTTTCCTCCATCTCATACCCCATGAAGCCCGCTTCAGTTTATCTCCTGAATTTCTTTGGAATCTGTCAGCTCTCCCTCAACATCCTAATACTGAACTTGCCTGTCTGTTGCGATTAGGTCCTAACTAGTGTCCATATATCTTGTTTCCCTCCAATCCATTCTTCACACAAGAAAGCTTCAAAGCAAGTTGGAACATTGCTCATAAACATCGCTCACAAACATTGTTTTGAGAATAGAAAACACACTGGTGGCCTTTAAGACTCTGCGTGCTCTAGAATCCTCTCTGCTTCTCTAGCCCCATCTTGTGCCACGTTTGCCCTCACTTTCTATGCTTCAGATACACTGAATTAACCTTAGTTCTCACTCATCTGACAGAAGTCAGTTGAGAAATTATTTTTCACTGTGATTCCTAGCATTAAGGAATTTGATGATCAGGTTTTGTATGAGGACTAAAACTAAACTGGGAAGTGGAAGAATTGCGTTTCAACTGTTTCAGTCAACACGCATGTATTAATGATACCTAAGTATTGAACACCGGGCTAGGTTTCATGAGGGATACAGAAGTTCTGGCCATCTCTGGTTTTGGGTATCCCTTATTTGTTGAGACCTTTGCGTTGTTTGGTTGCCTTTTGTCTGTTTTCCAGATGGGAAAACAGGAACAAGGGAAGTATAGGTTATTACTAGGTGGGGTTGAACAAGTGGAGCAGCAAACTGCAAAGCAGAAAGAAGAGGGACGTACTATAGAGGGATGTGATTTCCATTTTCAAGGCGCCTGCGTCCTGTGCAGGGAGACAGCCTAACATAAAATGTGCCTAACAAAAGATCTATTGACTTCTTACTAAAAATCTCCAGTTCATATAACCCAGGGGTTTATACCTTCTCCTTTAAAAGTTCTATTCCTGGGACTTCCCTGGTGGTCCAGTGGTGAAGACTCTGCGCTTCCAATGCAGCAGGCGTGGGTTCAATCCCTGGTTGGGGAGCTAAGATCCCACATGCTGCGCAGCCAAAGAAATTTTTTTCAAAAGTTATACTCCTGTGTTGTTGAATTTAGTGGTTTAGATTTTGTTTGAATGTTAAGAAGATTTCAGTTTATTTACCAGGAACAAACAAAACATAATGTAAAAATAGTTTCCCAGAAACGATTTCCATCGTTCTCTTCTTCCCTTTCTCCCGCAGACTGACTGGTGTTTCATCTTGACAAGTTCTCTGAAGTTCTCTGTCATTCCATAGGAAAGCGGTGTGGCTTGGAGGTTGCAATCCCAGGGAATTTTTCATCAGCGGGGAAGTCTCCATCACTACAGAGGAATCAAGGTTGAAGTCAGTCCCGGGTAAGTGAGATGCTCCCCCTAAACACCAACACAGCAGTCGTGTACCTTTCAAGGGGTTCAGGGGCAAGATGGGCAAGGCATTTCTACTAACTCTTCTTAAGGATCATGGACAGTGCCCTATGCTACGAGGTAAGCGGTGACTGTTGTAATTCTTACTGGTGATCATTTCATGTCACTGATCCTTGGCTCTCTTTGTATCTCATAGGACTGTTGTTAAGTCCAATACAAAATGAGTCTTCTTTTTAAAAAACTGAAATGTTTTACAAAGCCTAGCATTCTCATAGAGAGTCCTTTGAATTCTCCCCACTTTCCCGAGAGGCTAAGAACACTTCACACCATGAACTAGGAGAGGGGGTAGAGCCCTTTCTGATGAAATATAGAAACAAAGACAGAGTCTTAGCCTGCTTGCTCTCTGGACAGGATCTCGGACCACAAGGTCTTAAATCCTGGTATAAATGACGGAAGTGAGGACACTTCAACTGGCACTCTCATAACAAGAGTTCTGAAACACCTTCCAAAGAGACTGTAGCAGTAGACGAGGGAAGGGAGTGCTACAGTGTGGTAGTACAGGGGGAATGCTCGGCTACAGCAGTGAAAAATGTGGTACCTATTGGTGTGCTCTCGGGGTTCTTGTACATGTAGCATAGATGACCTTTACAGTGTCCCTCCCACCTTCCCACCTGCATTAGGTGTTCTGTTTTTTTGTTTTTTTTTTTTTAATTTACGTTTATTGATTGATTGATTGATTGAACTTATTTATTCTACGTATTTGTTTTTTTGGCTGCACTGGGTCCTCATTGCTGTGCACGGGCTTTCTCTAGTTGCGGCTAGCGGGGTCTACTCTTGGTTGCGGTGTGCGGGCTTCTCATCGCGGTGGCCTCTCTTGTTGCGGAGCATGGGCTGTAGGCGCGTGGGCTTCGGTAGTTGCGGCTCACGGGCTCTGGAATGCAGGCTCAGTCGTTGTGGCACATGCGCTTAGTTGCTGCACGGCATGTGGGATCTTCGCAGACCGGGGCTCGAAGCCGTGTCCCCTGCATTGGCAGGCGCCACCAGGGAAGCCCTAGCTGTTCTTATATAGAGTCTAAAAACAGAGAGCACTGAGAGAAGGTAGTGGTTATTAAAGGCTCAGCATCTAAATTCTACCTGTCTCTACACCCCTTCCCAGCTGTCGATTTGACCCCGTTTGTGAATGCCGACCTCATTCTTCAACTTTCTCTGCCGTTTGTATACTCACCTTGAAAACTTGTTTCTGTGATGCGTTGAGCAGACACAGGGTGGCAGATTGCAGAGGTGGAAGCTGGTGGTCGGATATTTGTGGGCTGAATCTCCTTCAGTCCCATTCCCATTTCTGGTTGCGCAGAGGCCCTACTTCCTGTGTATGACGCGGAGCCATAGGATTGCGGGCAGGAGCCAAGTTCTCCATACAGTGAAGACCCCAGTGTGCCTTGGTTATAGTAATGTACCTGGCTTCCTTCCTGGTAGGGAAGTGACAGGCGGCTATGCCCCTGATTTGTTCGTGGGCCTCCTGATACAGCAGTTCCCTTGGCTCTGGCCCTGTCGTCAGCTGCCCCTAGGAGGACTCTGAGCCCTAGCCACTTCTCTGGTAGATTTGCCTATTCCCCCACTATAATCACACCTGAATAAGGCAACTCAAACCTTTCAGAGATGTGTCGTGAACCTCTTGTTTTCTGAAATACCTATCTGGTGGTTGTGAGACTTAAGGCCAACCTCCCCGAGAGACTTTGTTTCTATTTCTCCTAGTAAACCTAGACTCATCTCCTGTCACCTTCAACTCTACTCCAATTGTGTTCTTTCAACCCAGACCCCTGACCCTGCTTTTTACTTCTGCCATTTCATCCTCACTCCTGCTTCCTTTCCTAAATCCATACGTCTCTTTTGGCCTTCCTAGCCCTGGGCCAAGTTCCTTCCTCTTTCCTCAGTTTTTACCCCTTTCCTTCATTCTCCCATCCAACTTTCAGTCCTTCCTTTCTCACGCCCCAGTTAGCAGCATCTCAAAATTCGAAAGGTTTATTACTCATCTATTAATTCTATTCCATTTACTTATTCGGTTCTATACCTATCTTACCTATGTATGGAAGAACCGCTGGTAGCCAAGGTGGCAGCAAGAATCCTAGCAGCTGTCACCTGACGTATCCGTAGTAGTCAGCAATTTCCATTTCTTTGTCCCTCTGGGTGAAAAATTGCAGCTTCCCCGAAGAGGTGTATCTGGCAGCATTCTCCCGTTGTTGTTGAGCCCGCCTCTTCATGGCCTCTCGCTCTGGCCTCTGCTCTTGTTCGATGGGCTTTGACATGACTGGCTCAGGCACGTTGGGTTCCCTCCATGGAACTCGTTGCTTGCTGAAGTCTTGGAGTAGAAGTTGGGTTTGGAGCTTGGGTGGGGACTGGCGCTTAGTCACAGCAGGGGGAACAGGCTCGCGCTGGAGAGAAGCGCCAGATGAAGTTTTGTAGGGTGCAGGCCTAGGAGCAGCAGGCTGAGGGACACGAGGCTGGGTATGGTTGGTCCAAGCCGGTTGGGTTGGGTTGGCCACAGTTGGCTGAGCTGGTTTGGCGGGACCTGGCAAAGAGGCAGGAGCTGGCTGGGATGAATTGACTGCAGCAGGTTGAGCTGAGTCAGTAGAACCAGGCTGGGCACGGTAAGCCACAGCAGGCCGATGTGAGGCCAGAGACTGTGGCCTCCGAGGAGCGGGTCGAGCTTGAGGCTTGTCCCAGGCAGAAAAAGGCAGAGGTATCAACTTGACCTTCCCAGGAGGAGGCCGCTCACACTGGGATGGAGATGGACACTCTGTTTCAGCACTGCTGTCTGGTTTCTGGGCTTGGACTTGCGTTTTCTCAGGCCTCTTACCCTCACGTGGGGTATGCCGCCGTGGCTGGATCGCTGGGGGTGGCTGGGGGTCTTTGGGGTTGCTTGAATTTCCCAAGAGCCGACAGGAAGAGAGCCCAGTTTTCGTCTCATTCTTCTTCCCCAGCGCATGAAGAACCTTCACAGACTCCAGCATGCGCACGCCAAGGGAGGTTCGAGGCTTTTGAAAGCTCTCTTGGCGAAGCTCAGTTTGGTGTTCCTTTCGCTTCGTGTTGGGGATTGCTGGCTTGTCTTCTGCCTTGACTTTGTTCCCTGACTGCTTGTTCTCTTCAGCCTTGTTTCTTCCTCTGGTCCTTTTGGTCTTTTCCTGCCCATGGCTCTCAGTTTTGCTGATCTTTCCGGATGCAGCTTTCTGAGGTTTGCCTTGAGAGTGCTTGGCCGTGTTCGCAGGAGCCCTGTCACTGACTGCAGCAGTGCATATAACCGCTTCTCCCCCTAACAGGCACTCTGGATCCTTTGGCTGGATTTTGGCCTTGGGAGCACCACCGATAGGCTCAGAGGCTTTCTGTTTGTTCTTCCTGGGTTGATCAGAGGGAACCTTTACGACACTTGGCTTTTCCTGCACCTGATTCACCTTAATGGCTCTGGTGTCTTCAGCTTTGATCACGTTGGGACCTTGGGATCGATCAAGATCTTTCCAAGAATTAAAGAGCTGGGGAAGGTGAATATCCTCCGCCAGTGTAGTAATGTCTGCAAGACCACTGCTAGGTTCAGTCCCATTTTCAAGTGTCCCTAGGTCCTGACGACTCAGGCTGTTCTCTCCCAGATCAGCATTTTCAGAACCAGGCTGCTCCTCTTGGCTGAGGGGATCGGTGCAGGCCAGCGGCTGGGGAATATCAGGGATTCCTAAAGGGAGTAGTGGAGGATCTTGGTTTTCTATTGGGATCTGGTAGGCCTCCAGAGGCTTTGACAGCTTGGTTTTGATATCCTCCACGTTCTTACTCTCTGTTTGTCCCTGGCTTGGAGCTGGAGGCAGGGCCAGGAGACGCCTGGCACTCTGGACTGGAGCTGTCACTGAAATGTCCCCAAGTTCAGATGGTGGGTTACTCTCAAGTATGTGACTGTTTCTGCTACTGCAGGACTTGGGGAGTTCTTGAGTTTGTGTCACACAAAACGTCTGGCTTGGAGGTTGCAATCCCAGGGAATTTTTCATCACCAGGGAAGTCTCCATCACTACAAAGGGATCAAGGGAGAAGTCAGTCCCTGGTAAATGAGATGCTCCCCCTAAACACCAACACAGCAGTCATGTACCTTTCAAGGGGTTCAGGGGCAAGATGGGCAAGGCATTTCTACTAACTCTTCTTAAGGATCATGGACAGTGCCCTATGCTACGAGGTAAGCGGTGACTGTTGTAATGCTTAACTGGTGATCATTTCATGTCACTGATCCTTGGCTCTCTTTGTATCTCATAGGACTGTTGTAAGTCCAATACAAAATGAGTCTTCTTTTTAAACAACTGAAATGTTTTACAAAGCCTAGCATTCTCATATAGAGTCCTTTCAATTCTCCCCACTTTCCCGAGAGGCTAAGAACACTTCACACCATGAACTAGGAGAGGGGGTAGAGCCCTTTCTGATGAAATACAGAAACAAAGACAGAGTCTTAGCCTGCTTGCTCTCTGGACAGGATCTCGGACCACAAGGTCTTAAATCCTGGTATAAATGACGGAAGTGAGGACACTTCAACTGGCACTCTCATAACAAGAGTTCTGAGACACCTTCCAAAGAGACTGTAGCAGTAGACGAGGGAAGGGAGTGCTACAGTGTGGTAGTACAGGGGGAATGCTCGGCTACAGCAGTGAAAAATGTGGTACCTATTGGTGTGCTCTCGGGGTTCTTGTACATGTAGCATAGATGACCTTTACAGTGTCCCTGCCACCTTCCCACCTGCATTAGGTGTTCTTTTTGTTTTTTTGTTTTTTTGTTTTTTTTTAATTTACGTTTATTTATTGATTGATTGTTTGAACTTATTTATTCTACGTATTTATTTTTTTGGCTGCACAGGGTCTTCATTGCTGTGCACGGGCTTTCTCTAGTTGCGGCTAGCGGGGTCTACTCTTGGTTGCGCTGTGCGGGCTTCTCTTGTTGCGGAGCATGCGCTCTAGGCGCGTGGGCTTCGGTAGTTGCGGCTCACGGGCTCTAGAATGCAGGCTCAGTCGTTGTGGCACATGGGCTTAGTTGCTCCACGGCATGTGGGATCTTCCCAGACCAGGGCTCGAACCCGTGTCCCCCGCATTGCATTGGCAGGCGGATTCTTAACCACGGCGCCACCAGGGAAGCCCTAGGTGTTCTTACATAGAGTCTAAAAACAGAGGGCACTGAGCGAAGGTAGTGGTTACTAAAGGCTCAGGATCTAAATTCTACCTGTCTCTACACCCCTTCCCAGCTGTCGATTTGACCCCATTTGTGAATGCCGACCTCATTCTTCAGCTTTCTCTGCCGTTTGTATACTCACCTTGAAAACTTGTTTCTGTGATGCGTTGAGCAGACACAGGGTGGCAGATTGCAGAGGTGGAAGCTGGTGGTCGGATATTTGTGGGCTGAATCTCCTTCAGTCCCATTCCCATTTCTGGTTGCGCAGAGGCCCTACTTCCTGTGTATGACGCGGAGCCATAGGATTGCGGGCAGGAGCCAAGTTCTCCATACAGTGAAGACCCCAGTGTGCCTTGGTTATAGTAATATACCTGGCTTCCTTCCTGGTAGGGAAGTGACAGGCGGCTATGCCCCTGATTTGGAATCTGAGATGGTGCTCCCTGAGCAAGCCTGGCAGAAAGTGATGGATATAGAGGGACCATGTTATTGGCGTCTGAAGTTTTATCATACTGGGCTGCCATAAACATGGAGGAAGCAGCTGGGTGCCGGTCAGTGAGTGCCAGAGTAAAGTCTCCGAGTGAAGAGGAATTCTTTTCAGTGCTTCCTGTGATGTCCCACTCAAGAACACCTGGATAGGAAGGAGCTGAAGTGGAGATCTGGCTGTGGTCAGTAACTCCAGATAACATAGTCGTGCTGGAATGTTGGTAAAGGTAGGCACTACCCATGAGTGTCTGGAAAGAGGTACCGGTAGCCGATGCCGAACTGACGGCAGGGGCAGAGACTCTGGAGAAGTTGCAGACACTTCGTGTTAGGGAAGTTGCATTGCTCACCACAGGAAGAGAATGCTGCAGAGAATTTAGAGTTCCAAGTAGAGATGGATTTTGGAAATTTTCTGTAAGAACAAGAGGGTCATGAAAAACTCAGGGAGGTTGAGAAATTCTCACTACGTTTGAGGAACAGCATTATCTTAAGGTTCTTGCTCTCAGGACACCTCTACTATCGACCCTTCCTGAGAAACCCAAAATCAGACAGTTAATGATGGCTGTAAGGACTGAGCAGTTTTCCACTCTTCTGTATTAACTGCCTGTGCTCCCATCTTGGGCACAGATGGGCAGAAGAGCCAAGTGGTATGGTTCAGACATTGTTCTCTAGGCTGGAAGCAACCTTCTCCCTGCCCTGTCTTTCCCTTCAGCCTGCACTCGTATTGACTTCTATGCTATTTCCTAGACTGGAAGCATTTTAGAACTAGGAGGCCCTTAGAGAACTTTCTCTTTTTTCAGTCTCATTTCACGAGTAAGGAAACTGAGGCTCAGAGAGGTCGGGTTGACTTGTTCAGGTTCTCTCATTATGTTAGTGTCATTACCAGGTTTCAGAACCTAAGTATCCTGACTTCCTTGCC
Source organism: Balaenoptera physalus (assembly GCF_965194825.1). Taxonomy (NCBI): domain Eukaryota; kingdom Metazoa; phylum Chordata; class Mammalia; order Artiodactyla; family Balaenopteridae; genus Balaenoptera; species Balaenoptera physalus. Next base: position 81,532 of record NW_028125762.1, read on the forward strand.
AGGACTCCACTCTGAGCATGATAGTGCCAGAAAGCAGGAGAAATAGAACTTATAATATAAGCATTTTTTTTGTCCATTAGAAAACAGTACGGCCATTACCATTGTCATCTTCAGTGTCTCCCTTTGCTTGTGCAGTTCCCACGCTATTACCTAGAGTTGACGTATAGCTCAGTCCAACTGGTGAACTGAAAGAGTCATTTTTGCCCTCTTCAAGCCTGGTTTCTCATCCTACCTCAAAATGATTACCCGAAAGTGGATTTCTTAAGTGCTTTTGGAAAGAGAAAAGTTATCTGATTACTTCAGATTACTCATCTATAAAGTGGTTATAACACCACCACCAATAATAATAGCAGTAATAATTAATAGATGAATAAGCTGATCTATTGCGTATGATTTATATGGAGGAAGATACAATAAGTTCTAGAAAGACAAAGAAAAATCATGAAAAACATGTTACGTAACGAAAAAGAAATCCATAGATATTAATGAAAACTGGGGTATGTGGGCAAGTATCAAAGCCTAATGAATTTACTAACAAATGACATTCTGTACCATACATGCAATATTATGAAAGTGAATTTTGCCCACTCTATTTTAGTGAATACTATTAACCAAAAAACACGATGGAGGTGATAGAGGTGAATGAATTCCTAGCCAATGCATACAGACAGAGACGATAAATCAGTAAAAAATGCACAACAAGCAACAGAATGCAACAAATGTGAATGTATAGGTAGCCACAACATATATAGACAAGTATTTCAATGAAAACCGGTACAAAGCAGACAGCAAAATAGTAAGTGTAAAAGAGTTTCATTATTGTGCTCATTCATATTTTTACCCAGCAAGTAACAGGTATTAAGCCTAGGAGAAATATATCTTTCCATGAATATAACTCATATAATAAGCAGAAAGGAAGCTTAAAAAGTATCAAGAAGGTTTTTGTATTTATCCTAGAACTTAGAATCATCTTCCACATCCAAGAAGATGACATCCCAAGACCTCAAAAAACCATCATCCCTAGAATCCAATTAAAAAAGATTTTCAAATGTAAGAAAATCCAAAGGACTCCACAACATTGTTTTAGATAAACGTGGATGTTTGTGTTTTCTTTTTTTCTTTTGCCGCGCCGCGTGGCCCTGGCCGTGAAAGCACCGAGTCCTAAGCGCTGGACCGCCAGGGAATTCCCTAAATGGGGAATTAGAGATGTGGGGCTTGACTTTTTCTTTTTCTTCTCCGGTAGCTAAGATCTACAAGCGAACGATGGCTGTTGATCAATGTGCTCTCTGTGTTAGGAAGGAAATAACTGTAAAAATTGAAAAGCAACCTTGCCTTAGAAGCTACATATCACACAAAGGAAATAGTCCTTCTGATTCAATGTAGAAGATATCATTTAAAATGTTTAATTGGTCAAATGTCTACCTAGTTTAAAAATGAGAAAGAATAGAACACTGAAAAGCAGCCCCCTAGATAACCACTTTGGTTTCTGGTTTCTAGGAAGCATCATTTCTAAAACATACTTCTAAAATGTTTCTATTCCAAACTGTCAAGTGCCAGCTATATTCAGAGAGGCAATAAAAGAAAGAAAACGGAGTATGACTTTTCTGATAGGCTGCTTTTCCTGGTGATCCCCTGTTCTGGCCTTACTTTCCTTCTTAGTCTGTTAATGTAAGGATTTGCTACCATCAGCTTTGTTTTGCCCTGCTCTGAGCAGATTTCCCTCTGTGCTGTTTCTGCTTTAATTTAAAATCTTTGGCTCCCATCAACATTCCATGGCAAACTGCCTCTTTCTTGAGAGCTCCTCTATGCTTTCCCTCTTCATTCTTATATTTTTTTCCCATCTCTTGGTTCCTGTTGGCCTGTGCTAATGAAAACAATCCTAAACTTGCTTACGTTTGACTCTGTGCCTCCCTATATAGCCCAGTACTCTCCATCCTCTCTCCCTATTCTCTCTTTTCAACTAGTCGAAATACTAGTGGAGGGAGACCATTGGAGATGAAACATCTTGGTATATATCGCTAGTTTTCTGTGTCACCTGGCTTTTCTATGTTTCTGTTGAAACACTCTTTTGAGAAGTCTCTGATTTCATTTTCTACATGGGTACCCTTTAAGGCTCAATATTGGAAAAGAAGGGGATCAGAGTGATCAACCCAATGTGGTATCCTAACGTAACAGATAAGGAAAGCAGCAGGCTTTGTGAGGCAGTCAGTGATTTGTCCAAAGTCACACAGACAGTAAACGTCAAAGTCAAAACTGAAATTAGGTCTCCAGACTTGTAGTTCAATACTTTCCCTCTTATTCCACGCTATTTTGAATCTCCTCCTCAATTTAGGGGCAAAAGAAATCGAACGCAAAACTTTCCAAAGTTTCTTTTCTTACCTGACATGGTCAGAGAAGAGGAGACATCAACTGCAGGTACAAGGGATGAGGAGACAACACTAGAGGATGTCTGAGTGGCTGCAGCTGAACGGCGCACGTGTCCAGTACAAAGGTCACTGGTTACTGGTCCAAACGGCTCCACGGAAACCCCAAGACCTCTACCAAGTGGTAGTAGGTTTGGTAGGAGAGTGATGTCACAAAGCAGGCAGTTGAAAGGTATGAGCTAGCCAATAGGGAGGTCCGATCCCCAACAGGAGGGCGGGCTTGGGTGAAGAGAGCGTAGGAGAGCTAAAACAACCCCTCAATTTCTGAGCTCTGGGGAGGAAATCCTAGAAGACAGATTTACCTCCCCCAGGCTCTTCCATTAGGGAAATCATTGCAACATTTCTTACAGACGTTCATTAATATAATTAACTAACAGTTACTTATATTCTACAGAGTATTCTATTTTATGTATCATATACTTAGAGCTATATAGATCTTATTTAACTAGTATCCTTAGGAAGGAAAGAGCCATGTAGTTTGAACTATTACAGTTGTAACTTGGTTAAAGAGCAGGGTGAAGTTTGTTGAGTGTACCCTGTGGAGAATGTTGTGGTCCAAGGCTCTTCTCTTTTAGTTTCTTCTCCTTGACTCCTACCTTCCTTGGGCTGGGCTAGGCTGGGGGCCAGGTTGGACTTGCGACTTAACATTTCTCTTCCGCTTTCTTTTTTTTTTTTTTCTTCCATTATGGGCATTGCTTCTAGGACAAGCCTTGGTCTTGCATTGGATGTTCCTTCCTGTCAACTTCCAGCAGCAGGAGTCTTCTTTTCAGTGCTTGATGCTTCACGAAATAGACTCTGCCCATTGGCAGCAAATACCAGAGAGCTAGGAGACAGAGCTGGTTGCAGACCTTTCCTCTTCCAGCCTTTGGTTGCAGTTGTTTTGCCCATGATTTGCTAGCTCTAGTTCCTTGGGCCACACAGGTATCCTGCCATCCAGCTCTTTTTATATGTGAGAGACATTCTGAACACTGTCCCTTTTTCTTTGCACAGAAGTATATACAGTGTGGCAGTTACCGTAATCTCCTCCCCCTTGCAAACAGCCCCTCTAGAATCTCGGACCTCTAGGACTCTCTGTCTTGCATGCTTGGGTGCAAGGCCAAGCACAATGAAGAGGAGAATAATTAGAGAAAGAGGAGGACATTGGTGGAGAACTGGGAGCAGGTAAGGTGAAAGGGCACAGGAGAAAAGAGATGCATGTAGGTTTTTTGGTTTCTGTGGGAAACAAGTTGACACACTTGGGCCTCATTTTGTATTAACAGAACAGAGAGTTGTAGATATAAGTAGCTAGATCGTGCAGCAACTGCCATGAAGTCTGTACACTGAAGAGAACAGTCTCACATCTAGTTTTCATTTTGTTTTATGTCATATTACCTTATTTATAGCATTCACTGGTATGTTTGTAGAACGCAGATGTTTTCAAATGCTCTGGTTTTGTCTACATGGTTATTTCCTTGTCCTATTTGTAAGGAATCCAACATTGTAAGACATATTGCATGTTTTTCTCTTGACGATTGTTTACCTTGAAGCGTCATGAGCTAACTTGAGCTGTTGGATTTTGTGGAGAAACTTTAAAAAGGGTCTGTGAAAAAGGCATTGTGGTGAGTCGCATTATGCACCCGAGCGTAAGGAGCAGATATCTGCCACCAGCCCAGCTTGGCCTGGATTGCCTCTGTGTTAGTTCCCCTGGTTAGTGCTTTTCTCCCTAACCACTCTTGTGACTGTGATAATGTGAGTTAAGGGCTGAGTTGCTAGTGATTTATGTGTGAGGTAGGCTGGTTTGAGGGAGGAAATCTATGGACCTAGTCATTTTCCTTGGTGGTAAGCTTTCAGGGGTGCAAAGATCGATCTTCCTGGGGACTTTTCTGGTACCAGGAAGATATCGCATAGATGGGACCTCCAAAGACACACATTTAATTTTTAGGCCTGTTGTTCCTATTATGGGATGTGAGTTTCTTCACTGATGGGGATGCTGCTTATCTGAGAAGAAACTGTGAAAGGTGGTGTAGTATAGAGGTGTGGCTTAAGCTTTTAAGTTTTCTTCAAGGTTTTTCCCCTAAGCTTCATACTTCAGACGGCCTACTTACATGAGACTAGTATGTGATGTCAGGCTAACAACTTCCTAAATACCTGCAAGCCAGATCAGTGTCTCTTTTCTCTATATTCCCATGGAAATCAAGGGTCCCGCCGAATTTTCCATCGAAACAGTTGATTTGTGCTGTCTCTAGGAATTCTACAGGGCGTACCGTTGCTTCCTAACCGGTGTCATTTGGGAGATCGATCCCCCTCTGTACGTTCAAATGATTAATTTTGAGACTCTGCTCATGTGTGCAGTAAACCCTTTAATTCCCTAAGACCTTCCTTTCCTCCATCTCATACCCCATGAAGCCCGCTTCAGTTTATCTCCTGAATTTCTTTGGAATCTGTCAGCTCTCCCTCAACATCCTAATACTGAACTTGCCTGTCTGTTGCGATTAGGTCCTAACTAGTGTCCATATATCTTGTTTCCCTCCAATCCATTCTTCACACAAGAAAGCTTCAAAGCAAGTTGGAACATTGCTCATAAACATCGCTCACAAACATTGTTTTGAGAATAGAAAACACACTGGTGGCCTTTAAGACTCTGCGTGCTCTAGAATCCTCTCTGCTTCTCTAGCCCCATCTTGTGCCACGTTTGCCCTCACTTTCTATGCTTCAGATACACTGAATTAACCTTAGTTCTCACTCATCTGACAGAAGTCAGTTGAGAAATTATTTTTCACTGTGATTCCTAGCATTAAGGAATTTGATGATCAGGTTTTGTATGAGGACTAAAACTAAACTGGGAAGTGGAAGAATTGCGTTTCAACTGTTTCAGTCAACACGCATGTATTAATGATACCTAAGTATTGAACACCGGGCTAGGTTTCATGAGGGATACAGAAGTTCTGGCCATCTCTGGTTTTGGGTATCCCTTATTTGTTGAGACCTTTGCGTTGTTTGGTTGCCTTTTGTCTGTTTTCCAGATGGGAAAACAGGAACAAGGGAAGTATAGGTTATTACTAGGTGGGGTTGAACAAGTGGAGCAGCAAACTGCAAAGCAGAAAGAAGAGGGACGTACTATAGAGGGATGTGATTTCCATTTTCAAGGCGCCTGCGTCCTGTGCAGGGAGACAGCCTAACATAAAATGTGCCTAACAAAAGATCTATTGACTTCTTACTAAAAATCTCCAGTTCATATAACCCAGGGGTTTATACCTTCTCCTTTAAAAGTTCTATTCCTGGGACTTCCCTGGTGGTCCAGTGGTGAAGACTCTGCGCTTCCAATGCAGCAGGCGTGGGTTCAATCCCTGGTTGGGGAGCTAAGATCCCACATGCTGCGCAGCCAAAGAAATTTTTTTCAAAAGTTATACTCCTGTGTTGTTGAATTTAGTGGTTTAGATTTTGTTTGAATGTTAAGAAGATTTCAGTTTATTTACCAGGAACAAACAAAACATAATGTAAAAATAGTTTCCCAGAAACGATTTCCATCGTTCTCTTCTTCCCTTTCTCCCGCAGACTGACTGGTGTTTCATCTTGACAAGTTCTCTGAAGTTCTCTGTCATTCCATAGGAAAGCGGTCTGGCTTGGAGGTTGCAATCCCAGGGAATTTTTCATCAGCGGGGAAGTCTCCATCACTACAGAGGAATCAAGGGAGAAGTCAGTCCCGGGTAAGTGAGATGCTCCCCCTAAACACCAACACAGCAGTCGTGTACCTTTCAAGGGGTTCAGGGGCAAGATGGGCAAGGCATTTCTACTAACTCTTCTTAAGGATCATGGACAGTGCCCTATGCTACGAGGTAAGCGGTGACTGTTGTAATTCTTACTGGTGATCATTTCATGTCACTGATCCTTGGCTCTCTTTGTATCTCATAGGACTGTTGTAAGTCCAATACAAAATGAGTCTTCTTTTTAAAAAACTGAAATGTTTTACAAAGCCTAGCATTCTCATAGAGAGTCCTTTAAATTCTCCCCACTTTCCCGAGAGGCTAAGAACACTTCACACCATGAACTAGGAGAGGGGGTAGAGCCCTTTCTGATGAAATATAGAAACAAAGACAGAGTCTTAGCCTGCTTGCTCTCTGGACAGGATCTCGGACCACAAGGTCTTAAATCCTGGTATAAATGACGGAAGTGAGGACAGTTCAACTGGCACTCTCATAACAAGAGTTCTGAAACACCTTCCAAAGAGACTGTAGCAGTAGACGAGGGAAGGGAGTGCTACAGTGTGGTAGTACAGGGGGAATGCTCGGCTACAGCAGTGAAAAATGTGGTACCTATTGGTGTGCTCTTGGGGTTCTTGTACATGTAGCATAGATGACCTTTACAGTGTCCCTCCCACCTTCCCACCTGCATTAGGTGTTCTGTTTTTTTGTTTGTTTTTTTTTTTTAATTTACGTTTATTGATTGATTGATTGATTGAACTTATTTATTCTACGTATTTATTTTTTTGGCTGCACTGGGTCCTCATTGCTGTGCACGGGCTTTCTCTAGTTGCGGCTAGCGGGGTCTACTCTTGGTTGCGGTGTGCGGGCTTCTCATCGCGGTGGCCTCTCTTGTTGCGGAGCATGGGCTGTAGGCGCGTGGGCTTCGGTAGTTGCGGCTCACGGGCTCTGGAATGCTGGCTCAGTCGTTGTGGCACATGCGCTTAGTTGCTGCACGGCATGTGGGATCTTCGCAGACCGGGGCTCGAAGCCGTGTCCCCTGCATTGGCAGGCGCCACCAGGGAAGCCCTAGCTGTTCTTATATAGAGTCTAAAAACAGAGAGCACTGAGAGAAGGTAGTGGTTATTAAAGGCTCAGGATCTAAATTCTACCTGTCTCTACACCCCTTCCCAGCTGTCGATTTGACCCCGTTTGTGAATGCCGACCTCATTCTTCAACTTTCTCTGCCGTTTGTATACTCACCTTGAAAACTTGTTTCTGTGATGCGTTGAGCAGACACAGGGTGGCAGATTGCAGAGGTGGAAGCTGGTGGTCGGATATTTGTGGGCTGAATCTCCTTCAGTCCCATTCCCATTTCTGGTTGCGCAGAGGCCCTACTTCCTGTGTATGACGCGGAGCCATAGGATTGCGGGCAGGAGCCAAGTTCTCCATACAGTGAAGACCCCAGTGTGCCTTGGTTATAGTAATATACCTGGCTTCCTTCCTGGTAGGGAAGTGACAGGCGGCTATGCCCCTGATTTGTTCGTGGGCCTCCTGATACAGCAGTTCCCTTGGCTCTGGCCCTGTCGTCAGCTGCCCCTAGGAGGACTCTGAGCCCTAGCCACTTCTCTGGTAGATTTGCCTATTCCCCCACTATAATCACACCTGAATAAGGCAACTCAAACCTTTCAGAGATGTGTCGTGAACCTCTTGTTTTCTGAAATACCTATCTGGTGGTTGTGAGACTTAAGGCCAACCTCCCCGAGAGACTTTGTTTCTATTTCTCCTAGTAAACCTAGACTCATCTCCTGTCACCTTCAACTCTACTCCAATTGTGTTCTTTCAACCCAGACCCCTGACCCTGCTTTTTACTTCTGCCATTTCATCCTCACTCCTGCTTCCTTTCCTAAATCCATACGTCTCTTTTGGCCTTCCTAGCCCTGGGCCAAGTTCCTTCCTCTTTCCTCAGTTTTTACCCCTTTCCTTCATTCTCCCATCCAACTTTCAGGCCTTCCTTTCTCACGCCCCAGTTAGCAGCATCTCAAAATTCGAAAGGTTTATTACTCATCTATTAATTCTATTCCATTTACTTATTCGGTTCTATACCTATCTTACCTATGTATGGAAGAACCGCTGGTAGCCAAGGTGGCAGCAAGAATCCTAGCAGCTGTCACCTGACGTATCCGTAGTAGTCAGCAATTTCCATTTCTTTGTCCCTCTGGGTGAAAAATTGCAGCTTCCCCGAAGAGGTGTATCTGGCAGCATTCTCCCGTTGTTGTTGAGCCCGCCTCTTCATGGCCTCTCGCTCTGGCCTCTGCTCTTGTTCGATGGGCTTTGACATGACTGGCTCAGGCACGTTGGGTTCCCTCCATGGAACTCGTTGCTTGCTGAAGTCTTGGAGTAGAAGTTGGGTTTGGAGCTTGGGTGGGGACTGGCGCTTAGTCACAGCAGGGGGAACAGGCTCGCGCTGGAGAGAAGCGCCAGATGAAGTTTTGTAGGGTGCAGGCCTAGGAGCAGCAGGCTGAGGGACACGAGGCTGGGTATGGTTGGTCCAAGCCGGTTGGGTTGGGTTGGCCACAGTTGGCTGAGCTGGTTTGGCGGGACCTGGCAAAGAGGCAGGAGCTGGCTGGGATGAATTGACTGCAGCAGGTTGAGCTGAGTCAGTAGAACCAGGCTGGGCACGGTAAGCCACAGCAGGCCGATGTGAGGCCAGAGACTGTGGCCTCCGAGGAGCGGGTCGAGCTTGAGGCTTGTCCCAGGCAGAAAAAGGCAGAGGTATCAACTTGACCTTCCCAGGAGGAGGCCGCTCACACTGGGATGGAGATGGACACTCTGTTTCAGCACTGCTGTCTGGTTTCTGGGCTTGGACTTGCGTTTTCTCAGGCCTCTTACCCTCACGTGGGGTATGCCGCCGTGGCTGGATCGCTGGGGGTGGCTGGGGGTCTTTGGGGTTGCTTGAATTTCCCAAGAGCCGACAGGAAGAGAGCCCAGTTTTCGTCTCATTCTTCTTCCCCAGCGCATGAAGAACCTTCACAGACTCCAGCATGCGCACGCCAAGGGAGGTTCGAGGCTTTTGAAAGCTCTCTTGGCGAAGCTCAGTTTGGTGTTCCTTTCGCTTCGTGTTGGGGATTGCTGGCTTGTCTTCTGCCTTGACTTTGTTCCCTGACTGCTTGTTCTCTTCAGCCTTGTTTCTTCCTCTGGTCCTTTTGGTCTTTTCCTGCCCATGGCTCTCAGTTTTGCTGATCTTTCCGGATGCAGCTTTCTGAGGTTTGCCTTGAGAGTGCTTGGCCGTGTTCACAGGAGCCCTGTCACTGACTGCAGCAGTGCATATAACCGCTTCTCCCCCTAACAGGCACTCTGGATCCTTTGGCTGGATTTTGGCCTTGGGAGCACCACCGATAGGCTCAGAGGCTTTCTGTTTGTTCTTCCTGGGTTGATCAGAGGGAACCTTTACGACACTTGGTTTTTCCTGCACCTGATTCACCTTAATGGCTCTGGTGTCTTCAGCTTTGATCACGTTGGGACCTTGGGATCGATCAAGATCTTTCCAAGAATTAAAGAGCTGGGGAAGGTGAATATCCTCCGCCAGTGTAGTAATGTCTGCAAGACCACTGCTAGGTTCAGTCCCATTTTCAAGTGTCCCTAGGTCCTGACGACTCAGGCTGTTCTCTCCCAGATCAGCATTTTCAGAACCAGGCTGCTCCTCTTGGCTGAGGGGATCGGTGCAGGCCAGCGGCTGGGGAATATCAGGGATTCCTAAAGGGAGTAGTGGAGGATCTTGGTTTTCTATTGGGATCTGGTAGGCCTCCAGAGGCTTTGACAGCTTGGTTTTGATATCCTCCACGTTCTTACTCTCTGTTTGTCCCTGGCTTGGAGCTGGAGGCAGGGCCAGGAGACGCCTGGCACTCTGGACTGGAGCTGTCACTGAAATGTCCCCAAGTTCAGATGGTGGGTTACTCTCAAGTATGTGACTGTTTCTGCTACTGCAGGACTTGGGGAGTTCTTGAGTTTGTGTCACACAAAACGTCTGGCTTGGAGGTTGCAATCCCAGGGAATTTTTCATCACCAGGGAAGTCTCCATCACTACAAAGGGATCAAGGGAGAAGTCAGTCCCTGGTAAATGAGATGCTCCCCCTAAACACCAACACAGCAGTCGTGTACCTTTCAAGGGGTTCAGGGGCAAGATGGGCAAGGCATTTCTACTAACTCTTCTTAAGGATCATGGACAGTGCCCTATGCTACGAGGTAAGCGGTGACTGTTGTAATGCTTAACTGGTGATCATTTCATGTCACTGATCCTTGGCTCTCTTTGTATCTCATAGGACTGTTGTAAGTCCAATACAAAATGAGTCTTCTTTTTAAACAACTGAAATGTTTTACAAAGCCTAGCATTCTCATATAGAGTCCTTTCAATTCTCCCCACTTTCCCGAGAGGCTAAGAACACTTCACACCATGAACTAGGAGAGGGGGTAGAGCCCTTTCTGATGAAATACAGAAACAAAGACAGAGTCTTAGCCTGCTTGCTCTCTGGACAGGATCTCGGACCACAAGGTCTTAAATCCTGGTATAAATGACGGAAGTGAGGACACTTCAACTGGCACTCTCATAACAAGAGTTCTGAGACACCTTCCAAAGAGACTGTAGCAGTAGACGAGGGAAGGGAGTGCTACAGTGTGGTAGTACAGGGGGAATGCTCGGCTACAGCAGTGAAAAATGTGGTACCTATTGGTGTGCTCTCGGGGTTCTTGTACATGTAGCATAGATGACCTTTACAGTGTCCCTGCCACCTTCCCACCTGCATTAGGTGTTCTTTTTGTTTTTTTGTTTTTTTGTTTTTTTTTAATTTACGTTTATTTATTGATTGATTGTTTGAACTTATTTATTCTACGTATTTATTTTTTTGGCTGCACAGGGTCTTCATTGCTGTGCACGGGCTTTCTCTAGTTGCGGCTAGCGGGGTCTACTCTTGGTTGCGCTGTGCGGGCTTCTCTTGTTGCGGAGCATGCGCTCTAGGCGCGTGGGCTTCGGTAGTTGCGGCTCACGGGCTCTAGAATGCAGGCTCAGTCGTTGTGGCACATGGGCTTAGTTGCTCCACGGCATGTGGGATCTTCCCAGACCAGGGCTCGAACCCGTGTCCCCCGCATTGCATTGGCAGGCGGATTCTTAACCACGGCGCCACCAGGGAAGCCCTAGGTGTTCTTACATAGAGTCTAAAAACAGAGGGCACTGAGCGAAGGTAGTGGTTACTAAAGGCTCAGGATCTAAATTCTACCTGTCTCTACACCCCTTCCCAGCTGTCGATTTGACCCCATTTGTGAATGCCGACCTCATTCTTCAACTTTCTCTGCCGTTTGTATACTCACCTTGAAAACTTGTTTCTGTGATGCGTTGAGCAGACACAGGGTGGCAGATTGCAGAGGTGGAAGCTGGTGGTCGGATATTTGTGGGCTGAATCTCCTTCAGTCCCATTCCCATTTCTGGTTGCGCAGAGGCCCTACTTCCTGTGTATGACGCGGAGCCATAGGATTGCGGGCAGGAGCCAAGTTCTCCATACAGTGAAGACCCCAGTGTGCCTTGGTTATAGTAATATACCTGGCTTCCTTCCTGGTAGGGAAGTGACAGGCGGCTATGCCCCTGATTTGGAATCTGAGATGGTGCTCCCTGAGCAAGCCTGGCAGAAAGTGATGGATATAGAGGGACCATGTTATTGGCGTCTGAAGTTTTATCATACTGGGCTGCCATAAACATGGAGGAAGCAGCTGGGTGCCGGTCAGTGAGTGCCAGAGTAAAGTCTCCGAGTGAAGAGGAATTCTTTTCAGTGCTTCCTGTGATGTCCCACTCAAGAACACCTGGATAGGAAGGAGCTGAAGTGGAGATCTGGCTGTGGTCAGTAACTCCAGATAACATAGTCGTGCTGGAATGTTGGTAAAGGTAGGCACTACCCATGAGTGTCTGGAAAGAGGTACCGGTAGCCGATGCCGAACTGACGGCAGGGGCAGAGACTCTGGAGAAGTTGCAGACACTTCGTGTTAGGGAAGTTGCATTGCTCACCACAGGAAGAGAATGCTGCAGAGAATTTAGAGTTCCAAGTAGAGATGGATTTTGGAAATTTTCTGTAAGAACAAGAGGGTCATGAAAAACTCAGGGAGGTTGAGAAATTCTCACTACGTTTGAGGAACAGCATTATCTTAAGGTTCTTGCTCTCAGGACACCTCTACTATCGACCCTTCCTGAGAAACCCAAAATCAGACAGTTAATGATGGCTGTAAGGACTGAGCAGTTTTCCACTCTTCTGTATTAACTGCCTGTGCTCCCATCTTGGGCACAGATGGGCAGAAGAGCCAAGTGGTATGGTTCAGACATTGTTCTCTAGGCTGGAAGCAACCTTCTCCCTGCCCTGTCTTTCCCTTCAGCCTGCACTCGTATTGACTTCTATGCTATTTCCTAGACTGGAAGCATTTTAGAACTAGGAGGCCCTTAGAGAACTTTCTCTTTTTTCAGTCTCATTTCACGAGTAAGGAAACTGAGGCTCAGAGAGGTCGGGTTGACTTGTTCAAGTTCTCTCATTATGTTAGTGTCATTACCAGGTTTCAGAACCTAAGTATCCTGACTTCCTTGCCAGGACTCCACTCTGAGCATGATAGTGCCAGAAAGCAGGAGAAATAGAACTTATAATATAAGCATTTTTTTTGTCCATTAGAAAACAGTACGGCCATTACCATTGTCATCTTCAGTGTCTCCCTTTGCTTGTGCAGTTCCCACGCTATTACCTAGAGTTGACGTATAGCTCAGTCCAACTGGTGAACTGAAAGAGTCATTTTTGCCCTCTTCAAGCCTGGTTTCTCATCCTACCTCAAAATGATTACCCGAAAGTGGATTTCTTAAGTGCTTTTGGAAAGAGAAAAGTTATCTGATTACTTCAGATTACTCATCTATAAAGTGGTTATAACACCACCACCAATAATAATAGCAGTAATAATTAATAGATGAATAAGCTGATCTATTGCGTATGATTTATATGGAGGAAGATACAATAAGTTCTAGAAAGACAAAGAAAAATCATGAAAAACATGTTACGTAACGAAAAAGAAATCCATAGATATTAATGAAAACTGGGGTATGTGGGCAAGTATCAAAGCCTAATGAATTTACTAACAAATGACATTCTGTACCATACATGCAATATTATGAAAGTGAATTTTGCCCACTCTATTTTAGTGAATACTATTAACCAAAAAACACGATGGAGGTGATAGAGGTGAATGAATTCCTAGCCAATGCATACAGACAGAGACGATAAATCAGTAAAAAATGCACAACAAGCAACAGAATGCAACAAATGTGAATGTATAGGTAGCCACAACATATATAGACAAGTATTTCAATGAAAACCGGTACAAAGCAGACAGCAAAATAGTAAGTGTAAAAGAGTTTCATTATTGTGCTCATTCATATTTTTACCCAGCAAGTAACAGGTATTAAGCCTAGGAGAAATATATCTTTCCATGAATATAACTCATATAATAAGCAGAAAGGAAGCTTAAAAAGTATCAAGAAGGTTTTTGTATTTATCCTAGAACTTAGAATCATCTTCCACATCCAAGAAGATGACATCCCAAGACCTCAAAAAACCATCATCCCTAGAATCCAATTAAAAAAGATTTTCAAATGTAAGAAAATCCAAAGGACTCCACAACATTGTTTTAGATAAATGTGGATGTTTGTGTTTTCTTTTTTTCTTTTGCCGCGCCGCGTGGCCCTGGCCGTGAAAGCACCGAGTCCTAAAGCGCTGGACCGCCAGGGAATTCCCTAAATGGGGAATTAGAGATGTGGGGCTTGACTTTTTCTTTTTCTTCTCCGGTAGCTAAGATCTACAAGCGAACGATGGCTGTTGATCAATGTGCTCTCTGTGTTAGGAAGGAAATAACTGTAAAAATGAAAAGCAACCTTGCCTTAGAAGCTACATATCACACAAAGGAAATAGTCCTTCTGATTCAATGTAGAAGATATCATTTAAAATGTTTAATTGGTCAAATGTCTACCTAGTTTAAAAATTAGAAAGAATAGAACACTGAAAAGCAGCCCCCTAGATAACCACTTTGGTTTCTGGTTTCTAGGAAGCATCATTTCTAAAACATACTTCTAAAATGTTTCTATTCGAAACTGTCAAGTGCCAGCTGTATTCAGAGAGGCAATAAAAGAAAGAAAACGGAGTATGACTTTTCTGATAGGCTGCCTTTCCTGGTGATCCCCTGTTCTGGCCTTACTTTCCTTCTTAGTCTGTTAATGTAAGGATTTGCTACCATCAGCTTTGTTTTGCCCTGCTCTGAGCAGATTTCCCTCTGTGCTGTTTCTGCTTTAATTTAAAATCTTTGGCTCCCATCAACATTCCATGGCAAACTGCCTCTTTCTTGAGAGCTCCTCTATGCTTTCCCTCTTCATTCTTATATTTTTTTCCCATCTCTTGGTTCCTGTTGGCCTGTGCTAATGAAAACAATCCTAAACTTGCTTACGTTTGACTCTGTGCCTCCCTATATAGCCCAGTACTCTCCATCCTCTCTCCCTATTCTCTCTTTTCAACTAGTCGAAATACTAGTGGAGGGAGACCATTGGAGATGAAACATCTTGGTATATATCGCTAGTTTTCTGTGTCACCTGGCTTTTCTATGTTTCTGTTGAAACACTCTTTTGAGAAGTCTCTGATTTCATTTTCTACATGGGTACCCTTTAAGGCTCAATATTGGAAAAGAAGGGGATCAGAGTGATCAACCCAATGTGGTATCCTAACGTAACAGATAAGGAAAGCAGCAGGCTTTGTGAGGCAGTCAGTGATTTGTCCAAAGTCACACAGACAGTAAACGTCAAAGTCAAAACTGAAATTAGGTCTCCAGACTTGTAGTTCAATACTTTCCCTCATTATTCCACGCTATTTTGAATCTCCTCCTCAATTTAGGGGCACAAGAAATCGAACGCAAAACTTTCCAAAGTTTCTTTTCTTACCTGACATGGTCAGAGAAGAGGAGACATCAACTGCAGGTACAAGGGATGAGGAGACAACACTAGAGGATGTCTGAGTGGCTGCAGCTGAACGGCGCACGTGTCCAGTACAAAGGTCACTGGTTACTGGTCCAAACGGCTCCACGGAAACCCCAAGACCTCTACCAAGTGGTAGTAGGTTTGGTAGGAGAGTGATGTCACAAAGCAGGCAGTTGAAAGGTATGAGCTAGCCAATAGGGAGGTCCGATCCCCAACAGGAGGGCGGGCTTGGGTGAAGAGAGCGTAGGAGAGCTAAAACAACCCCTCAATTTCTGAGCTCTGGGGAGGAAATCCTAGAAGACAGATTTACCTCCCCCAGGCTCTTCCATTAGGGAAATCATTGCAACATTTCTTACAGACGTTCATTAATATAATTAACTAACAGTTACTTATATTCTACAGAGTATTCTATTTTATGTATCATATACTTAGAGCTATATAGATCTTATTTAACTAGTATCCTTAGGAAGGAAAGAGCCATGTAGTTTGAACTATTACAGTTGTAACTTGGTTAAAGAGCAGGGTGAAGTTTGTTGAGTGTACCCTGTGGAGAATGTTGTGGTCCAAGGCTCTTCTCTTTTAGTTTCTTCTCCTTGACTCCTACCTTCCTTGGGCTGGGCTAGGCTGGGGGCCAGGTTGGACTTGCGACTTAACATTTCTCTTCCGCTTTCTTTTTTTTTTTTTTTCTTCCATTATGGGCATTGCTTCTAGGACAAGCCTTGGTCTTGCATTGGATGTTCCTTCCTGTCAACTTCCAGCAGCAGGAGTCTTCTTTTCAGTGCTTGATGCTTCACGAAATAGACTCTGCCCATTGGCAGCAAATACCAGAGAGCCAGGAGACAGAGCTGGTTGCAGACCTTTCCTCTTCCAGCCTTTGGTTGCAATTGTTTTGCCCATGATTTGCTAGCTCTAGTTCCTTGGGCCACACAGGTATCCTGCCATCCAGCTCTTTTTATATGTGAGAGACATTCTGAACACTGTCCCTCTTTCTTTGCACAGAAGTATATACAGTGTGGCAGTTACCGTAATCTCCTCCCCCTTGCAAACAGCCCCTCTAGAATCTCGGACCTCTAGGACTCTCTGTCTTGCATGCTTGGGTGCAAGGCCAAGCACAATGAAGAGGAGAATAATTAGAGAAAGAGGAGGACATTGGTGGAGAACTGGGAGCAGGTAAGGTGAAAGGGCACCGGAGAAAAGAGATGCATGTAGGTTTTTTGGTTTCTGTGGGAAACAAGTTGACACACTTGGGCCTCATTTTGTATTAACAGAACAGAGAGTTGTAGATATAAGTAGCTAGATCGTGCAGCAACTGCCATGAAGTCTGTACACTGAAGAGAACAGTCTCACATCTAGGTTTCATTTTGTTTTATGTCATATTACCTTATTTATAGCATTCACTGGTATGTTTGTAGAACGCAGATGTTTTCAAATGCTCTGGTTTTGTCTACATGGTTATTTCCTTGTCCTATTTGTAAGGAATCCAACATTGTAAGACATATTGCATGTTTTTCTCTTGACGATTGTTTACCTTGAAGCGTCATGAACTAACTTGAGCTG
Organism: Balaenoptera physalus; assembly: GCF_965194825.1. Lineage (NCBI taxonomy): Eukaryota > Metazoa > Chordata > Mammalia > Artiodactyla > Balaenopteridae > Balaenoptera > Balaenoptera physalus. The sequence continues at coordinate 98,208 of NW_028125762.1, forward strand.
TTGGATTTTGTGGAGAAACTTTAAAAAGGGTCTGTGAAAAAGGCATTGTGGTGAGTCGCATTATGCACCCGAGCGTAAGGAGCAGATATCTGCCACCAGCCCAGCTTGGCCTGGATTGCCTCTGTGTTAGTTCCCCTGGTTAGTGCTTTTCTCCCTAACCACTCTTGTGACTGTGATAATGTGAGTTAAGGGCTGAGTTGCTAGTGATTTATGTGTGAGGTAGGCTGGTTTGAGGGAGGAAATCTATGGACCTAGTCATTTTCCTTGGTGGTAAGCTTTCAGGGGTGCAAAGATCGATCTTCCTGGGGACTTTTCTGGTACCAGGAAGATATCGCATAGATGGGACCTCCAAAGACACACATTTAATTTTTAGACCTGTTGTTCCTATTATGGGATGTGAGTTTCTTCACTGATGGGGATGCTGCTTATCTGAGAAGAAACTGTGAAAGGTGGTGTAGTATAGAGGTGTGGCTTAAGCTTTTAAGTTTTCTTCAAGGTTTTTCCCCTAAGCTTCATACTTCAGACGGCCTACTTACATGAGACTAGTATGTGATGTCAGGCTAACAACTTCCTAAATACCTGCAAGCCAGATCAGTGTCTCTTTTCTCTATATTCCCATGGAAATCAAGGGTCCCGCCGAATTTTCCATCGAAACAGTTGATTTGTGCTGTCTCTAGGAATTCTACAGGGCGTACCGTTGCTTCCTAACCGGTGTCATTTGGGAGATCGATCCCCCTCTGTACGTTCAAATGATTAATTTTGAGACTCTGCTCATGTGTGCAGTAAACCCTTTAATTCCCTAAGACCTTCCTTTCCTCCATCTCATACCCCATGAAGCCCGCTTCAGTTTATCTCCTGAATTTCTTTGGAATCTGTCAGCTCTCCCTCAACATCCTAATACTGAACTTGCCTGTCTGTTGCAATTAGGTCCTAACTAGTGTCCATATATCTTGTTTCCCTCCAATCCATTCTTCACACAAGAAAGCTTCAAAGCAAGTTGGAACATTGCTCATAAACATCGCTCACAAACATTGTTTTGAGAATAGAAAACACACTGGTGGCCTTTAAGACTCTGCGTGCTCTAGAATCCTCTCTGCTTCTCTAGCCCCATCTTGTGCCACGTTTGCCCTCACTTTCTATGCTTCAGATACACTGAATTAACCTTAGTTCTCACTCATCTGACAGAAGTCAGTTGAGAAATTATTTTTCACTGTGATTCCTAGCATTAAGGAATTTGATGATCAGGTTTTGTATGAGGACTAAAACTAAACTGGGAAGTGGAAGAATTGCGTTTCAACTGTTTCAGTCAACACGCATGTAATAATGATACCTAAGTATTGAACACCGGGCTAGGTTTCATGAGGGATACAGAAGTTCTGGCCATCTCTGGTTTTGGGTATCCCTTATTTGTTGAGACCTTTGCGTTGTTTGGTTGCCTTTTGTCTGTTTTCCAGATGGGAAAACAGGAACAAGGGAAGTATAGGTTATTACTAGGTGGGCTTGAACAAGTGGAGCAGCAAACTGCAAAGCAGAAAGAAGAGGGACGTACTATAGAGGGATGTGATTTCCATTTTCAAGGCGCCTGCGTCCTGTGCAGGGAGACAGCCTAACATAAAATGTGCCTAACAAAAGATCTATTGACTTCTTACTAAAAATCTCCAGTTCATATAACCCAGGGGTTTATACCTTCTCCTTTAAAAGTTCTATTCCAGGGACTTCCCTGGTGGTCCAGTGGTGAAGACTCTGCGCTTCCAATGCAGCAGGCGTGGGTTCAATCCCTGGTTGGGGAGCTAAGATCCCACATGCTGCGCAGCCAAAGAAATGTTTTTCAAAAGTTATACTCCTGTGTTGTTGAATTTAGTGGTTTAGATTTTGTTTGAATGTTAAGAAGATTTCAGTTTATTTACCAGGAACAAACAAAACATAATGTAAAAATAGTTTCCCAGAAACGATTTCCATCGTTCTCTTCTTCCCTTTCTCCCGCAGACTGACTGGTGTTTCATCTTGACAAGTTCTCTGAAGTTCTCTGTCATTCCATAGGAAAGCGGTGTGGCTTGGAGGTTGCAATCCCAGGGAATTTTTCATCAGCGGGGAAGTCTCCATCACTACAGAGGAATCAAGGTTGAAGTCAGTCCCGGGTAAGTGAGATGCTCCCCCTAAACACCAACACAGCAGTCGTGTACCTTTCAAGGGGTTCAGGGGCAAGATGGGCAAGGCATTTCTACTAACTCTTCTTAAGGATCATGGACAGTGCCCTATGCTACGAGGTAAGCGGTGACTGTTGTAATTCTTACTGGTGATCATTTCATGTCACTGATCCTTGGCTCTCTTTGTATCTCATAGGACTGTTGTAAGTCCAATACAAAATGAGTCTTCTTTTTAAAAAACTGAAATGTTTTACAAAGCCTAGCATTCTCATAGAGAGTCCTTTGAATTCTCCCCACTTTCCCGAGAGGCTAAGAACACTTCACACCATGAACTAGGAGAGGGGGTAGAGCCCTTTCTGATGAAATATAGAAACAAAGACAGAGTCTTAGCCTGCTTGCTCTCTGGACAGGATCTCGGACCACAAGGTCTTAAATCCTGGTATAAATGACGGAAGTGAGGACAGTTCAACTGGCACTCTCATAACAAGAGTTCTGAAACACCTTCCAAAGAGACTGTAGCAGTAGACGAGGGAAGGGAGTGCTACAGTGTGGTAGTACAGGGGGAATGCTCGGCTACAGCAGTGAAAAATGTGGTACCTATTGGTGTGCTCTCGGGGTTCTTGTACATGTAGCATAGATGACCTTTACAGTGTCCCTCCCACCTTCCCACCTGCATTAGGTGTTCTGTTTTTTTGTTTTTTTTTTTTTTTTAATTTACGTTTATTGATTGATTGATTGATTGAACTTATTTATTCTACGTATTTATTTTTTTGGCTGCACTGGGTCCTCATTGGTGTGCACGGGCTTTCTCTAGTTGCGGCTAGCGGGGTCTACTCTTGGTTGCGGTGTGCGGGCTTCTCATCGCGGTGGCCTCTCTTGTTGCGGAGCATGGGCTGTAGGCGCGTGGGCTTCGGTAGTTGCGGCTCACGGGCTCTGGAATGCAGGCTCAGTCGTTGTGGCACATGCGCTTAGTTGCTGCACGGCATGTGGGATCTTCGCAGACCGGGGCTCGAAGCCGTGTCCCCTGCATTGGCAGGCGCCACCAGGGAAGCCCTAGCTGTTCTTATATAGAGTCTAAAAACAGAGAGCACTGAGAGAAGGTAGTGGTTATTAAAGGCTCAGGATCTAAATTCTACCTGTCTCTACACCCCTTCCCAGCTGTCGATTTGACCCCGTTTGTGAATGCCGACCTCATTCTTCAACTTTCTCTGCCGTTTGTATACTCACCTTGAAAACTTGTTTCTGTGATGCGTTGAGCAGACACAGGGTGGCAGATTGCAGAGGTGGAAGCTGGTGGTCGGATATTTGTGGGCTGAATCTCCTTCAGTCCCATTCCCATTTCTGGTTGCGCAGAGGCCCTACTTCCTGTGTATGACGCGGAGCCATAGGATTGCGGGCAGGAGCCAAGTTCTCCATACAGTGAAGACCCCAGTGTGCCTTGGTTATAGTAATATACCTGGCTTCCTTCCTGGTAGGGAAGTGACAGGCGGCTATGCCCCTGATTTGTTCGTGGGCCTCCTGATACAGCAGTTCCCTTGGCTCTGGCCCTGTCGTCAGCTGCCCCTAGGAGGACTCTGAGCCCTAGCCACTTCTCTGGTAGATTTGCCTATTCCCCCACTATAATCACACCTGAATAAGGCAACTCAAACCTTTCAGAGATGTGTCGTGAACCTCTTGTTTTCTGAAATACCTATCTGGTGGTTGTGAGACTTAAGGCCAACCTCCCCGAGAGACTTTGTTTCTATTTCTCCTAGTAAACCTAGACTCATCTCCTGTCACCTTCAACTCTACTCCAATTGTGTTCTTTCAACCCAGACCCCTGACCCTGCTTTTTACTTCTGCCATTTCATCCTCACTCCTGCTTCCTTTCCTAAATCCATACGTCTCTTTTGGCCTTCCTAGCCCTGGGCCAAGTTCCTTCCTCTTTCCTCAGTTTTTACCCCTTTCCTTCATTCTCCCATCCAACTTTCAGGCCTTCCTTTCTCACGCCCCAGTTAGCAGCATCTCAAAATTCGAAAGGTTTATTACTCATCTATTAATTCTATTCCATTTACTTATTCGGTTCTATACCTATCTTACCTATGTATGGAAGAACCGCTGGTAGCCAAGGTGGCAGCAAGAATCCTAGCAGCTGTCACCTGACGTATCCGTAGTAGTCAGCAATTTCCATTTCTTTGTCCCTCTGGGTGAAAAATTGCAGCTTCCCCGAAGAGGTGTATCTGGCAGCATTCTCCCGTTGTTGTTGAGCCCGCCTCTTCATGGCCTCTCGCTCTGGCCTCTGCTCTTGTTCGATGGGCTTTGACATGACTGGCTCAGGCACGTTGGGTTCCCTCCATGGAACTCGTTGCTTGCTGAAGTCTTGGAGTAGAAGTTGGGTTTGGAGCTTGGGTGGGGACTGGCGCTTAGTCACAGCAGGGGGAACAGGCTCGCGCTGGAGAGAAGCGCCAGATGAAGTTTTGTAGGGTGCAGGCCTAGGAGCAGCAGGCTGAGGGACACGAGGCTGGGTATGGTTGGTCCAAGCCGGTTGGGTTGGGTTGGCCACAGTTGGCTGAGCTGGTTTGGCGGGACCTGGCAAAGAGGCAGGAGCTGGCTGGGATGAATTGACTGCAGCAGGTTGAGCTGAGTCAGTAGAACCAGGCTGGGCACGGTAAGCCACAGCAGGCCGATGTGAGGCCAGAGACTGTGGCCTCCGAGGAGCGGGTCGAGCTTGAGGCTTGTCCCAGGCAGAAAAAGGCAGAGGTATCAACTTGACCTTCCCAGGAGGAGGCCGCTCACACTGGGATGGAGATGGACACTCTGTTTCAGCACTGCTGTCTGGTTTCTGGGCTTGGACTTGCGTTTTCTCAGGCCTCTTACCCTCACGTGGGGTATGCCGCCGTGGCTGGATCGCTGGGGGTGGCTGGGGGTCTTTGGGGTTGCTTGAATTTCCCAAGAGCCGACAGGAAGAGAGCCCAGTTTTCGTCTCATTCTTCTTCCCCAGCGCATGAAGAACCTTCACAGACTCCAGCATGCGCACGCCAAGGGAGGTTCGAGGCTTTTGAAAGCTCTCTTGGCGAAGCTCAGTTTGGTGTTCCTTTCGCTTCGTGTTGGGGATTGCTGGCTTGTCTTCTGCCTTGACTTTGTTCCCTGACTGCTTGTTCTCTTCAGCCTTGTTTCTTCCTCTGGTCCTTTTGGTCTTTTCCTGCCCATGGCTCTCAGTTTTGCTGATCTTTCCGGATGCAGCTTTCTGAGGTTTGCCTTGAGAGTGCTTGGCCGTGTTCACAGGAGCCCTGTCACTGACTGCAGCAGTGCATATAACCGCTTCTCCCCCTAACAGGCACTCTGGATCCTTTGGCTGGATTTTGGCCTTGGGAGCACCACCGATAGGCTCAGAGGCTTTCTGTTTGTTCTTCCTGGGTTGATCAGAGGGAACCTTTACGACACTTGGCTTTTCCTGCACCTGATTCACCTTAATGGCTCTGGTGTCTTCAGCTTTGATCACGTTGGGACCTTGGGATCGATCAAGATCTTTCCAAGAATTAAAGAGCTGGGGAAGGTGAATATCCTCCGCCAGTGTAGTAATGTCTGCAAGACCACTGCTAGGTTCAGTCCCATTTTCAAGTGTCCCTAGGTCCTGACGACTCAGGCTGTTCTCTCCCAGATCAGCATTTTCAGAACCAGGCTGCTCCTCTTGGCTGAGGGGATCGGTGCAGGCCAGCGGCTGGGGAATATCAGGGATTCCTAAAGGGAGTAGTGGAGGATCTTGGTTTTCTATTGGGATCTGGTAGGCCTCCAGAGGCTTTGACAGCTTGGTTTTGATATCCTCCACGTTCTTACTCTCTGTTTGTCCCTGGCTTGGAGCTGGAGGCAGGGCCAGGAGACGCCTGGCACTCTGGACTGGAGCTGTCACTGAAATGTCCCCAAGTTCAGATGGTGGGTTACTCTCAAGTATGTGACTGTTTCTGCTACTGCAGGACTTGGGGAGTTCTTGAGTTTGTGTCACACAAAACGTCTGGCTTGGAGGTTGCAATCCCAGGGAATTTTTCATCACCAGGGAAGTCTCCATCACTACAAAGGGATCAAGGGAGAAGTCAGTCCCTGGTAAATGAGATGCTCCCCCTAAACACCAACACAGCAGTCGTGTACCTTTAAAGGGGTTCAGGGGCAAGATGGGCAAGGCATTTCTACTAACTCTTCTTAAGGATCATGGACAGTGCGCCCTATGCTACGAGGTAAGCGGTGACTGTTGTAATGCTTAACTGGTGATCATTTCATGTCACTGATCCTTGGCTCTCTTTGTATCTCATAGGACTGTTGTAAGTCCAATACAAAATGAGTCTTCTTTTTAAACAACTGAAATGTTTTACAAAGCCTAGCATTCTCATATAGAGTCCTTTCAATTCTCCCCACTTTCCCGAGAGGCTAAGAACACTTCACACCATGAACTAGGAGAGGGGGTAGAGCCCTTTCTGATGAAATACAGAAACAAAGACAGAGTCTTAGCCTGCTTGCTCTCTGGACAGGATCTCGGACCACAAGGTCTTAAATCCTGGTATAAATGACGGAAGTGAGGACACTTCAACTGGCACTCTCATAACAAGAGTTCTGAGACACCTTCCAAAGAGACTGTAGCAGTAGACGAGGGAAGGGAGTGCTACAGTGTGGTAGTACAGGGGGAATGCTCGGCTACAGCAGTGAAAAATGTGGTACCTATTGGTGTGCTCTCGGGGTTCTTGTACATGTAGCATAGATGACCTTTACAGTGTCCCTGCCACCTTCCCACCTGCATTAGGTGTTCTTTTTGTTTTTTTGTTTTTTTGTTTTTTTTTAATTTACGTTTATTTATTGATTGATTGTTTGAACTTATTTATTCTACGTATTTATTTTTTTGGCTGCACAGGGTCTTCATTGCTGTGCACGGGCTTTCTCTAGTTGCGGCTAGCGGGGTCTACTCTTGGTTGCGCTGTGCGGGCTTCTCTTGTTGCGGAGCATGCGCTCTAGGCGCGTGGGCTTCGGTAGTTGCGGCTCACGGGCTCTAGAATGCAGGCTCAGTCGTTGTGGCACATGGGCTTAGTTGCTCCACGGCATGTGGGATCTTCCCAGACCAGGGCTCGAACCCGTGTCCCCCGCATTGCATTGGCAGGCGGATTCTTAACCACGGCGCCACCAGGGAAGCCCTAGGTGTTCTTACATAGAGTCTAAAAACAGAGGGCACTGAGCGAAGGTAGTGGTTACTAAAGGCTCAGGATCTAAATTCTACCTGTCTCTACACCCCTTCCCAGCTGTCGATTTGACCCCATTTGTGAATGCCGACCTCATTCTTCAACTTTCTCTGCCGTTTGTATACTCACCTTGAAAACTTGTTTCTGTGATGCGTTGAGCAGACACAGGGTGGCAGATTGCAGAGGTGGAAGCTGGTGGTCGGATATTTGTGGGCTGAATCTCCTTCAGTCCCATTCCCATTTCTGGTTGCGCAGAGGCCCTACTTCCTGTGTATGACGCGGAGCCATAGGATTGCGGGCAGGAGCCAAGTTCTCCATACAGTGAAGACCCCAGTGTGCCTTGGTTATAGTAATATACCTGGCTTCCTTCCTGGTAGGGAAGTGACAGGCGGCTATGCCCCTGATTTGGAATCTGAGATGGTGCTCCCTGAGCAAGCCTGGCAGAAAGTGATGGATATAGAGGGACCATGTTATTGGCGTCTGAAGTTTTATCATACTGGGCTGCCATAAACATGGAGGAAGCAGCTGGGTGCCGGTCAGTGAGTGCCAGAGTAAAGTCTCCGAGTGAAGAGGAATTCTTTTCAGTGCTTCCTGTGATGTCCCACTCAAGAACACCTGGATAGGAAGGAGCTGAAGTGGAGATCTGGCTGTGGTCAGTAACTCCAGATAACATAGTCGTGCTGGAATGTTGGTAAAGGTAGGCACTACCCATGAGTGTCTGGAAAGAGGTACCGGTAGCCGATGCCGAACTGACGGCAGGGGCAGAGACTCTGGAGAAGTTGCAGACACTTCGTGTTAGGGAAGTTGCATTGCTCACCACAGGAAGAGAATGCTGCAGAGAATTTAGAGTTCCAAGTAGAGATGGATTTTGGAAATTTTCTGTAAGAACAAGAGGGTCATGAAAAACTCAGGGAGGTTGAGAAATTCTCACTACGTTTGAGGAACAGCATTATCTTAAGGTTCTTGCTCTCAGGACACCTCTACTATCGACCCTTCCTGAGAAACCCAAAATCAGACAGTTAATGATGGCTGTAAGGACTGAGCAGTTTTCCACTCTTCTGTATTAACTGCCTGTGCTCCCATCTTGGGCACAGATGGGCAGAAGAGCCAAGTGGTATGGTTCAGACATTGTTCTCTAGGCTGGAAGCAACCTTCTCCCTGCCCTGTCTTTCCCTTCAGCCTGCACTCGTATTGACTTCTATGCTATTTCCTAGACTGGAAGCATTTTAGAACTAGGAGGCCCTTAGAGAACTTTCTCTTTTTTCAGTCTCATTTCACGAGTAAGGAAACTGAGGCTCAGAGAGGTCGGCTTGACTTGTTCAGGTTCTCTCATTATGTTAGTGTCATTACCAGGTTTCAGAACCTAAGTATCCTGACTTCCTTGCCAGGACTCCACTCTGAGCATGATAGTGCCAGAAAGCAGGAGAAATAGAACTTATAATATAAGCATTTTTTTTGTCCATTAGAAAACAGTACGGCCATTACCATTGTCATCTTCAGTGTCTCCCTTTGCTTGTGCAGTTCCCACGCTATTACCTAGAGTTGACGTATAGCTCAGTCCAACTGGTGAACTGAAAGAGTCATTTTTGCCCTCTTCAAGCCTGGTTTCTCATCCTACCTCAAAATGATTACCCGAAAGTGGATTTCTTAAGTGCTTTTGGAAAGAGAAAAGTTATCTGATTACTTCAGATTACTCATCTATAAAGTGGTTATAACACCACCACCAATAATAATAGCAGTAATAATTAATAGATGAATAAGCTGATCTATTGCGTATGATTTATATGGAGGAAGATACAATAAGTTCTAGAAAGACAAAGAAAAATCATGAAAAACATGTTACGTAACGAAAAAGAAATCCATAGATATTAATGAAAACTGGGGTATGTGGGCAAGTATCAAAGCCTAATGAATTTACTAACAAATGACATTCTGTACCATACATGCAATATTATGAAAGTGAATTTTGCCCACTCTATTTTAGTGAATACTATTAACCAAAAAACACGATGGAGGTGATAGAGGTGAATGAATTCCTAACCAATGCATACAGACAGAGACGATAAATCAGTAAAAAATGCACAACAAGCAACAGAATGCAACAAATGTGAATGTATAGGTAGCCACAACATATATAGACAAGTATTTCAATGAAAACCGGTACAAAGCAGACAGCAAAATAGTAAGTGTAAAAGAGTTTCATTATTGTGCTCATTCATATTTTTACCCAGCAAGTAACAGGTATTAAGCCTAGGAGAAATATATCTTTCCATGAATATAACTCATATAATAAGCAGAAAGGAAGCTTAAAAAGTATCAAGAAGGTTTTTGTATTTATCCTAGAACTTAGAATCATCTTCCACATCCAAGAAGATGACATCCCAAGACCTCAAAAAACCATCATCCCTAGAATCCAATTAAAAAAGATTTTCAAATGTAAGAAAATCCAAAGGACTCCACAACATTGTTTTAGATAAATGTGGATGTTTGTGTTTTCTTTTTTTCTTTTGCCGCGCCGCGTGGCCCTGGCCGTGAAAGCACCGAGTCCTAAAGCGCTGGACCGCCAGGGAATTCCCTAAATGGGGAATTAGAGATGTGGGGCTTGACTTTTTCTTTTTCTTCTCCGGTAGCTAAGATCTACAAGCGAACGATGGCTGTTGATCAATGTGCTCTCTGTGTTAGGAAGGAAATAACTGTAAAAATGAAAAGCAACCTTGCCTTAGAAGCTACATATCACACAAAGGAAATAGTCCTTCTGATTCAATGTAGAAGATATCATTTAAAATGTTTAATTGGTCAAATGTCTACCTAGTTTAAAAATTAGAAAGAATAGAACACTGAAAAGCAGCCCCCTAGATAACCACTTTGGTTTCTGGTTTCTAGGAAGCATCATTTCTAAAACATACTTCTAAAATGTTTCTATTCGAAACTGTCAAGTGCCAGCTGTATTCAGAGAGGCAATAAAAGAAAGAAAACGGAGTATGACTTTTCTGATAGGCTGCCTTTCCTGGTGATCCCCTGTTCTGGCCTTACTTTCCTTCTTAGTCTGTTAATGTAAGGATTTGCTACCATCAGCTTTGTTTTGCCCTGCTCTGAGCAGATTTCCCTCTGTGCTGTTTCTGCTTTAATTTAAAATCTTTGGCTCCCATCAACATTCCATGGCAAACTGCCTCTTTCTTGAGAGCTCCTCTATGCTTTCCCTCTTCATTCTTATATTTTTTTCCCATCTCTTGGTTCCTGTTGGCCTGTGCTAATGAAAACAATCCTAAACTTGCTTACGTTTGACTCTGTGCCTCCCTATATAGCCCAGTACTCTCCATCCTCTCTCCCTATTCTCTCTTTTCAACTAGTCGAAATACTAGTGGAGGGAGACCATTGGAGATGAAACATCTTGGTATATATCGCTAGTTTTCTGTGTCACCTGGCTTTTCTATGTTTCTGTTGAAACACTCTTTTGAGAAGTCTCTGATTTCATTTTCTACATGGGTACCCTTTAAGGCTCAATATTGGAAAAGAAGGGGATCAGAGTGATCAACCCAATGTGGTATCCTAACGTAACAGATAAGGAAAGCAGCAGGCTTTGTGAGGCAGTCAGTGATTTGTCCAAAGTCACACAGACAGTAAACGTCAAAGTCAAAACTGAAATTAGGTCTCCAGACTTGTAGTTCAATACTTTCCCTCATTATTCCACGCTATTTTGAATCTCCTCCTCAATTTAGGGGCACAAGAAATCGAACGCAAAACTTTCCAAAGTTTCTTTTCTTACCTGACATGGTCAGAGAAGAGGAGACATCAACTGCAGGTACAAGGGATGAGGAGACAACACTAGAGGATGTCTGAGTGGCTGCAGCTGAACGGCGCACGTGTCCAGTACAAAGGTCACTGGTTACTGGTCCAAACGGCTCCACGGAAACCCCAAGACCTCTACCAAGTGGTAGTAGGTTTGGTAGGAGAGTGATGTCACAAAGCAGGCAGTTGAAAGGTATGAGCTAGCCAATAGGGAGGTCCGATCCCCAACAGGAGGGCGGGCTTGGGTGAAGAGAGCGTAGGAGAGCTAAAACAACCCCTCAATTTCTGAGCTCTGGGGAGGAAATCCTAGAAGACAGATTTACCTCCCCCAGGCTCTTCCATTAGGGAAATCATTGCAACATTTCTTACAGACGTTCATTAATATAATTAACTAACAGTTACTTATATTCTACAGAGTATTCTATTTTATGTATCATATACTTAGAGCTATATAGATCTTATTTAACTAGTATCCTTAGGAAGGAAAGAGCCATGTAGTTTGAACTATTACAGTTGTAACTTGGTTAAAGAGCAGGGTGAAGTTTGTTGAGTGTACCCTGTGGAGAATGTTGTGGTCCAAGGCTCTTCTCTTTTAGTTTCTTCTCCTTGACTCCTACCTTCCTTGGGCTGGGCTAGGCTGGGGGCCAGGTTGGACTTGCGACTTAACATTTCTCTTCCGCTTTCTTTTTTTTTTTTTTTCTTCCATTATGGGCATTGCTTCTAGGACAAGCCTTGGTCTTGCATTGGATGTTCCTTCCTGTCAACTTCCAGCAGCAGGAGTCTTCTTTTCAGTGCTTGATGCTTCACGAAATAGACTCTGCCCATTGGCAGCAAATACCAGAGAGCCAGGAGACAGAGCTGGTTGCAGACCTTTCCTCTTCCAGCCTTTGGTTGCAATTGTTTTGCCCATGATTTGCTAGCTCTAGTTCCTTGGGCCACACAGGTATCCTGCCATCCAGCTCTTTTTATATGTGAGAGACATTCTGAACACTGTCCCTCTTTCTTTGCACAGAAGTATATACAGTGTGGCAGTTACCGTAATCTCCTCCCCCTTGCAAACAGCCCCTCTAGAATCTCGGACCTCTAGGACTCTCTGTCTTGCATGCTTGGGTGCAAGGCCAAGCACAATGAAGAGGAGAATAATTAGAGAAAGAGGAGGACATTGGTGGAGAACTGGGAGCAGGTAAGGTGAAAGGGCACCGGAGAAAAGAGATGCATGTAGGTTTTTTGGTTTCTGTGGGAAACAAGTTGACACACTTGGGCCTCATTTTGTATTAACAGAACAGAGAGTTGTAGATATAAGTAGCTAGATCGTGCAGCAACTGCCATGAAGTCTGTACACTGAAGAGAACAGTCTCACATCTAGTTTTCATTTTGTTTTATGTCATATTACCTTATTTATAGCATTCACTGGTATGTTTGTAGAACGCAGATGTTTTCAAATGCTCTGGTTTTGTCTACATGGTTATTTCCTTGTCCTATTTGTAAGGAATCCAACATTGTAAGACATATTGCATGTTTTTCTCTTGACGATTGTTTACCTTGAAGCGTCATGAACTAACTTGAGCTGTTGGATTTTGTGGAGAAACTTTAAAAAGGGTCTGTGAAAAAGGCATTGTGGTGAGTCGCATTATGCACCCGAGCGTAAGGAGCAGATATCTGCCACCAGCCCAGCTTGGCCTGGATTGCCTCTGTGTTAGTTCCCCTGGTTAGTGCTTTTCTCCCTAACCACTCTTGTGACTGTGATAATGTGAGTTAAGGGCTGAGTTGCTAGTGATTTATGTGTGAGGTAGGCTGGTTTGAGGGAGGAAATCTATGGACCTAGTCATTTTCCTTGGTGGTAAGCTTTCAGGGGTGCAAAGATCGATCTTCCTGGGGACTTTTCTGGTACCAGGAAGATATCGCATAGATGGGACCTCCAAAGACACACATTTAATTTTTAGGCCTGTTGTTCCTATTATGGGATGTGAGTTTCTTCACTGATGGGGATGCTGCTTATCTGAGAAGAAACTGTGAAAGGTGGTGTAGTATAGAGGTGTGGCTTAAGCTTTTAAGTTTTCTTCAAGGTTTTTCCCCTAAGCTTCATACTTCAGACGGCCTACTTACATGAGACTAGTATGTGATGTCAGGCTAACAACTTCCTAAATACCTGCAAGCCAGATCAGTGTCTCTTTTCTCTATATTCCCATGGAAATCAAGGGTCCCGCCGAATTTTCCATCGAAACAGTTGATTTGTGCTGTCTCTAGGAATTCTACAGGGCGTACCGTTGCTTCCTAACCGGTGTCATTTGGGAGATCGATCCCCCTCTGTACGTTCAAATGATTAATTTTGAGACTCTGCTCATGTGTGCAGTAAACCCTTTAATTCCCTAAGACCTTCCTTTCCTCCATCTCATACCCCATGAAGCCCGCTTCAGTTTATCTCCTGAATTTCTTTGGAATCTGTCAGCTCTCCCTCAACATCCTAATACTGAACTTGCCTGTCTGTTGCGATTAGGTCCTAACTAGTGTCCATATATCTTGTTTCCCTCCAATCCATTCTTCACACAAGAAAGCTTCAAAGCAAGTTGGAACATTGCTCATAAACATCGCTCACAAACATTGTTTTGAGAATAGAAAACACACTGGTGGCCTTTAAGACTCTGCGTGCTCTAGAATCCTCTCTGCTTCTCTAGCCCCATCTTGTGCCACGTTTGCCCTCACTTTCTATGCTTCAGATACACTGAATTAACCTTAGTTCTCACTCATCTGACAGAAGTCAGTTGAGAAATTATTTTTCACTGTGATTCCTAGCATTAAGGAATTTGATGATCAGGTTTTGTATGAGGACTAAAACTAAACTGGGAAGTGGAAGAATTGCGTTTCAACTGTTTCAGTCAACACGCATGTATTAATGATACCTAAGTATTGAACACCGGGCTAGGTTTCATGAGGGATACAGAAGTTCTGGCCATCTCTGGTTTTGGGTATCCCTTATTTGTTGAGACCTTTGCGTTGTTTGGTTGCCTTTTGTCTGTTTTCCAGATGGGAAAACAGGAACAAGGGAAGTATAGGTTATTACTAGGTGGGGTTGAACAAGTGGAGCAGCAAACTGCAAAGCAGAAAGAAGAGGGACGTACTATAGAGGGATGTGATTTCCATTTTCAAGGCGCCTGCGTCCTGTGCAGGGAGACAGCCTAACATAAAATGTGCCTAACAAAAGATCTATTGACTTCTTACTAAAAATCTCCAGTTCATATAACCCAGGGGTTTATACCTTCTCCTTTAAAAGTTCTATTCCTGGGACTTCCCTGGTGGTCCAGTGGTGAAGACTCTGCGCTTCCAATGCAGCAGGCGTGGGTTCAATCCCTGGTTGGGGAGCTAAGATCCCACATGCTGCGCAGCCAAAGAAATTTTTTTCAAAAGTTATACTCCTGTGTTGTTGAATTTAGTGGTTTAGATTTTGTTTGAATGTTAAGAAGATTTCAGTTTATTTACCAGGAACAAACAAAACATAATGTAAAAATAGTTTCCCAGAAACGATTTCCATCGTTCTCTTCTTCCCTTTCTCCCGCAGACTGCTGTTTCATCTTGACAAGTTCTCTGAAGTTCTCTGTCATTCCATAGGAAAGCGGTCTGGCTTGGAGGTTGCAATCCCAGGGAATTTTTCATCAGCGGGGAAGTCTCCATCACTACAGAGGAATCAAGGGAGAAGTCAGTCCCGGGTAAGTGAGATGCTCCCCCTAAACACCAACACAGCAGTCGTGTACCTTTCAAGGGGTTCAGGGGCAAGATGGGCAAGGCATTTCTACTAACTCTTCTTAAGGATCATGGACAGTGCCCTATGCTACGAGGTAAGCGGTGACTGTTGTAATTCTTACTGGTGATCATTTCATGTCACTGATCCTTGGCTCTCTTTGTATCTCATAGGACTGTTGTAAGTCCAATACAAAATGAGTCTTCTTTTTAAAAAACTGAAATGTTTTACAAAGCCTAGCATTCTCATAGAGAGTCCTTTAAATTCTCCCCACTTTCCCGAGAGGCTAAGAACACTTCACACCATGAACTAGGAGAGGGGGTAGAGCCCTTTCTGATGAAATATAGAAACAAAGACAGAGTCTTAGCCTGCTTGCTCTCTGGACAGGATCTCGGACCACAAGGTCTTAAATCCTGGTATAAATGACGGAAGTGAGGACAGTTCAACTGGCACTCTCATAACAAGAGTTCTGAAACACCTTCCAAAGAGACTGTAGCAGTAGACGAGGGAAGGGAGTGCTACAGTGTGGTAGTACAGGGGGAATGCTCGGCTACAGCAGTGAAAAATGTGGTACCTATTGGTGTGCTCTTGGGGTTCTTGTACATGTAGCATAGATGACCTTTACAGTGTCCCTCCCACCTTCCCACCTGCATTAGGTGTTCTGTTTTTTTGTTTGTTTTTTTTTTTTAATTTACGTTTATTGATTGATTGATTGATTGAACTTATTTATTCTACGTATTTATTTTTTTGGCTGCACTGGGTCCTCATTGGTGTGCACGGGCTTTCTCTAGTTGCGGCTAGCAGGGTCTACTCTTGGTTGCGGTGTGCGGGCTTCTCATCGCGGTGGCCTCTCTTGTTGCGGAGCATGGGCTGTAGGCGCGTGGGCTTCGGTAGTTGCGGCTCACGGGCTCTGGAATGCAGGCTCAGTCGTTGTGGCACATGCGCTTAGTTGCTGCACGGCATGTGGGATCTTCGCAGACCGGGGCTCGAAGCCGTGTCCCCTGCATTGGCAGGCGCCACCAGGGAAGCCCTAGCTGTTCTTATATAGAGTCTAAAAACAGAGAGCACTGAGAGAAGGTAGTGGTTATTAAAGGCTCAGGATCTAAATTCTACCTGTCTCTACACCCCTTCCCAGCTGTCGATTTGACCCCGTTTGTGAATGCCGACCTCATTCTTCAACTTTCTCTGCCGTTTGTATACTCACCTTGAAAACTTGTTTCTGTGATGCGTTGAGCAGACACAGGGTGGCAGATTGCAGAGGTGGAAGCTGGTGGTCGGATATTTGTGGGCTGAATCTCCTTCAGTCCCATTCCCATTTCTGGTTGCGCAGAGGCCCTACTTCCTGTGTATGACGCGGAGCCATAGGATTGCGGGCAGGAGCCAAGTTCTCCATACAGTGAAGACCCCAGTGTGCCTTGGTTATAGTAATATACCTGGCTTCCTTCCTGGTAGGGAAGTGACAGGCGGCTATGCCCCTGATTTGTTCGTGGGCCTCCTGATACAGCAGTTCCCTTGGCTCTGGCCCTGTCGTCAGCTGCCCCTAGGAGGACTCTGAGCCCTAGCCACTTCTCTGGTAGATTTGCCTATTCCCCCACTATAATCACACCTGAATAAGGCAACTCAAACCTTTCAGAGATGTGTCGTGAACCTCTTGTTTTCTGAAATACCTATCTGGTGGTTGTGAGACTTAAGGCCAACCTCCCCGAGAGACTTTGTTTCTATTTCTCCTAGTAAACCTAGACTCATCTCCTGTCACCTTCAACTCTACTCCAATTGTGTTCTTTCAACCCAGACCCCTGACCCTGCTTTTTACTTCTGCCATTTCATCCTCACTCCTGCTTCCTTTCCTAAATCCATACGTCTCTTTTGGCCTTCCTAGCCCTGGGCCAAGTTCCTTCCTCTTTCCTCAGTTTTTACCCCTTTCCTTCATTCTCCCATCCAACTTTCAGTCCTTCCTTTCTCACGCCCCAGTTAGCAGCATCTCAAAATTCGAAAGGTTTATTACTCATCTATTAATTCTATTCCATTTACTTATTCGGTTCTATACCTATCTTACCTATGTATGGAAGAACCGCTGGTAGCCAAGGTGGCAGCAAGAATCCTAGCAGCTGTCACCTGACGTATCCGTAGTAGTCAGCAATTTCCATTTCTTTGTCCCTCTGGGTGAAAAATTGCAGCTTCCCCGAAGAGGTGTATCTGGCAGCATTCTCCCGTTGTTGTTGAGCCCGCCTCTTCATGGCCTCTCGCTCTGGCCTCTGCTCTTGTTCGATGGGCTTTGACATGACTGGCTCAGGCACGTTGGGTTCCCTCCATGGAACTCGTTGCTTGCTGAAGTCTTGGAGTAGAAGTTGGGTTTGGAGCTTGGGTGGGGACTGGCGCTTAGTCACAGCAGGGGGAACAGGCTCGCGCTGGAGAGAAGCGCCAGATGAAGTTTTGTAGGGTGCAGGCCTAGGAGCAGCAGGCTGAGGGACACGAGGCTGGGTATGGTTGGTCCAAGCCGGTTGGGTTGGGTTGGCCACAGTTGGCTGAGCTGGTTTGGCGGGACCTGGCAAAGAGGCAGGAGCTGGCTGGGATGAATTGACTGCAGCAGGTTGAGCTGAGTCAGTAGAACCAGGCTGGGCACGGTAAGCCACAGCAGGCCGATGTGAGGCCAGAGACTGTGGCCTCCGAGGAGCGGGTCGAGCTTGAGGCTTGTCCCAGGCAGAAAAAGGCAGAGGTATCAACTTGACCTTCCCAGGAGGAGGCCGCTCACACTGGGATGGAGATGGACACTCTGTTTCAGCACTGCTGTCTGGTTTCTGGGCTTGGACTTGCGTTTTCTCAGGCCTCTTACCCTCACGTGGGGTATGCCGCCGTGGCTGGATCGCTGGGGGTGGCTGGGGGTCTTTGGGGTTGCTTGAATTTCCCAAGAGCCGACAGGAAGAGAGCCCAGTTTTCGTCTCATTCTTCTTCCCCAGCGCATGAAGAACCTTCACAGACTCCAGCATGCGCACGCCAAGGGAGGTTCGAGGCTTTTGAAAGCTCTCTTGGCGAAGCTCAGTTTGGTGTTCCTTTCGCTTCGTGTTGGGGATTGCTGGCTTGTCTTCTGCCTTGACTTTGTTCCCTGACTGCTTGTTCTCTTCAGCCTTGTTTCTTCCTCTGGTCCTTTTGGTCTTTTCCTGCCCATGGCTCTCAGTTTTGCTGATCTTTCCGGATGCAGCTTTCTGAGGTTTGCCTTGAGAGTGCTTGGCCGTGTTCGCAGGAGCCCTGTCACTGACTGCAGCAGTGCATATAACCGCTTCTCCCCCTAACAGGCACTCTGGATCCTTTGGCTGGATTTTGGCCTTGGGAGCACCACCGATAGGCTCAGAGGCTTTCTGTTTGTTCTTCCTGGGTTGATCAGAGGGAACCTTTACGACACTTGGCTTTTCCTGCACCTGATTCACCTTAATGGCTCTGGTGTCTTCAGCTTTGATCACGTTGGGACCTTGGGATCGATCAAGATCTTTCCAAGAATTAAAGAGCTGGGGAAGGTGAATATCCTCCGCCAGTGTAGTAATGTCTGCAAGACCACTGCTAGGTTCAGTCCCATTTTCAAGTGTCCCTAGGTCCTGACGACTCAGGCTGTTCTCTCCCAGATCAGCATTTTCAGAACCAGGCTGCTCCTCTTGGCTGAGGGGATCGGTGCAGGCCAGCGGCTGGGGAATATCAGGGATTCCTAAAGGGAGTAGTGGAGGATCTTGGTTTTCTATTGGGATCTGGTAGGCCTCCAGAGGCTTTGACAGCTTGGTTTTGATATCCTCCACGTTCTTACTCTCTGTTTGTCCCTGGCTTGGAGCTGGAGGCAGGACCAGGAGACGCCTGGCACTCTGGACTGGAGCTGTCACTGAAATGTCCCCAAGTTCAGATGGTGGGTTACTCTCAAGTATGTGACTGTTTCTGCTACTGCAGGACTTGGGGAGTTCTTGAGTTTGTGTCACACAAAACGTCTGGCTTGGAGGTTGCAATCCCAGGGAATTTTTCATCACCAGGGAAGTCTCCATCACTACAAAGGGATCAAGGGAGAAGTCAGTCCCTGGTAAATGAGATGCTCCCCCTAAACACCAACACAGCAGTCGTGTACCTTTCAAGGGGTTCAGGGGCAAGATGGGCAAGGCATTTCTACTAACTCTTCTTAAGGATCATGGACAGTGCCCTATGCTACGAGGTAAGCGGTGACTGTTGTAATGCTTAACTGGTGATCATTTCATGTCACTGATCCTTGGCTCTCTTTGTATCTCATAGGACTGTTGTAAGTCCAATACAAAATGAGTCTTCTTTTTAAACAACTGAAATGTTTTACAAAGCCTAGCATTCTCATATAGAGTCCTTTCAATTCTCCCCACTTTCCCGAGAGGCTAAGAACACTTCACACCATGAACTAGGAGAGGGGGTAGAGCCCTTTCTGATGAAATACAGAAACAAAGACAGAGTCTTAGCCTGCTTGCTCTCTGGACAGGATCTCGGACCACAAGGTCTTAAATCCTGGTATAAATGACGGAAGTGAGGACACTTCAACTGGCACTCTCATAACAAGAGTTCTGAGACACCTTCCAAAGAGACTGTAGCAGTAGACGAGGGAAGGGAGTGCTACAGTGTGGTAGTACAGGGGGAATGCTCGGCTACAGCAGTGAAAAATGTGGTACCTATTGGTGTGCTCTCGGGGTTCTTGTACATGTAGCATAGATGACCTTTACAGTGTCCCTGCCACCTTCCCACCTGCATTAGGTGTTCTTTTTGTTTTTTTGTTTTTTTGTTTTTTTTTAATTGACGTTTATTTATTGATTGATTGTTTGAACTTATTTATTCTACGTATTTATTTTTTTGGCTGCACAGGGTCTTCATTGCTGTGCACGGGCTTTCTCTAGTTGCGGCTAGCGGGGTCTACTCTTGGTTGCGGTGTGCGGGCTTCTCTTGTTGCGGAGCATGCGCTCTAGGCGCGTGGGCTTCGGTAGTTGCGGCTCACGGGCTCTAGAATGCAGGCTCAGTCGTTGTGGCACATGGGCTTAGTTGCTCCACGGCATGTGGGATCTTCCCAGACCAGGGCTCGAACCCGTGTCCCCCGCATTGCATTGGCAGGCGGATTCTTAACCACGGCGCCACCAGGGAAGCCCTAGGTGTTCTTACATAGAGTCTAAAAACAGAGGGCACTGAGCGAAGGTAGTGGTTACTAAAGGCTCAGGATCTAAATTCTACCTGTCTCTACACCCCTTCCCAGCTGTCGATTTGACCCCATTTGTGAATGCCGACCTCATTCTTCAGCTTTCTCTGCCGTTTGTATACTCACCTTGAAAACTTGTTTCTGTGATGCGTTGAGCAGACACAGGGTGGCAGATTGCAGAGGTGGAAGCTGGTGGTCGGATATTTGTGGGCTGAATCTCCTTCAGTCCCATTCCCATTTCTGGTTGCGCAGAGGCCCTACTTCCTGTGTATGACGCGGAGCCATAGGATTGCGGGCAGGAGCCAAGTTCTCCATACAGTGAAGACCCCAGTGTGCCTTGGTTATAGTAATATACCTGGCTTCCTTCCTGGTAGGGAAGTGACAGGCGGCTATGCCCCTGATTTGGAATCTGAGATGGTGCTCCCTGAGCAAGCCTGGCAGAAAGTGATGGATATAGAGGGACCATGTTATTGGCGTCTGAAGTTTTATCATACTGGGCTGCCATAAACATGGAGGAAGCAGCTGGGTGCCGGTCAGTGAGTGCCAGAGTAAAGTCTCCGAGTGAAGAGGAATTCTTTTCAGTGCTTCCTGTGATGTCCCACTCAAGAACACCTGGATAGGAAGGAGCTGAAGTGGAGATCTGGCTGTGGTCAGTAACTCCAGATAACATAGTCGTGCTGGAATGTTGGTAAAGGTAGGCACTACCCATGAGTGTCTGGAAAGAGGTACCGGTAGCCGATGCCGAACTGACGGCAGGGGCAGAGACTCTGGAGAAGTTGCAGACACTTCGTGTTAGGGAAGTTGCATTGCTCACCACAGGAAGAGAATGCTGCAGAGAATTTAGAGTTCCAAGTAGAGATGGATTTTGGAAATTTTCTGTAAGAACAAGAGGGTCATGAAAAACTCAGGGAGGTTGAGAAATTCTCACTACGTTTGAGGAACAGCATTATCTTAAGGTTCTTGCTCTCAGGACACCTCTACTATCGACCCTTCCTGAGAAACCCAAAATCAGACAGTTAATGATGGCTGTAAGGACTGAGCAGTTTTCCACTCTTCTGTATTAACTGCCTGTGCTCCCATCTTGGGCACAGATGGGCAGAAGAGCCAAGTGGTATGGTTCAGACATTGTTCTCTAGGCTGGAAGCAACCTTCTCCCTGCCCTGTCTTTCCCTTCAGCCTGCACTCGTATTGACTTCTATGCTATTTCCTAGACTGGAAGCATTTTAGAACTAGGAGGCCCTTAGAGAACTTTCTCTTTTTTCAGTCTCATTTCACGAGTAAGGAAACTGAGGCTCAGAGAGGTCGGGTTGACTTGTTCAGGTTCTCTCATTATGTTAGTGTCATTACCAGGTTTCAGAACCTAAGTATCCTGACTTCCTTGCCAGGACTCCACTCTGAGCATGATAGTGCCAGAAAGCAGGAGAAATAGAACTTATAATATAAGCATTTTTTTTGTCCATTAGAAAACAGTACGGCCATTACCATTGTCATCTTCAGTGTCTCCCTTTGCTTGTGCAGTTCCCACGCTATTACCTAGAGTTGACGTATAGCTCAGTCCAACTGGTGAACTGAAAGAGTCATTTTTGCCCTCTTCAAGCCTGGTTTCTCATCCTACCTCAAAATGATTACCCGAAAGTGGATTTCTTAAGTGCTTTTGGAAAGAGAAAAGTTATCTGATTACTTCAGATTACTCATCTATAAAGTGGTTATAACACCACCACCAATAATAATAGCAGTAATAATTAATAGATGAATAAGCTGATCTATTGCGTATGATTTATATGGAGGAAGATACAATAAGTTCTAGAAAGACAAAGAAAAATCATGAAAAACATGTTACGTAACGAAAAAGAAATCCATAGATATTAATGAAAACTGGGGTATGTGGGCAAGTATCAAAGCCTAATGAATTTACTAACAAATGACATTCTGTACCATACATGCAATATTATGAAAGTGAATTTTGCCCACTCTATTTTAGTGAATACTATTAACCAAAAAACACGATGGAGGTGATAGAGGTGAATGAATTCCTAGCCAATGCATACAGACAGAGACGATAAATCAGTAAAAAATGCATAACAAGCAACAGAATGCAACAAATGTGAATGTATAGGTAGCCACAACATATATAGACAAGTATTTCAATGAAAACCGGTACAAAGCAGACAGCAAAATAGTAAGTGTAAAAGAGTTTCATTATTGTGCTCATTCATATTTTTACCCAGCAAGTAACAGGTATTAAGCCTAGGAGAAATATATCTTTCCATGAATATAACTCATATAATAAGCAGAAAGGAAGCTTAAAAAGTATCAAGAAGGTTTTTGTATTTATCCTAGAACTTAGAATCATCTTCCACATCCAAGAAGATGACATCCCAAGACCTCAAAAAACCATCATCCCTAGAATCCAATTAAAAAAGATTTTCAAATGTAAGAAAATCCAAAGGACTCCACAACATTGTTTTAGATAAATGTGGATGTTTGTGTTTTCTTTTTTTCTTTTGCCGCGCCGCGTGGCCCTGGCCGTGAAAGCACCGAGTCCTAAGCGCTGGACCGCCAGGGAATTCCCTAAATGGGGAATTAGAGATGTGGGGCTTGACTTTTTCTTTTTCTTCTCCGGTAGCTAAGATCTACAAGCGAACGATGGCTGTTGATCAATGTGCTCTCTGTGTTAGGAAGGAAATAACTGTAAAAATTGAAAAGCAACCTTGCCTTAGAAGCTACATATCACACAAAGGAAATAGTCCTTCTGATTCAATGTAGAAGATATCATTTAAAATGTTTAATTGGTCAAATGTCTACCTAGTTTAAAAATTAGAAAGAATAGAACACTGAAAAGCAGCCCCCTAGATAACCACTTTGGTTTCTGGTTTCTAGGAAGCATCATTTCTAAAACATACTTCTAAAATGTTTCTATTCCAAACTGTCAAGTGCCAGCTATATTCAGAGAGGCAATAAAAGAAAGAAAACGGAGTATGACTTTTCTGATAGGCTGCCTTTCCTGGTGATCCCCTGTTCTGGCCTTACTTTCCTTCTTAGTCTGTTAATGTAAGGATTTGCTACCATCAGCTTTGTTTTGCCCTGCTCTGAGCAGATTTCCCTCTGTGCTGTTTCTGCTTTAATTTAAAATCTTTGGCTCCCATCAACATTCCATGGCAAACTGCCTCTTTCTTGAGAGCTCCTCTATGCTTTCCCTCTTCATTCTTATATTTTTTTCCCATCTCTTGGTTCCTGTTGGCCTGTGCTAATGAAAACAATCCTAAACTTGCTTACGTTTGACTCTGTGCCTCCCTATATAGCCCAGTACTCTCCATCCTCTCTCCCTATTCTCTCTTTTCAACTAGTCGAAATACTAGTGGAGGGAGACCATTGGAGATGAAACATCTTGGTATATATCGCTAGTTTTCTGTGTCACCTGGCTTTTCTATGTTTCTGTTGAAACACTCTTTTGAGAAGTCTCTGATTTCATTTTCTACATGGGTACCCTTTAAGGCTCAATATTGGAAAAGAAGGGGATCAGAGTGATCAACCCAATGTGGTATCCTAACGTAACAGATAAGGAAAGCAGCAGGCTTTGTGAGGCAGTCAGTGATTTGTCCAAAGTCACACAGACAGTAAACGTCAAAGTCAAAACTGAAATTAGGTCTCCAGACTTGTAGTTCAATACTTTCCCTCTTATTCCACGCTATTTTGAATCTCCTCCTCAATTTAGGGGCAAAAGAAATCGAACGCAAAACTTTCCAAAGTTTCTTTTCTTACCTGACATGGTCAGAGAAGAGGAGACATCAACTGCAGGTACAAGGGATGAGGAGACAACACTAGAGGATGTCTGAGTGGCTGCAGCTGAACGGCGCACGTGTCCAGTACAAAGTTCACTGGTTACTGGTCCAAACGGCTCCACGGAAACCCCAAGACCTCTACCAAGTGGTAGTAGGTTTGGTAGGAGAGTGATGTCACAAAGCAGGCAGTTGAAAGGTATGAGCTAGCCAATAGGGAGGTCCGATCCCCAACAGGAGGGCGGGCTTGGGTGAAGAGAGCGTAGGAGAGCTAAAACAACCCCTCAATTTCTGAGCTCTGGGGAGGAAATCCTAGAAGACAGATTTACCTCCCCCAGGCTCTTCCATTAGGGAAATCATTGCAACATTTCTTACAGACGTTCATTAATATAATTAACTAACAGTTACTTATATTCTACAGAGTATTCTATTTTATGTATCTTATACTTAGAGCTATATAGATCTTATTTAACTAGTATCCTTAGGAAGGAAAGAGCCATGTAGTTTGAACTATTACAGTTGTAACTTGGCTAAAGAGCAGGGTGAAGTTTGTTGAGTGTACCCTGTGGAGAATGTTGTGGTCCAAGGCTCTTCTCTTTTAGTTTCTTCTCCTTGACTCCTACCTTCCTTGGGCTGGGCTAGGCTGGGGGCCAGGTTGGACTTGCGACTTAACATTTCTCTTCCGCTTTCTTTTTTTTTTTTTTTCTTCCATTATGGGCATTGCTTCTAGGACAAGCCTTGGTCTTGCATTGGATGTTCCTTCCTGTCAACTTCCAGCAGCAGGAGTCTTCTTTTCAGTGCTTGATGCTTCACGAAATAGACTCTGCCCATTGGCAGCAAATACCAGAGAGCTAGGAGACAGAGCTGGTTGCAGACCTTTCCTCTTCCAGCCTTTGGTTGCAGTTGTTTTGCCCATGATTTGCTAGCTCTAGTTCCTTGGGCCACACAGGTATCCTGCCATCCAGCTCTTTTTATATGTGAGAGACATTCTGAACACTGTCCCTTTTTCTTTGCACAGAAGTATATACAGTGTGGCAGTTACCGTAATCTCCTCCCCCTTGCAAACAGCCCCTCTAGAACCTCGGACCTCTAGGACTCTCTGTCTTGCATGCTTGGGTGCAAGGCCAAGCACAATGAAGAGGAGAATAATTAGAGAAAGAGGAGGACATTGGTGGAGAACTGGGAGCAGGTAAGGTGAAAGGGCACAGGAGAAAAGAGATGCATGTAGGTTTTTTGGTTTCTGTGGGAAACAAGTTGATACACTTGGGCCTCATTTTGTATTAACAGAACAGAGAGTTGTAGATATAAGTAGCTAGATCGTGCAGCAACTGCCATGAAGTCTGTACACCGAAGAGAACAGTCTCATATCTAGTTTTCATTTTGTTTTATGTCATATTACCTTATTTATAGCATTCACTGGTATGTTTGTAGAACGCAGATGTTTTCAAATGCTCTGGTTTTGTCTACATGGTTATTTCCTTGTCCTATTTGTAAGGAATCCAACATTGTAAGACATATTGCATGTTTTTCTCTTGACGATTGTTTACCTTGAAGCGTCATGAGCTAACTTGAGCTGTTGGATTTTGTGGAGAAACTTTAAAAAGGGTCTGTGAAAAAGGCATTGTGGTGAGTCGCATTATGCACCCGAGCGTAAGGAGCAGATATCTGCCACCAGCCCAGCTTGGCCTGGATTGCCTCTGTGTTAGTTCCCCTGGTTAGTGCTTTTCTCCCTAACCACTCTTGTGACTGTGATAATGTGAGTTAAGGGCTGAGTTGCTAGTGATTTATGTGTGAGGTAGGCTGGTTTGAGGGAGGAAATCTATGGACCTAGTCATTTTCCTTGGTGGTAAGCTTTCAGGGGTGCAAAGATCGATCTTCCTGGGGACTTTTCTGGTACCAGGAAGATATCGCATAGATGGGACCTCCAAAGACACACATTTAATTTTTAGGCCTGTTGTTCCTATTATGAGATGTGAGTTTCTTCACTGATGGGGATGCTGCTTATCTGAGAAGAAACTGTGAAAGGTGGTGTAGTATAGAGGTGTGGCTTAAGCTTTTAAGTTTTCTTCAAGGTTTTTCCCCTAAGCTTCATACTTCAGACGGCCTACTTACATGAGACTAGTATGTGATGTCAGGCTAACAACTTCCTAAATACCTGCAAGCCAGATCAGTGTCTCTTTTCTCTATATTCCCATGGAAATCAAGGGTCCCGCCGAATTTTCCATCGAAACAGTTGATTTGTGCTGTCTCTAGGAATTCTAAAGGGCGTACCGTTGCTTCCTAACCAGTGTCATTTGGGAGATCCACCTCTGTACGTTCAAATGATTAATTTTGAGACTCTGCTCATGTGTGCAGTAAACCCTTTAATTCCCTAAGACCTTCCTTTCCTCCATCTCATACCCCATTAAGCCCGCTTCAGTTTATCTCCTGAATTTCTTTGGAATCTGTCAGCTCTCCCTCAACATCCTAATACTGAACTTGCCTGTCTGTTGCGATTAGGTCCTAACTAGTGTCCATATATCTTGTTTCCCTCCAATCCATTCTTCACACAAGAAAGCTTCAAAGCAAGTTGGAACATTGCTCATAAACATCGCTCACAAACATTGTTTTGAGAATAGAAAACACACTGGTGGCCTTTAAGACTCTGCGTGCTCTAGAATCCTCTCTGCTTCTCTAGCCCCATCTTGTGCCACGTTTGCCCTCACTTTCTATGCTTCAGATACACTGAATTAACCTTAGTTCTCACTCATCTGACAGAAGTCAGTTGAGAAATTATTTTTCACTGTGATTCCTAGCATTAAGGAATTTGATGATCAGGTTTTGTATGAGGACTAAAACTAAACTGGGAAGTGGAAGAATTGCGTTTCAACTGTTTCAGTCAACACGCATGTATTAATGATACCTAAGTATTGAACACCGGGCTAGGTTTCATGAGGGATACAGAAGTTCTGGCCATCTCTGGTTTTGGGTATCCCTTATTTGTTGAGACCTTTGCGTTGTTTGGTTGCCTTTTGTCTGTTTTCCAGATGGGAAAACAGGAACAAGGGAAGTATAGGTTATTACTAGGTGGGGTTGAACAAGTGGAGCAGCAAACTGCAAAGCAGAAAGAAGAGGGACGTACTATAGAGGGATGTGATTTCCATTTTCAAGGCGCCTGCGTCCTGTGCAGGGAGACAGCCTAACATAAAATGTGCCTAACAAAAGATCTATTGACTTCTTACTAAAAATCTCCAGTTCATATAACCCAGGGGTTTATACCTTCTCCTTTAAAAGTTCTATTCCTGGGACTTCCCTGGTGGTCCAGTGGTGAAGACTCTGCGCTTCCAATGCAGCAGGCGTGGGTTCAATCCCTGGTTGGGGAGCTAAGATCCCACATGCTGCGCAGCCAAAGAAATTTTTTTCAAAAGTTATACTCCTGTGTTGTTGAATTTAGTGGTTTAGATTTTGTTTGAATGTTAAGAAGATTTCAGTTTATTTACCAGGAACAAACAAAACATAATGTAAAAATAGTTTCCCAGAAACGATTTCCATCGTTCTCTTCTTCCCTTTCTCCCGCAGACTGGTGTTTCATCTTGACAAGTTCTCTGAAGTTCTCTGTCATTCCATAGGAAAGCGGTCTGGCTTGGAGGTTGCAATCCCAGGGAATTTTTCATCAGCGGGGAAGTCTCCATCACTACAGAGGAATCAAGGGAGAAGTCAGTCCCGGGTAAGTGAGATGCTCCCCCTAAACACCAACACAGCAGTCGTGTACCTTTCAAGGGGTTCAGGGGCAAGATGGGCAAGGCATTTCTACTAACTCTTCTTAAGGATCATGGACAGTGCCCTATGCTACGAGGTAAGCGGTGACTGTTGTAATTCTTACTGGTGATCATTTCATGTCACTGATCCTTGGCTCTCTTTGTATCTCATAGGACTGTTGTAAGTCCAATACAAAATGAGTCTTCTTTTTAAAAAACTGAAATGTTTTACAAAGCCTAGCATTCTCATAGAGAGTCCTTTGAATTCTCCCCACTTTCCCGAGAGGCTAAGAACACTTCACACCATGAACTAGGAGAGGGGGTAGAGCCCTTTCTGATGAAATATAGAAACAAAGACAGAGTCTTAGCCTGCTTGCTCTCTGGACAGGATCTCGGACCACAAGGTCTTAAATCCTGGTATAAATGACGGAAGTGAGGACAGTTCAACTGGCACTCTCATAACAAGAGTTCTGAAACACCTTCCAAAGAGACTGTAGCAGTAGACGAGGGAAGGGAGTGCTACAGTGTGGTAGTACAGGGGGAATGCTCGGCTACAGCAGTGAAAAATGTGGTACCTATTGGTGTGCTCTTGGGGTTCTTGTACATGTAGCATAGATGACCTTTACAGTGTCCCTCCCACCTTCCCACCTGCATTAGGTGTTCTGTTTTTTTGTTTGTTTTTTTTTTTTAATTTACGTTTATTGATTGATTGATTGATTGAACTTATTTATTCTACGTATTTATTTTTTTGGCTGCACTGGGTCCTCATTGGTGTGCACGGGCTTTCTCTAGTTGCGGCTAGCAGGGTCTACTCTTGGTTGCGGTGTGCGGGCTTCTCATCGCGGTGGCCTCTCTTGTTGCGGAGCATGGGCTGTAGGCGCGTGGGCTTCGGTAGTTGCGGCTCACGGGCTCTGGAATGCAGGCTCAGTCGTTGTGGCACATGCGCTTAGTTGCTGCACGGCATGTGGGATCTTCGCAGACCGGGGCTCGAAGCCGTGTCCCCTGCATTGGCAGGCGCCACCAGGGAAGCCCTAGCTGTTCTTATATAGAGTCTAAAAACAGAGAGCACTGAGAGAAGGTAGTGGTTATTAAAGGCTCAGGATCTAAATTCTACCTGTCTCTACACCCCTTCCCAGCTGTCGATTTGACCCCGTTTGTGAATGCCGACCTCATTCTTCAACTTTCTCTGCCGTTTGTATACTCACCTTGAAAACTTGTTTCTGTGATGCGTTGAGCAGACACAGGGTGGCAGATTGCAGAGGTGGAAGCTGGTGGTCGGATATTTGTGGGCTGAATCTCCTTCAGTCCCATTCCCATTTCTGGTTGCGCAGAGGCCCTACTTCCTGTGTATGACGCGGAGCCATAGGATTGCGGGCAGGAGCCAAGTTCTCCATACAGTGAAGACCCCAGTGTGCCTTGGTTATAGTAATATACCTGGCTTCCTTCCTGGTAGGGAAGTGACAGGCGGCTATGCCCCTGATTTGTTCGTGGGCCTCCTGATACAGCAGTTCCCTTGGCTCTGGCCCTGTCGTCAGCTGCCCCTAGGAGGACTCTGAGCCCTAGCCACTTCTCTGGTAGATTTGCCTATTCCCCCACTATAATCACACCTGAATAAGGCAACTCAAACCTTTCAGAGATGTGTCGTGAACCTCTTGTTTTCTGAAATACCTATCTGGTGGTTGTGAGACTTAAGGCCAACCTCCCCGAGAGACTTTGTTTCTATTTCTCCTAGTAAACCTAGACTCATCTCCTGTCACCTTCAACTCTACTCCAATTGTGTTCTTTCAACCCAGACCCCTGACCCTGCTTTTTACTTCTGCCATTTCATCCTCACTCCTGCTTCCTTTCCTAAATCCATACGTCTCTTTTGGCCTTCCTAGCCCTGGGCCAAGTTCCTTCCTCTTTCCTCAGTTTTTACCCCTTTCCTTCATTCTCCCATCCAACTTTCAGGCCTTCCTTTCTCACGCCCCAGTTAGCAGCATCTCAAAATTCGAAAGGTTTATTACTCATCTATTAATTCTATTCCATTTACTTATTCGGTTCTATACCTATCTTACCTATGTATGGAAGAACCGCTGGTAGCCAAGGTGGCAGCAAGAATCCTAGCAGCTGTCACCTGACGTATCCGTAGTAGTCAGCAATTTCCATTTCTTTGTCCCTCTGGGTGAAAAATTGCAGCTTCCCCGAAGAGGTGTATCTGGCAGCATTCTCCCGTTGTTGTTGAGCCCGCCTCTTCATGGCCTCTCGCTCTGGCCTCTGCTCTTGTTCGATGGGCTTTGACATGACTGGCTCAGGCACGTTGGGTTCCCTCCATGGAACTCGTTGCTTGCTGAAGTCTTGGAGTAGAAGTTGGGTTTGGAGCTTGGGTGGGGACTGGCGCTTAGTCACAGCAGGGGGAACAGGCTCGCGCTGGAGAGAAGCGCCAGATGAAGTTTTGTAGGGTGCAGGCCTAGGAGCAGCAGGCTGAGGGACACGAGGCTGGGTATGGTTGGTCCAAGCCGGTTGGGTTGGGTTGGCCACAGTTGGCTGAGCTGGTTTGGCGGGACCTGGCAAAGAGGCAGGAGCTGGCTGGGATGAATTGACTGCAGCAGGTTGAGCTGAGTCAGTAGAACCAGGCTGGGCACGGTAAGCCACAGCAGGCCGATGTGAGGCCAGAGACTGTGGCCTCCGAGGAGCGGGTCGAGCTTGAGGCTTGTCCCAGGCAGAAAAAGGCAGAGGTATCAACTTGACCTTCCCAGGAGGAGGCCGCTCACACTGGGATGGAGATGGACACTCTGTTTCAGCACTGCTGTCTGGTTTCTGGGCTTGGACTTGCGTTTTCTCAGGCCTCTTACCCTCACGTGGGGTATGCCGCCGTGGCTGGATCGCTGGGGGTGGCTGGGGGTCTTTGGGGTTGCTTGAATTTCCCAAGAGCCGACAGGAAGAGAGCCCAGTTTTCGTCTCATTCTTCTTCCCCAGCGCATGAAGAACCTTCACAGACTCCAGCATGCGCACGCCAAGGGAGGTTCGAGGCTTTTGAAAGCTCTCTTGGCGAAGCTCAGTTTGGTGTTCCTTTCGCTTCGTGTTGGGGATTGCTGGCTTGTCTTCTGCCTTGACTTTGTTCCCTGACTGCTTGTTCTCTTCAGCCTTGTTTCTTCCTCTGGTCCTTTTGGTCTTTTCCTGCCCATGGCTCTCAGTTTTGCTGATCTTTCCGGATGCAGCTTTCTGAGGTTTGCCTTGAGAGTGCTTGGCCGTGTTCGCAGGAGCCCTGTCACTGACTGCAGCAGTGCATATAACCGCTTCTCCCCCTAACAGGCACTCTGGATCCTTTGGCTGGATTTTGGCCTTGGGAGCACCACCGATAGGCTCAGAGGCTTTCTGTTTGTTCTTCCTGGGTTGATCAGAGGGAACCTTTACGACACTTGGCTTTTCCTGCACCTGATTCACCTTAATGGCTCTGGTGTCTTCAGCTTTGATCACGTTGGGACCTTGGGATCGATCAAGATCTTTCCAAGAATTAAAGAGCTGGGGAAGGTGAATATCCTCCGCCAGTGTAGTAATGTCTGCAAGACCACTGCTAGGTTCAGTCCCATTTTCAAGTGTCCCTAGGTCCTGACGACTCAGGCTGTTCTCTCCCAGATCAGCATTTTCAGAACCAGGCTGCTCCTCTTGGCTGAGGGGATCGGTGCAGGCCAGCGGCTGGGGAATATCAGGGATTCCTAAAGGGAGTAGTGGAGGATCTTGGTTTTCTATTGGGATCTGGTAGGCCTCCAGAGGCTTTGACAGCTTGGTTTTGATATCCTCCACGTTCTTACTCTCTGTTTGTCCCTGGCTTGGAGCTGGAGGCAGGGCCAGGAGACGCCTGGCACTCTGGACTGGAGCTGTCACTGAAATGTCCCCAAGTTCAGATGGTGGGTTACTCTCAAGTATGTGACTGTTTCTGCTACTGCAGGACTTGGGGAGTTCTTGAGTTTGTGTCACACAAAACGTCTGGCTTGGAGGTTGCAATCCCAGGGAATTTTTCATCACCAGGGAAGTCTCCATCACTACAAAGGGATCAAGGGAGAAGTCAGTCCCTGGTAAATGAGATGCTCCCCCTAAACACCAACACAGCAGTCGTGTACCTTTCAAGGGGTTCAGGGGCAAGATGGGCAAGGCATTTCTACTAACTCTTCTTAAGGATCATGGACAGTGCGCCCTATGCTACGAGGTAAGCGGTGACTGTTGTAATGCTTAACTGGTGATCATTTCATGTCACTGATCCTTGGCTCTCTTTGTATCTCATAGGACTGTTGTAAGTCCAATACAAAATGAGTCTTCTTTTTAAACAACTGAAATGTTTTACAAAGCCTAGCATTCTCATATAGAGTCCTTTCAATTCTCCCCACTTTCCCGAGAGGCTAAGAACACTTCACACCATGAACTAGGAGAGGGGGTAGAGCCCTTTCTGATGAAATACAGAAACAAAGACAGAGTCTTAGCCTGCTTGCTCTCTGGACAGGATCTCGGACCACAAGGTCTTAAATCCTGGTATAAATGACGGAAGTGAGGACACTTCAACTGGCACTCTCATAACAAGAGTTCTGAGACACCTTCCAAAGAGACTGTAGCAGTAGACGAGGGAAGGGAGTGCTACAGTGTGGTAGTACAGGGGGAATGCTCGGCTACAGCAGTGAAAAATGTGGTACCTATTGGTGTGCTCTCGGGGTTCTTGTACATGTAGCATAGATGACCTTTACAGTGTCCCTGCCACCTTCCCACCTGCATTAGGTGTTCTTTTTGTTTTTTTGTTTTTTTGTTTTTTTTTAATTGACGTTTATTTATTGATTGATTGTTTGAACTTATTTATTCTACGTATTTATTTTTTTGGCTGCACAGGGTCTTCATTGCTGTGCACGGGCTTTCTCTAGTTGCGGCTAGCGGGGTCTACTCTTGGTTGCGCTGTGCGGGCTTCTCTTGTTGCGGAGCATGCGCTCTAGGCGCGTGGGCTTCGGTAGTTGCGGCTCACGGGCTCTAGAATGCAGGCTCAGTCGTTGTGGCACATGGGCTTAGTTGCTCCACGGCATGTGGGATCTTCCCAGACCAGGGCTCGAACCCGTGTCCCCCGCATTGCATTGGCAGGCGGATTCTTAACCACGGCGCCACCAGGGAAGCCCTAGGTGTTCTTACATAGAGTCTAAAAACAGAGGGCACTGAGCGAAGGTAGTGGTTACTAAAGGCTCAGGATCTAAATTCTACCTGTCTCTACACCCCTTCCCAGCTGTCGATTTGACCCCATTTGTGAATGCCGACCTCATTCTTCAACTTTCTCTGCCGTTTGTATACTCACCTTGAAAACTTGTTTCTGTGATGCGTTGAGCAGACACAGGGTGGCAGATTGCAGAGGTGGAAGCTGGTGGTCGGATATTTGTGGGCTGAATCTCCTTCAGTCCCATTCCCATTTCTGGTTGCGCAGAGGCCCTACTTCCTGTGTATGACGCGGAGCCATAGGATTGCGGGCAGGAGCCAAGTTCTCCATACAGTGAAGACCCCAGTGTGCCTTGGTTATAGTAATATACCTGGCTTCCTTCCTGGTAGGGAAGTGACAGGCGGCTATGCCCCTGATTTGGAATCTGAGATGGTGCTCCCTGAGCAAGCCTGGCAGAAAGTGATGGATATAGAGGGACCATGTTATTGGCGTCTGAAGTTTTATCATACTGGGCTGCCATAAACATGGAGGAAGCAGCTGGGTGCCGGTCAGTGAGTGCCAGAGTAAAGTCTCCGAGTGAAGAGGAATTCTTTTCAGTGCTTCCTGTGATGTCCCACTCAAGAACACCTGGATAGGAAGGAGCTGAAGTGGAGATCTGGCTGTGGTCAGTAACTCCAGATAACATAGTCGTGCTGGAATGTTGGTAAAGGTAGGCACTACCCATGAGTGTCTGGAAAGAGGTACCGGTAGCCGATGCCGAACTGACGGCAGGGGCAGAGACTCTGGAGAAGTTGCAGACACTTCGTGTTAGGGAAGTTGCATTGCTCACCACAGGAAGAGAATGCTGCAGAGAATTTAGAGTTCCAAGTAGAGATGGATTTTGGAAATTTTCTGTAAGAACAAGAGGGTCATGAAAAACTCAGGGAGGTTGAGAAATTCTCACTACGTTTGAGGAACAGCATTATCTTAAGGTTCTTGCTCTCAGGACACCTCTACTATCGACCCTTCCTGAGAAACCCAAAATCAGACAGTTAATGATGGCTGTAAGGACTGAGCAGTTTTCCACTCTTCTGTATTAACTGCCTGTGCTCCCATCTTGGGCACAGATGGGCAGAAGAGCCAAGTGGTATGGTTCAGACATTGTTCTCTAGGCTGGAAGCAACCTTCTCCCTGCCCTGTCTTTCCCTTCAGCCTGCACTCGTATTGACTTCTATGCTATTTCCTAGACTGGAAGCATTTTAGAACTAGGAGGCCCTTAGAGAACTTTCTCTTTTTTCAGTCTCATTTCACGAGTAAGGAAACTGAGGCTCAGAGAGGTCGGGTTGACTTGTTCAAGTTCTCTCATTATGTTAGTGTCATTACCAGGTTTCAGAACCTAAGTATCCTGACTTCCTTGCCAGGACTCCACTCTGAGCATGATAGTGCCAGAAAGCAGGAGAAATAGAACTTATAATATAAGCATTTTTTTTGTCCATTAGAAAACAGTACGGCCATTACCATTGTCATCTTCAGTGTCTCCCTTTGCTTGTGCAGTTCCCACGCTATTACCTAGAGTTGACGTATAGCTCAGTCCAACTGGTGAACTGAAAGAGTCATTTTTGCCCTCTTCAAGCCTGGTTTCTCATCCTACCTCAAAATGATTACCCGAAAGTGGATTTCTTAAGTGCTTTTGGAAAGAGAAAAGTTATCTGATTACTTCAGATTACTCATCTATAAAGTGGTTATAACACCACCACCAATAATAATAGCAGTAATAATTAATAGATGAATAAGCTGATCTATTGCGTATGATTTATATGGAGGAAGATACAATAAGTTCTAGAAAGACAAAGAAAAATCATGAAAAACATGTTACGTAACGAAAAAGAA
The DNA here is from genome assembly GCF_965194825.1 of Balaenoptera physalus. Taxonomy (NCBI): domain Eukaryota; kingdom Metazoa; phylum Chordata; class Mammalia; order Artiodactyla; family Balaenopteridae; genus Balaenoptera; species Balaenoptera physalus. The sequence continues at coordinate 132,812 of NW_028125762.1, forward strand.
ATCCATAGATATTAATGAAAACTGGGGTATGTGGGCAAGTATCAAAGCCTAATGAATTTACTAACAAATGACATTCTGTACCATACATGCAATATTATGAAAGTGAATTTTGCCCACTCTATTTTAGTGAATACTATTAACCAAAAAACACGATGGAGGTGATAGAGGTGAATGAATTCCTAGCCAATGCATACAGACAGAGACGATAAATCAGTAAAAAATGCACAACAAGCAACAGAATGCAACAAATGTGAATGTATAGGTAGCCACAACATATATAGACAAGTATTTCAATGAAAACCGGTACAAAGCAGACAGCAAAATAGTAAGTGTAAAAGAGTTTCATTATTGTGCTCATTCATATTTTTACCCAGCAAGTAACAGGTATTAAGCCTAGGAGAAATATATCTTTCCATGAATATAACTCATATAATAAGCAGAAAGGAAGCTTAAAAAGTATCAAGAAGGTTTTTGTATTTATCCTAGAACTTAGAATCATCTTCCACATCCAAGAAGATGACATCCCAAGACCTCAAAAAACCATCATCCCTAGAATCCAATTAAAAAAGATTTTCAAATGTAAGAAAATCCAAAGGACTCCACAACATTGTTTTAGATAAACGTGGATGTTTGTGTTTTCTTTTTTTCTTTTGCCGCGCCGCGTGGCCCTGGCCGTGAAAGCACCGAGTCCTAAAGCGCTGGACCGCCAGGGAATTCCCTAAATGGGGAATTAGAGATGTGGGGCTTGACTTTTTCTTTTTCTTCTCCGGTAGCTAAGATCTACAAGCGAACGATGGCTGTTGATCAATGTGCTCTCTGTGTTAGGAAGGAAATAACTGTAAAAATGAAAAGCAACCTTGCCTTAGAAGCTACATATCACACAAAGGAAATAGTCCTTCTGATTCAATGTAGAAGATATCATTTAAAATGTTTAATTGGTCAAATGTCTACCTAGTTTAAAAATTAGAAAGAATAGAACACTGAAAAGCAGCCCCCTAGATAACCACTTTGGTTTCTGGTTTCTAGGAAGCATCATTTCTAAAACATACTTCTAAAATGTTTCTATTCGAAACTGTCAAGTGCCAGCTGTATTCAGAGAGGCAATAAAAGAAAGAAAACGGAGTATGACTTTTCTGATAGGCTGCCTTTCCTGGTGATCCCCTGTTCTGGCCTTACTTTCCTTCTTAGTCTGTTAATGTAAGGATTTGCTACCATCAGCTTTGTTTTGCCCTGCTCTGAGCAGATTTCCCTCTGTGCTGTTTCTGCTTTAATTTAAAATCTTTGGCTCCCATCAACATTCCATGGCAAACTGCCTCTTTCTTGAGAGCTCCTCTATGCTTTCCCTCTTCATTCTTATATTTTTTTCCCATCTCTTGGTTCCTGTTGGCCTGTGCTAATGAAAACAATCCTAAACTTGCTTACGTTTGACTCTGTGCCTCCCTATATAGCCCAGTACTCTCCATCCTCTCTCCCTATTCTCTCTTTTCAACTAGTCGAAATACTAGTGGAGGGAGACCATTGGAGATGAAACATCTTGGTATATATCGCTAGTTTTCTGTGTCACCTGGCTTTTCTATGTTTCTGTTGAAACACTCTTTTGAGAAGTCTCTGATTTCATTTTCTACATGGGTACCCTTTAAGGCTCAATATTGGAAAAGAAGGGGATCAGAGTGATCAACCCAATGTGGTATCCTAACGTAACAGATAAGGAAAGCAGCAGGCTTTGTGAGGCAGTCAGTGATTTGTCCAAAGTCACACAGACAGTAAACGTCAAAGTCAAAACTGAAATTAGGTCTCCAGACTTGTAGTTCAATACTTTCCCTCATTATTCCACGCTATTTTGAATCTCCTCCTCAATTTAGGGGCACAAGAAATCGAACGCAAAACTTTCCAAAGTTTCTTTTCTTACCTGACATGGTCAGAGAAGAGGAGACATCAACTGCAGGTACAAGGGATGAGGAGACAACACTAGAGGATGTCTGAGTGGCTGCAGCTGAACGGCGCACGTGTCCAGTACAAAGGTCACTGGTTACTGGTCCAAACGGCTCCACGGAAACCCCAAGACCTCTACCAAGTGGTAGTAGGTTTGGTAGGAGAGTGATGTCACAAAGCAGGCAGTTGAAAGGTATGAGCTAGCCAATAGGGAGGTCCGATCCCCAACAGGAGGGCGGGCTTGGGTGAAGAGAGCGTAGGAGAGCTAAAAGAACCCCTCAATTTCTGAGCTCTGGGGAGGAAATCCTAGAAGACAGATTTACCTCCCCCAGGCTCTTCCATTAGGGAAATCATTGCAACATTTCTTACAGACGTTCATTAATATAATTAACTAACAGTTACTTATATTCTACAGAGTATTCTATTTTATGTATCATATACTTAGAGCTATATAGATCTTATTTAACTAGTATCCTTAGGAAGGAAAGAGCCATGTAGTTTGAACTATTACAGTTGTAACTTGGTTAAAGAGCAGGGTGAAGTTTGTTGAGTGTACCCTGTGGAGAATGTTGTGGTCCAAGGCTCTTCTCTTTTAGTTTCTTCTCCTTGACTCCTACCTTCCTTGGGCTGGGCTAGGCTGGGGGCCAGGTTGGACTTGCGACTTAACATTTCTCTTCCGCTTTCTTTTTTTTTTTTTTTCTTCCATTATGGGCATTGCTTCTAGGACAAGCCTTGGTCTTGCATTGGATGTTCCTTCCTGTCAACTTCCAGCAGCAGGAGTCTTCTTTTCAGTGCTTGATGCTTCACGAAATAGACTCTGCCCATTGGCAGCAAATACCAGAGAGCCAGGAGACAGAGCTGGTTGCAGACCTTTCCTCTTCCAGCCTTTGGTTGCAATTGTTTTGCCCATGATTTGCTAGCTCTAGTTCCTTGGGCCACACAGGTATCTTGCCATCCAGCTCTTTTTATATGTGAGAGACATTCTGAACACTGTCCCTCTTTCTTTGCACAGAAGTATATACAGTGTGGCAGTTACCGTAATCTCCTCCCCCTTGCAAACAGCCCCTCTAGAATCTCGGACCTCTAGGACTCTCTGTCTTGCATGCTTGGGTGCAAGGCCAAGCACAATGAAGAGGAGAATAATTAGAGAAAGAGGAGGACATTGGTGGAGAACTGGGAGCAGGTAAGGTGAAAGGGCACCGGAGAAAAGAGATGCATGTAGGTTTTTTGGTTTCTGTGGGAAACAAGTTGACACACTTGGGCCTCATTTTGTATTAACAGAACAGAGAGTTGTAGATATAAGTAGCTAGATCGTGCAGCAACTGCCATGAAGTCTGTACACTGAAGAGAACAGTCTCACATCTAGTTTTCATTTTGTTTTATGTCATATTACCTTATTTATAGCATTCACTGGTATGTTTGTAGAACGCAGATGTTTTCAAATGCTCTGGTTTTGTCTACATGGTTATTTCCTTGTCCTATTTGTAAGGAATCCAACATTGTAAGACATATTGCATGTTTTTCTCTTGACGATTGTTTACCTTGAAGCGTCATGAACTAACTTGAGCTGTTGGATTTTGTGGAGAAACTTTAAAAAGGGTCTGTGAAAAAGGCATTGTGGTGAGTCGCATTATGCACCCGAGCGTAAGGAGCAGATATCTGCCACCAGCCCAGCTTGGCCTGGATTGCCTCTGTGTTAGTTCCCCTGGTTAGTGCTTTTCTCCCTAACCACTCTTGTGACTGTGATAATGTGAGTTAAGGGCTGAGTTGCTAGTGATTTATGTGTGAGGTAGGCTGGTTTGAGGGAGGAAATCTATGGACCTAGTCATTTTCCTTGGTGGTAAGCTTTCAGGGGTGCAAAGATCGATCTTCCTGGGGACTTTTCTGGTACCAGGAAGATATCGCATAGATGGGACCTCCAAAGACACACATTTAATTTTTAGGCCTGTTGTTCCTATTATGGGATGTGAGTTTCTTCACTGATGGGGATGCTGCTTATCTGAGAAGAAACTGTGAAAGGTGGTGTAGTATAGAGGTGTGGCTTAAGCTTTTAAGTTTTCTTCAAGGTTTTTCCCCTAAGCTTCATACTTCAGACGGCCTACTTACATGAGACTAGTATGTGATGTCAGGCTAACAACTTCCTAAATACCTGCAAGCCAGATCAGTGTCTCTTTTCTCCATATTCCCATGGAAATCAAGGGTCCCGCCGAATTTTCCATCGAAACAGTTGATTTGTGCTGTCTCTAGGAATTCTAAAGGGCGTACCGTTGCTTCCTAACCGGTGTCATTTGGGAGATCCACCTCTGTACGTTCAAATGATTAATTTTGAGACTCTGCTCATGTGTGCAGTAAACCCTTTAATTCCCTAAGACCTTCCTTTCCTCCATCTCATACCCCATTAAGCCCGCTTCAGTTTATCTCCTGAATTTCTTTGGAATCTGTCAGCTCTCCCTCAACATCCTAATACTGAACTTGCCTGTCTGTTGCGATTAGGTCCTAACTAGTGTCCATATATCTTGTTTCCCTCCAATCCATTCTTCACACAAGAAAGCTTCAAAGCAAGTTGGAACATTGCTCATAAACATCGCTCACAAACATTGTTTTGAGAATAGAAAACACACTGGTGGCCTTTAAGACTCTGCGTGCTCTAGAATCCTCTCTGCTTCTCTAGCCCCATCTTGTGCCACGTTTGCCCTCACTTTCTATGCTTCAGATACACTGAATTAACCTTAGTTCTCACTCATCTGACAGAAGTCAGTTGAGAAATTATTTTTCACTGTGATTCCTAGCATTAAGGAATTTGATGATCAGGTTTTGTATGAGGACTAAAACTAAACTGGGAAGTGGAAGAATTGCGTTTCAACTGTTTCAGTCAACACGCATGTATTAATGATACCTAAGTATTGAACACCGGGCTAGGTTTCATGAGGGATACAGAAGTTCTGGCCATCTCTGGTTTTGGGTATCCCTTATTTGTTGAGACCTTTGCGTTGTTTGGTTGCCTTTTGTCTGTTTTCCAGATGGGAAAACAGGAACAAGGGAAGTATAGGTTATTACTAGGTGGGGTTGAACAAGTGGAGCAGCAAACTGCAAAGCAGAAAGAAGAGGGACGTACTATAGAGGGATGTGATTTCCATTTTCAAGGCGCCTGCGTCCTGTGCAGGGAGACAGCCTAACATAAAATGTGCCTAACAAAAGATCTATTGACTTCTTACTAAAAATCTCCAGTTCATATAACCCAGGGGTTTATACCTTCTCCTTTAAAAGTTCTATTCCTGGGACTTCCCTGGTGGTCCAGTGGTGAAGACTCTGCGCTTCCAATGCAGCAGGCGTGGGTTCAATCCCTGGTTGGGGAGCTAAGATCCCACATGCTGCGCAGCCAAAGAAATTTTTTTCAAAAGTTATACTCCTGTGTTGTTGAATTTAGTGGTTTAGATTTTGTTTGAATGTTAAGAAGATTTCAGTTTATTTACCAGGAACAAACAAAACATAATGTAAAAATAGTTTCCCAGAAACGATTTCCATCGTTCTCTTCTTCCCTTTCTCCCGCAGACTGACTGGTGTTTCATCTTGACAAGTTCTCTGAAGTTCTCTGTCATTCCATAGGAAAGCGGTCTGGCTTGGAGGTTGCAATCCCAGGGAATTTTTCATCAGCGGGGAAGTCTCCATCACTACAGAGGAATCAAGGGAGAAGTCAGTCCCGGGTAAGTGAGATGCTCCCCCTAAACACCAACACAGCAGTCGTGTACCTTTCAAGGGGTTCAGGGGCAAGATGGGCAAGGCATTTCTACTAACTCTTCTTAAGGATCATGGACAGTGTGCCCTATGCTACGAGGTAAGCGGTGACTGTTGTAATTCTTACTGGTGATCATTTCATGTCACTGATCCTTGGCTCTCTTTGTATCTCATAGGACTGTTGTAAGTCCAATACAAAATGAGTCTTCTTTTTAAAAAACTGAAATGTTTTACAAAGCCTAGCATTCTCATAGAGAGTCCTTTGAATTCTCCCCACTTTCCCGAGAGGCTAAGAACACTTCACACCATGAACTAGGAGAGGGGGTAGAGCCCTTTCTGATGAAATATAGAAACAAAGACAGAGTCTTAGCCTGCTTGCTCTCTGGACAGGATCTCGGACCACAAGGTCTTAAATCCTGGTATAAATGACGGAAGTGAGGACAGTTCAACTGGCACTCTCATAACAAGAGTTCTGAAACACCTTCCAAAGAGACTGTAGCAGTAGACGAGGGAAGGGAGTGCTACAGTGTGGTAGTACAGGGGGAATGCTCGGCTACAGCAGTGAAAAATGTGGTACCTATTGGTGTGCTCTTGGGGTTCTTGTACATGTAGCATAGATGACCTTTACAGTGTCCCTCCCACCTTCCCACCTGCATTAGGTGTTCTGTTTTTTTGTTTTTTTTTTTTTTTTAATTTACGTTTATTGATTGATTGATTGATTGAACTTATTTATTCTACGTATTTATTTTTTTGGCTGCACTGGGTCCTCATTGGTGTGCACGGGCTTTCTCTAGTTGCGGCTAGCGGGGTCTACTCTTGGTTGCGGTGTGCGGGCTTCTCATCGCGGTGGCCTCTCTTGTTGCGGAGCATGGGCTGTAGGCGCGTGGGCTTCGGTAGTTGCGGGTCACGGGCTCTGGAATGCAGGCTCAGTCGTTGTGGCACATGCGCTTAGTTGCTGCACGGCATGTGGGATCTTCGCAGACCGGGGCTCGAAGCCGTGTCCCCTGCATTGGCAGGCGCCACCAGGGAAGCCCTAGCTGTTCTTACATAGAGTCTAAAAACAGAGAGCACTGAGAGAAGGTAGTGGTTATTAAAGGCTCAGGATCTAAATTCTACCTGTCTCTACACCCCTTCCCAGCTGTCGATTTGACCCCGTTTGTGAATGCCGACCTCATTCTTCAACTTTCTCTGCCGTTTGTATACTCACCTTGAAAACTTGTTTCTGTGATGCGTTGAGCAGACACAGGGTGGCAGATTGCAGAGGTGGAAGCTGGTGGTCGGATATTTGCGGGCTGAATCTCCTTCAGTCCCATTCCCATTTCTGGTTGCGCAGAGGCCCTACTTCCTGTGTATGACGCGGAGCCATAGGATTGCGGGCAGGAGCCAAGTTCTCCATACAGTGAAGACCCCAGTGTGCCTTGGTTATAGTAATATACCTGGCTTCCTTCCTGGTAGGGAAGTGACAGGCGGCTATGCCCCTGATTTGTTCGTGGGCCTCCTGATACAGCAGTTCCCTTGGCTCTGGCCCTGTCGTCAGCTGCCCCTAGGAGGACTCTGAGCCCTAGCCACTTCTCTGGTAGATTTGCCTATTCCCCCACTATAATCACACCTGAATAAGGCAACTCAAACCTTTCAGAGATGTGTCGTGAACCTCTTGTTTTCTGAAATACCTATCTGGTGGTTGTGAGACTTAAGGCCAACCTCCCCGAGAGACTTTGTTTCTATTTCTCCTAGTAAACCTAGACTCATCTCCTGTCACCTTCAACTCTACTCCAATTGTGTTCTTTCAACCCAGACCCCTGACCCTGCTTTTTACTTCTGCCATTTCATCCTCACTCCTGCTTCCTTTCCTAAATCCATACGTCTCTTTTGGCCTTCCTAGCCCTGGGCCAAGTTCCTTCCTCTTTCCTCAGTTTTTACCCCTTTCCTTCATTCTCCCATCCAACTTTCAGGCCTTCCTTTCTCACGCCCCAGTTAGCAGCATCTCAAAATTCGAAAGGTTTATTACTCATCTATTAATTCTATTCCATTTACTTATTCGGTTCTATACCTATCTTACCTATGTATGGAAGAACCGCTGGTAGCCAAGGTGGCAGCAAGAATCCTAGCAGCTGTCACCTGACGTATCCGTAGTAGTCAGCAATTTCCATTTCTTTGTCCCTCTGGGTGAAAAATTGCAGCTTCCCCGAAGAGGTGTATCTGGCAGCATTCTCCCGTTGTTGTTGAGCCCGCCTCTTCATGGCCTCTCGCTCTGGCCTCTGCTCTTGTTCGATGGGCTTTGACATGACTGGCTCAGGCACGTTGGGTTCCCTCCATGGAACTCGTTGCTTGCTGAAGTCTTGGAGTAGAAGTTGGGTTTGGAGCTTGGGTGGGGACTGGCGCTTAGTCACAGCAGGGGGAACAGGCTCGCGCTGGAGAGAAGCGCCAGATGAAGTTTTGTAGGGTGCAGGCCTAGGAGCAGCAGGCTGAGGGACACGAGGCTGGGTATGGTTGGTCCAAGCCGGTTGGGTTGGGTTGGCCACAGTTGGCTGAGCTGGTTTGGCGGGACCTGGCAAAGAGGCAGGAGCTGGCTGGGATGAATTGACTGCAGCAGGTTGAGCTGAGTCAGTAGAACCAGGCTGGGCACGGTAAGCCACAGCAGGCCGATGTGAGGCCAGAGACTGTGGCCTCCGAGGAGCGGGTCGAGCTTGAGGCTTGTCCCAGGCAGAAAAAGGCAGAGGTATCAACTTGACCTTCCCAGGAGGAGGCCGCTCACACTGGGATGGAGATGGACACTCTGTTTCAGCACTGCTGTCTGGTTTCTGGGCTTGGACTTGCGTTTTCTCAGGCCTCTTACCCTCACGTGGGGTATGCCGCCGTGGCTGGATCGCTGGGGGTGGCTGGGGGTCTTTGGGGTTGCTTGAATTTCCCAAGAGCCGACAGGAAGAGAGCCCAGTTTTCGTCTCATTCTTCTTCCCCAGCGCATGAAGAACCTTCACAGACTCCAGCATGCGCACGCCAAGGGAGGTTCGAGGCTTTTGAAAGCTCTCTTGGCGAAGCTCAGTTTGGTGTTCCTTTCGCTTCGTGTTGGGGATTGCTGGCTTGTCTTCTGCCTTGACTTTGTTCCCTGACTGCTTGTTCTCTTCAGCCTTGTTTCTTCCTCTGGTCCTTTTGGTCTTTTCCTGCCCATGGCTCTCAGTTTTGCTGATCTTTCCGGATGCAGCTTTCTGAGGTTTGCCTTGAGAGTGCTTGGCCGTGTTCGCAGGAGCCCTGTCACTGACTGCAGCAGTGCATATAACCGCTTCTCCCCCTAACAGGCACTCTGGATCCTTTGGCTGGATTTTGGCCTTGGGAGCACCACCGATAGGCTCAGAGGCTTTCTGTTTGTTCTTCCTGGGTTGATCAGAGGGAACCTTTACGACACTTGGCTTTTCCTGCACCTGATTCACCTTAATGGCTCTGGTGTCTTCAGCTTTGATCACGTTGGGACCTTGGGATCGATCAAGATCTTTCCAAGAATTAAAGAGCTGGGGAAGGTGAATATCCTCCGCCAGTGTAGTAATGTCTGCAAGACCACTGCTAGGTTCAGTCCCATTTTCAAGTGTCCCTAGGTCCTGACGACTCAGGCTGTTCTCTCCCAGATCAGCATTTTCAGAACCAGGCTGCTCCTCTTGGCTGAGGGGATCGGTGCAGGCCAGCGGCTGGGGAATATCAGGGATTCCTAAAGGGAGTAGTGGAGGATCTTGGTTTTCTATTGGGATCTGGTAGGCCTCCAGAGGCTTTGACAGCTTGGTTTTGATATCCTCCACGTTCTTACTCTCTGTTTGTCCCTGGCTTGGAGCTGGAGGCAGGGCCAGGAGACGCCTGGCACTCTGGACTGGAGCTGTCACTGAAATGTCCCCAAGTTCAGATGGTGGGTTACTCTCAAGTATGTGACTGTTTCTGCTACTGCAGGACTTGGGGAGTTCTTGAGTTTGTGTCACACAAAACGTCTGGCTTGGAGGTTGCAATCCCAGGGAATTTTTCATCACCAGGGAAGTCTCCATCACTACAAAGGGATCAAGGGAGAAGTCAGTCCCTGGTAAATGAGATGCTCCCCCTAAACACCAACACAGCAGTCATGTACCTTTCAAGGGGTTCAGGGGCAAGATGGGCAAGGCATTTCTACTAACTCTTCTTAAGGATCATGGACAGTGCCCTATGCTACGAGGTAAGCGGTGACTGTTGTAATGCTTAACTGGTGATCATTTCATGTCACTGATCCTTGGCTCTCTTTGTATCTCATAGGACTGTTGTAAGTCCAATACAAAATGAGTCTTCTTTTTAAACAACTGAAATGTTTTACAAAGCCTAGCATTCTCATATAGAGTCCTTTCAATTCTCCCCACTTTCCCGAGAGGCTAAGAACACTTCACACCATGAACTAGGAGAGGGGGTAGAGCCCTTTCTGATGAAATACAGAAACAAAGACAGAGTCTTAGCCTGCTTGCTCTCTGGACAGGATCTCGGACCACAAGGTCTTAAATCCTGGTATAAATGACGGAAGTGAGGACACTTCAACTGGCACTCTCATAACAAGAGTTCTGAGACACCTTCCAAAGAGACTGTAGCAGTAGACGAGGGAAGGGAGTGCTACAGTGTGGTAGTACAGGGGGAATGCTCGGCTACAGCAGTGAAAAATGTGGTACCTATTGGTGTGCTCTCGGGGTTCTTGTACATGTAGCATAGATGACCTTTACAGTGTCCCTGCCACCTTCCCACCTGCATTAGGTGTTCTTTTTGTTTTTTTGTTTTTTTAATTTACGTTTATTTATTGATTGATTGTTTGAACTTATTTATTCTACGTATTTATTTTTTTGGCTGCACAGGGTCTTCATTGCTGTGCACGGGCTTTCTCTAGTTGCGGCTAGCGGGGTCTACTCTTGGTTGCGGTGTGCGGGCTTCTCTTGTTGCGGAGCATGCGCTCTAGGCGCGTGGGCTTCGGTAGTTGCGGCTCACGGGCTCTAGAATGCAGGCTCAGTCGTTGTGGCACATGGGCTTTGTTGCTCCACGGCATGTGGGATCTTCCCAGACCAGGGCTCGAACCCGTGTCCCCCTCATTGCATTGGCAGGCGGATTCTTAACCACGGCGCCACCAGGGAAGCCCTAGGTGTTCTTACATAGAGTCTAAAAACAGAGGGCACTGAGCGAAGGTAGTGGTTACTAAAGGCTCAGGATCTAAATTCTACCTGTCTCTACACCCCTTCCCAGCTGTCGATTTGACCCCATTTGTGAATGCCGACCTCATTCTTCAACTTTCTCTGCCGTTTGTATACTCACCTTGAAAACTTGTTTCTGTGATGCGTTGAGCAGACACAGGGTGGCAGATTGCAGAGGTGGAAGCTGGTGGTCGGATATTTGTGGGCTGAATCTCCTTCAGTCCCATTCCCATTTCTGGTTGCGCAGAGGCCCTACTTCCTGTGTATGACGCGGAGCCATAGGATTGCGGGCAGGAGCCAAGTTCTCCATACAGTGAAGACCCCAGTGTGCCTTGGTTATAGTAATATACCTGGCTTCCTTCCTGGTAGGGAAGTGACAGGCGGCTATGCCCCTGATTTGGAATCTGAGATGGTGCTCCCTGAGCAAGCCTGGCAGAAAGTGATGGATATAGAGGGACCATGTTATTGGCGTCTGAAGTTTTATCATACTGGGCTGCCATAAACATGGAGGAAGCAGCTGGGTGCCGGTCAGTGAGTGCCAGAGTAAAGTCTCCGAGTGAAGAGGAATTCTTTTCAGTGCTTCCTGTGATGTCCCACTCAAGAACACCTGGATAGGAAGGAGCTGAAGTGGAGATCTGGCTGTGGTCAGTAACTCCAGATAACATAGTCGTGCTGGAATGTTGGTAAAGGTAGGCACTACCCATGAGTGTCTGGAAAGAGGTACCGGTAGCCGATGCCGAACTGACGGCAGGGGCAGAGACTCTGGAGAAGTTGCAGACACTTCGTGTTAGGGAAGTTGCATTGCTCACCACAGGAAGAGAATGCTGCAGAGAATTTAGAGTTCCAAGTAGAGATGGATTTTGGAAATTTTCTGTAAGAACAAGAGGGTCATGAAAAACTCAGGGAGGTTGAGAAATTCTCACTACGTTTGAGGAACAGCATTATCTTAAGGTTCTTGCTCTCAGGACACCTCTACTATCGACCCTTCCTGAGAAACCCAAAATCAGACAGTTAATGATGGCTGTAAGGACTGAGCAGTTTTCCACTCTTCTGTATTAACTGCCTGTGCTCCCATCTTGGGCACAGATGGGCAGAAGAGCCAAGTGGTATGGTTCAGACATTGTTCTCTAGGCTGGAAGCAACCTTCTCCCTGCCCTGTCTTTCCCTTCAGCCTGCACTCGTATTGACTTCTATGCTATTTCCTAGACTGGAAGCATTTTAGAACTAGGAGGCCCTTAGAGAACTTTCTCTTTTTTCAGTCTCATTTCACGAGTAAGGAAACTGAGGCTCAGAGAGGTCGGGTTGACTTGTTCAAGTTCTCTCATTATGTTAGTGTCATTACCAGGTTTCAGAACCTAAGTATCCTGACTTCCTTGCCAGGACTCCACTCTGAGCATGATAGTGCCAGAAAGCAGGAGAAATAGAACTTATAATATAAGCATTTTTTTTGTCCATTAGAAAACAGTACGGCCATTACCATTGTCATCTTCAGTGTCTCCCTTTGCTTGTGCAGTTCCCACGCTATTACCTAGAGTTGACGTATAGCTCAGTCCAACTGGTGAACTGAAAGAGTCATTTTTGCCCTCTTCAAGCCTGGTTTCTCATCCTACCTCAAAATGATTACCCGAAAGTGGATTTCTTAAGTGCTTTTGGAAAGAGAAAAGTTATCTGATTACTTCAGATTACTCATCTATAAAGTGGTTATAACACCACCACCAATAATAATAGCAGTAATAATTAATAGATGAATAAGCTGATCTATTGCGTATGATTTATATGGAGGAAGATACAATAAGTTCTAGAAAGACAAAGAAAAATCATGAAAAACATGTTACGTAACGAAAAAGAAATCCATAGATATTAATGAAAACTGGGGTATGTGGGCAAGTATCAAAGCCTAATGAATTTACTAACAAATGACATTCTGTACCATACATGCAATATTATGAAAGTGAATTTTGCCCACTCTATTTTAGTGAATACTATTAACCAAAAAACACGATGGAGGTGATAGAGGTGAATGAATTCCTAGCCAATGCATACAGACAGAGACGATAAATCAGTAAAAAATGCACAACAAGCAACAGAATGCAACAAATGTGAATGTATAGGTAGCCACAACATATATAGACAAGTATTTCAATGAAAACCGGTACAAAGCAGACAGCAAAATAGTAAGTGTAAAAGAGTTTCATTATTGTGCTCATTCATATTTTTACCCAGCAAGTAACAGGTATTAAGCCTAGGAGAAATATATCTTTCCATGAATATAACTCATATAATAAGCAGAAAGGAAGCTTAAAAAGTATCAAGAAGGTTTTTGTATTTATCCTAGAACTTAGAATCATCTTCCACATCCAAGAAGATGACATCCCAAGACCTCAAAAAACCATCATCCCTAGAATCCAATTAAAAAAGATTTTCAAATGTAAGAAAATCCAAAGGACTCCACAACATTGTTTTAGATAAATGTGGATGTTTGTGTTTTCTTTTTTTCTTTTGCCGCGCCGCGTGGCCCTGGCCGTGAAAGCACCGAGTCCTAAGCGCTGGACCGCCAGGGAATTCCCTAAATGGGGAATTAGAGATGTGGGGCTTGACTTTTTCTTTTTCTTCTCCGGTAGCTAAGATCTACAAGCGAACGATGGCTGTTGATCAATGTGCTCTCTGTGTTAGGAAGGAAATAACTGTAAAAATTGAAAAGCAACCTTGCCTTAGAAGCTACATATCACACAAAGGAAATAGTCCTTCTGATTCAATGTAGAAGATATCATTTAAAATGTTTAATTGGTCAAATGTCTACCTAGTTTAAAAATTAGAAAGAATAGAACACTGAAAAGCAGCCCCCTAGATAACCACTTTGGTTTCTGGTTTCTAGGAAGCATCATTTCTAAAACATACTTCTAAAATGTTTCTATTCCAAACTGTCAAGTGCCAGCTGTATTCAGAGAGGCAATAAAAGAAAGAAAACGGAGTATGACTTTTCTGATAGGCTGCCCTTCCTGGTGATCCCCTGTTCTGGCCTTACTTTCCTTCTTAGTCTGTTAATGTAAGGATTTGCTACCATCAGCTTTGTTTTGCCCTGCTCTGAGCAGATTTCCCTCTGTGCTGTTTCTGCTTTAATTTAAAATCTTTGGCTCCCATCAACATTCCATGGCAAACTGCCTCTTTCTTGAGAGCTCCTCTATGCTTTCCCTCTTCATTCTTATATTTTTTTCCCATCTCTTGGTTCCTGTTGGCCTGTGCTAATGAAAACAATCCTAAACTTGCTTACGTTTGACTCTGTGCCTCCCTATATAGCCCAGTACTCTCCATCCTCTCTCCCTATTCTCTCTTTTCAACTAGTCGAAATACTAGTGGAGGGAGACCATTGGAGATGAAACATCTTGGTATATATCGCTAGTTTTCTGTGTCACCTGGCTTTTCTATGTTTCTGTTGAAACACTCTTTTGAGAAGTCTCTGATTTCATTTTCTACATGGGTACCCTTTAAGGCTCAATATTGGAAAAGAAGGGGATCAGAGTGATCAACCCAATGTGGTATCCTAACGTAACAGATAAGGAAAGCAGCAGGCTTTGTGAGGCAGTCAGTGATTTGTCCAAAGTCACACAGACAGTAAACGTCAAAGTCAAAACTGAAATTAGGTCTCCAGACTTGTAGTTCAATACTTTCCCTCATTATTCCACGCTATTTTGAATCTCCTCCTCAATTTAGGGGCAAAAGAAATCGAACGCAAAACTTTCCAAAGTTTCTTTTCTTACCTGACATGGTCAGAGAAGAGGAGACATCAACTGCAGGTACAAGGGATGAGGAGACAACACTAGAGGATGTCTGAGTGGCTGCAGCTGAACGGCGCACGTGTCCAGTACAAAGGTCACTGGTTACTGGTCCAAACGGCTCCACGGAAACCCCAAGACCTCTACCAAGTGGTAGTAGGTTTGGTAGGAGAGTGATGTCACAAAGCAGGCAGTTGAAAGGTATGAGCTAGCCAATAGGGAGGTCCGATCCCCAACAGGAGGGCGGGCTTGGGTGAAGAGAGCGTAGGAGAGCTAAAACAACCCCTCAATTTCTGAGCTCTGGGGAGGAAATCCTAGAAGACAGATTTACCTCCCCCAGGCTCTTCCATTAGGGAAATCATTGCAACATTTCTTACAGACGTTCATTAATATAATTAACTAACAGTTACTTATATTCTACAGAGTATTCTATTTTATGTATCATATACTTAGAGCTATATAGATCTTATTTAACTAGTATCCTTAGGAAGGAAAGAGCCATGTAGTTTGAACTATTACAGTTGTAACTTGGTTAAAGAGCAGGGTGAAGTTTGTTGAGTGTACCCTGTGGAGAATGTTGTGGTCCAAGGCTCTTCTCTTTTAGTTTCTTCTCCTTGACTCCTACCTTCCTTGGGCTGGGCTAGGCTGGGGGCCAGGTTGGACTTGCGACTTAACATTTCTCTTCCGCTTTCTTTTTTTTTTTTTTTCTTCCATTATGGGCATTGCTTCTAGGACAAGCCTTGGTCTTGCATTGGATGTTCCTTCCTGTCAACTTCCAGCAGCAGGAGTCTTCTTTTCAGTGCTTGATGCTTCACGAAATAGACTCTGCCCATTGGCAGCAAATACCAGAGAGCCAGGAGACAGAGCTGGTTGCAGACCTTTCCTCTTCCAGCCTTTGGTTGCAATTGTTTTGCCCATGATTTGCTAGCTCTAGTTCCTTGGGCCACACAGGTATCCTGCCATCCAGCTCTTTTTATATGTGAGAGACATTCTGAACACTGTCCCTCTTTCTTTGCACAGAAGTATATACAGTGTGGCAGTTACCGTAATCTCCTCCCCCTTGCAAACAGCCCCTCTAGAATCTCGGACCTCTAGGACTCTCTGTCTTGCATGCTTGGGTGCAAGGCCAAGCACAATGAAGAGGAGAATAATTAGAGAAAGAGGAGGACATTGGTGGAGAACTGGGAGCAGGTAAGGTGAAAGGGCACCGGAGAAAAGAGATGCATGTAGGTTTTTTGGTTTCTGTGGGAAACAAGTTGACACACTTGGGCCTCATTTTGTATTAACAGAACAGAGAGTTGTAGATATAAGTAGCTAGATCGTGCAGCAACTGCCATGAAGTCTGTACACTGAAGAGAACAGTCTCACATCTAGTTTTCATTTTGTTTTATGTCATATTACCTTATTTATAGCATTCACTGGTATGTTTGTAGAACGCAGATGTTTTCAAATGCTCTGGTTTTGTCTACATGGTTATTTCCTTGTCCTATTTGTAAGGAATCCAACATTGTAAGACATATTGCATGTTTTTCTCTTGACGATTGTTTACCTTGAAGCGTCATGAGCTAACTTGAGCTGTTGGATTTTGTGGAGAAACTTTAAAAAGGGTCTGTGAAAAAGGCATTGTGGTGAGTCGCATTATGCACCCGAGCGTAAGGAGCAGATATCTGCCACCAGCCCAGCTTGGCCTGGATTGCCTCTGTGTTAGTTCCCCTGGTTAGTGCTTTTCTCCCTAACCACTCTTGTGACTGTGATAATGTGAGTTAAGGGCTGAGTTGCTAGTGATTTATGTGTGAGGTAGGCTGGTTTGAGGGAGGAAATCTATGGACCTAGTCATTTTCCTTGGTGGTAAGCTTTCAGGGGTGCAAAGATCGATCTTCCTGGGGACTTTTCTGGTACCAGGAAGATATCGCATAGATGGGACCTCCAAAGACACACATTTAATTTTTAGGCCTGTTGTTCCTATTATGAGATGTGAGTTTCTTCACTGATGGGGATGCTGCTTATCTGAGAAGAAACTGTGAAAGGTGGTGTAGTATAGAGGTGTGCCTTAAGCTTTTAAGTTTTCTTCAAGGTTTTTCCCCTAAGCTTCATCCTTCAGACGGCCTACTTACATGAGACTAGTATGTGATGTCAGGCTAACAACTTCCTAAATACCTGCAAGCCAGATCAGTGTCTCTTTTCTCTATATTCCCATGGAAATCAAGGGTCCCGCCGAATTTTCCATCGAAACAGTTGATTTGTGCTGTCTCTAGGAATTCTACAGGGCGTACCGTTGCTTCCTAACCGGTGTCATTTGGGAGATCGATCCCCCTCTGTACATTCAAATGATTAATTTTGAGACTCTGCTCATGTGTGCAGTAAACCCTTTAATTCCCTAAGACCTTCCTTTCCTCCATCTCATACCCCATGAAGCCCGCTTCAGTTTATCTCCTGAATTTCTTTGGAATCTGTCAGCTCTCCCTCAACATCCTAATACTGAACTTGCCTGTCTGTTGCGATTAGGTCCTAACTAGTGTCCATATATCTTGTTTCCCTCCAATCCATTCTTCACACAAGAAAGCTTCAAAGCAAGTTGGAACATTGCTCATAAACATCGCTCACAAACATTGTTTTGAGAATAGAAAACACACTGGTGGCCTTTAAGACTCTGCGTGCTCTAGAATCCTCTCTGCTTCTCTAGCCCCATCTTGTGCCACGTTTGCCCTCACTTTCTATGCTTCAGATACACTGAATTAACCTTAGTTCTCACTCATCTGACAGAAGTCAGTTGAGAAATTATTTTTCACTGTGATTCCTAGCATTAAGGAATTTGATGATCAGGTTTTGTATGAGGACTAAAACTAAACTGGGAAGTGGAAGAATTGCGTTTCAACTGTTTCAGTCAACACGCATGTATTAATGATACCTAAGTATTGAACACCGGGCTAGGTTTCATGAGGGATACAGAAGTTCTGGCCATCTCTGGTTTTGGGTATCCCTTATTTGTTGAGACCTTTGCGTTGTTTGGTTGCCTTTTGTCTGTTTTCCAGATGGGAAAACAGGAACAAGGGAAGTATAGGTTATTACTAGGTGGGGTTGAACAAGTGGAGCAGCAAACTGCAAAGCAGAAAGAAGAGGGACGTACTATAGAGGGATGTGATTTCCATTTTCAAGGCGCCTGCGTCCTGTGCAGGGAGACAGCCTAACATAAAATGTGCCTAACAAAAGATCTATTGACTTCTTACTAAAAATCTCCAGTTCATATAACCCAGGGGTTTATACCTTCTCCTTTAAAAGTTCTATTCCTGGGACTTCCCTGGTGGTCCAGTGGTGAAGACTCTGCGCTTCCAATGCAGCAGGCGTGGGTTCAATCCCTGGTTGGGGAGCTAAGATCCCACATGCTGCGCAGCCAAAGAAATTTTTTTCAAAAGTTATACTCCTGTGTTGTTGAATTTAGTGGTTTAGATTTTGTTTGAATGTTAAGAAGATTTCAGTTTATTTACCAGGAACAAACAAAACATAATGTAAAAATAGTTTCCCAGAAACGATTTCCATCGTTCTCTTCTTCCCTTTCTCCCACAGACTGACTGGTGTTTCATCTTGACAAGTTCTCTGAAGTTCTCTGTCATTCCATAGGAAAGCAGTCTGGCTTGGAGGTTGCAATCCCAGGGAATTTTTCATCAGCGGGGAAGTCTCCATCACTACAGAGGAATCAAGGGAGAAGTCAGTCCCGGGTAAGTGAGATGCTCCCCCTAAACACCAACACAGCAGTCGTGTACCTTTCAAGGGGTTCAGGGGCAAGATGGGCAAGGCATTTCTACTAACTCTTCTTAAGGATCATGGACAGTGCCCTATGCTACGAGGTAAGCGGTGACTGTTGTAATTCTTACTGGTGATCATTTCATGTCACTGATCCTTGGCTCTCTTTGTATCTCATAGGACTGTTGTAAGTCCAATACAAAATGAGTCTTCTTTTTAAAAAACTGAAATGTTTTACAAAGCCTAGCATTCTCATAGAGATTCCTTTGAATTCTCCCCACTTTCCCGAGAGGCTAAGAACACTTCACACCATGAACTAGGAGAGGGGGTAGAGCCCTTTCTGATGAAATATAGAAACAAAGACAGAGTCTTAGCCTGCTTGCTCTCTGGACAGGATCTCGGACCACAAGGTCTTAAATCCTGGTATAAATGACGGAAGTGAGGACAGTTGAACTGGCACTCTCATAACAAGAGTTCTGAAACACCTTCCAAAGAGACTGTAGCAGTAGACGAGGGAAGGGAGTGCTACAGTGTGGTAGTACAGGGGGAATGCTCGGCTACAGCAGTGAAAAATGTGGTACCTATTGGTGTGCTCTTGGGGTTCTTGTACATGTAGCATAGATGACCTTTACAGTGTCCCTCCCACCTTCCCACCTGCATTAGGTGTTCTGTTTTTTTGTTTTTTTTTTTTTTTTAATTTACGTTTATTGATTGATTGATTGATTGAACTTATTTATTCTACGTATTTATTTTTTTGGCTGCACTGGGTCCTCATTGGTGTGCACGGGCTTTCTCTAGTTGCGGCTAGCGGGGTCTACTCTTGGTTGCGGTGTACGGGCTTCTCATCGCGGTGGCCTCTCTTGTTGCGGAGCATGGGCTGTAGGCGCGTGGGCTTCGGTAGTTGCGGCTCACGGGCTCTGGAATGCAGGCTCAGTCGTTGTGGCACATGCGCTTAGTTGCTGCACGGCATGTGGGATCTTCGCAGACCGGGGCTCGAAGCCGTGTCCCCTGCATTGGCAGGCGCCACCAGGGAAGCCCTAGCTGTTCTTATATAGAGTCTAAAAACAGAGAGCACTGAGAGAAGGTAGTGGTTATTAAAGGCTCAGGATCTAAATTCTACCTGTCTCTACACCCCTTCCCAGCTGTCGATTTGACCCCGTTTGTGAATGCCGACCTCATTCTTCAACTTGCTCTGCCGTTTGTATACTCACCTTGAAAACTTGTTTCTGTGATGCGTTGAGCAGACACAGGGTGGCAGATTGCAGAGGTGGAAGCTGGTGGTCGGATATTTGCGGGCTGAATCTCCTTCAGTCCCATTCCCATTTCTGGTTGCGCAGAGGCCCTACTTCCTGTGTATGACGCGGAGCCATAGGATTGCGGGCAGGAGCCAAGTTCTCCATACAGTGAAGACCCCAGTGTGCCTTGGTTATAGTAATATACCTGGCTTCCTTCCTGGTAGGGAAGTGACAGGCGGCTATGCCCCTGATTTGTTCGTGGGCCTCCTGATACAGCAGTTCCCTTGGCTCTGGCCCTGTCGTCAGCTGCCCCTAGGAGGACTCTGAGCCCTAGCCACTTCTCTGGTAGATTTGCCTATTCCCCCACTATAATCACACCTGAATAAGGCAACTCAAACCTTTCAGAGATGTGTCGTGAACCTCTTGTTTTCTGAAATACCTATCTGGTGGTTGTGAGACTTAAGGCCAACCTCCCCGAGAGACTTTGTTTCTATTTCTCCTAGTAAACCTAGACTCATCTCCTGTCACCTTCAACTCTACTCCAATTGTGTTCTTTCAACCCAGACCCCTGACCCTGCTTTTTACTTCTGCCATTTCATCCTCACTCCTGCTTCCTTTCCTAAATCCATACGTCTCTTTTGGCCTTCCTAGCCCTGGGCCAAGTTCCTTCCTCTTTCCTCAGTTTTTACCCCTTTCCTTCATTCTCCCATCCAACTTTCAGGCCTTCCTTTCTCACGCCCCAGTTAGCAGCATCTCAAAATTCGAAAGGTTTATTACTCATCTATTAATTCTATTCCATTTACTTATTCGGTTCTATACCTATCTTACCTATGTATGGAAGAACCGCTGGTAGCCAAGGTGGCAGCAAGAATCCTAGCAGCTGTCACCTGACGTATCCGTAGTAGTCAGCAATTTCCATTTCTTTGTCCCTCTGGGTGAAAAATTGCAGCTTCCCCGAAGAGGTGTATCTGGCAGCATTCTCCCGTTGTTGTTGAGCCCGCCTCTTCATGGCCTCTCGCTCTGGCCTCTGCTCTTGTTCGATGGGCTTTGACATGACTGGCTCAGGCACGTTGGGTTCCCTCCATGGAACTCGTTGCTTGCTGAAATCTTGGAGTAGAAGTTGGGTTTGGAGCTTGGGTGGGGACTGGCGCTTAGTCACAGCAGGGGGAACAGGCTCGCGCTGGAGAGAAGCGCCAGATGAAGTTTTGTAGGGTGCAGGCCTAGGAGCAGCAGGCTGAGGGACACGAGGCTGGGTATGGTTGGTCCAAGCCGGTTGGGTTGGGTTGGCCACAGTTGGCTGAGCTGGTTTGGCGGGACCTGGCAAAGAGGCAGGAGCTGGCTGGGATGAATTGACTGCAGCAGGTTGAGCTGAGTCAGTAGAACCAGGCTGGGCACGGTAAGCCACAGCAGGCCGATGTGAGGCCAGAGACTGTGGCCTCCGAGGAGCGGGTCGAGCTTGAGGCTTGTCCCAGGCAGAAAAAGGCAGAGGTATCAACTTGACCTTCCCAGGAGGAGGCCGCTCACACTGGGATGGAGATGGACACTCTGTTTCAGCACTGCTGTCTGGTTTCTGGGCTTGGACTTGCGTTTTCTCAGGCCTCTTACCCTCACGTGGGGTATGCCGCCGTGGCTGGATCGCTGGGGGTGGCTGGGGGTCTTTGGGGTTGCTTGAATTTCCCAAGAGCCGACAGGAAGAGAGCCCAGTTTTCGTCTCATTCTTCTTCCCCAGCGCATGAAGAACCTTCACAGACTCCAGCATGCGCACGCCAAGGGAGGTTCGAGGCTTTTGAAAGCTCTCTTGGCGAAGCTCAGTTTGGTGTTCCTTTCGCTTCGTGTTGGGGATTGCTGGCTTGTCTTCTGCCTTGACTTTGTTCCCTGACTGCTTGTTCTCTTCAGCCTTGTTTCTTCCTCTGGTCCTTTTGGTCTTTTCCTGCCCATGGCTCTCAGTTTTGCTGATCTTTCCGGATGCAGCTTTCTGAGGTTTGCCTTGAGAGTGCTTGGCCGTGTTCGCAGGAGCCCTGTCACTGACTGCAGCAGTGCATATAACCGCTTCTCCCCCTAACAGGCACTCTGGATCCTTTGGCTGGATTTTGGCCTTGGGAGCACCACCGATAGGCTCAGAGGCTTTCTGTTTGTTCTTCCTGGGTTGATCAGAGGGAACCTTTACGACACTTGGCTTTTCCTGCACCTGATTCACCTTAATGGCTCTGGTGTCTTCAGCTTTGATCACGTTGGGACCTTGGGATCGATCAAGATCTTTCCAAGAATTAAAGAGCTGGGGAAGGTGAATATCCTCCGCCAGTGTAGTAATGTCTGCAAGACCACTGCTAGGTTCAGTCCCATTTTCAAGTGTCCCTAGGTCCTGACGACTCAGGCTGTTCTCTCCCAGATCAGCATTTTCAGAACCAGGCTGCTCCTCTTGGCTGAGGGGATCGGTGCAGGCCAGCGGCTGGGGAATATCAGGGATTCCCAAAGGGAGTAGTGGAGGATCTTGGTTTTCTATTGGGATCTGGTAGGCCTCCAGAGGCTTTGACAGCTTGGTTTTGATATCCTCCACGTTCTTACTCTCTGTTTGTCCCTGGCTTGGAGCTGGAGGCAGGGCCAGGAGACGCCTGGCACTCTGGACTGGAGCTGTCACTGAAATGTCCCCAAGTTCAGATGGTGGGTTACTCTCAAGTATGTGACTGTTTCTGCTACTGCAGGACTTGGGGAGTTCTTGAGTTTGTGTCACACAAAACGTCTGGCTTGGAGGTTGCAATCCCAGGGAATTTTTCATCACCAGGGAAGGCTCCATCACTACAAAGGGATCAAGGGAGAAGTCAGTCCCTGGTAAATGAGATGCTCCCCCTAAACACCAACACAGCAGTCATGTACCTTTCAAGGGGTTCAGGGGCAAGATGGGCAAGGCATTTCTACTAACTCTTCTTAAGGATCATGGACAGTGCCCTATGCTACGAGGTAAGCGGTGACTGTTGTAATGCTTAACTGGTGATCATTTCATGTCACTGATCCTTGGCTCTCTTTGTATCTCATAGGACTGTTGTAAGTCCAATACAAAATGAGTCTTCTTTTTAAACAACTGAAATGTTTTACAAAGCCTAGCATTCTCATATAGAGTCCTTTCAATTCTCCCCACTTTCCCGAGAGGCTAAGAACACTTCACACCATGAACTAGGAGAGGGGGTAGAGCCCTTTCTGATGAAATACAGAAACAAAGACAGAGTCTTAGCCTGCTTGCTCTCTGGACAGGATCTCGGACCACAAGGTCTTAAATCCTGGTATAAATGACGGAAGTGAGGACACTTCAACTGGCACTCTCATAACAAGAGTTCTGAGACACCTTCCAAAGAGACTGTAGCAGTAGACGAGGGAAGGGAGTGCTACAGTGTGGTAGTACAGGGGGAATGCTCGGCTACAGCAGTGAAAAATGTGGTACCTATTGGTGTGCTCTCGGGGTTCTTGTACATGTAGCATAGATGACCTTTACAGTGTCCCTGCCACCTTCCCACCTGCATTAGGTGTTCTTTTTGTTTTTTTGTTTTTTTGTTTTTTTTTAATTTACGTTTATTTATTGATTGATTGTTTGAACTTATTTATTCTACGTATTTATTTTTTTGGCTGCACAGGGTCTTCATTGCTGTGCACGGGCTTTCTCTAGTTGCGGCTAGCGGGGTCTACTCTTGGTTGCGCTGTGCGGGCTTCTCTTGTTGCGGAGCATGCGCTCTAGGCGCGTGGGCTTCGGTAGTTGCGGCTCACGGGCTCTAGAATGCAGGCTCAGTCGTTGTGGCACATGGGCTTAGTTGCTCCACGGCATGTGGGATCTTCCCAGACCAGGGCTCGAACCCGTGTCCCCCGCATTGCATTGGCAGGTGGATTCTTAACCACGGCGCCACCAGGGAAGCCCTAGGTGTTCTTACATAGAGTCTAAAAACAGAGGGCACTGAGCGAAGGTAGTGGTTACTAAAGGCTCAGGATCTAAATTCTACCTGTCTCTACACCCCTTCCCAGCTGTCGATTTGACCCCATTTGTGAATGCCGACCTCATTCTTCAGCTTTCTCTGCCGTTTGTATACTCACCTTGAAAACTTGTTTCTGTGATGCGTTGAGCAGACACAGGGTGGCAGATTGCAGAGGTGGAAGCTGGTGGTCGGATATTTGTGGGCTGAATCTCCTTCAGTCCCATTCCCATTTCTGGTTGCGCAGAGGCCCTACTTCCTGTGTATGACGCGGAGCCATAGGATTGCGGGCAGGAGCCAAGTTCTCCATACAGTGAAGACCCCAGTGTGCCTTGGTTATAGTAATATACCTGGCTTCCTTCCTGGTAGGGAAGTGACAGGCGGCTATGCCCCTGATTTGGAATCTGAGATGGTGCTCCCTGAGCAAGCCTGGCAGAAAGTGATGGATATAGAGGGACCATGTTATTGGCGTCTGAAGTTTTATCATACTGGGCTGCCATAAACATGGAGGAAGCAGCTGGGTGCCGGTCAGTGAGTGCCAGAGTAAAGTCTCCGAGTGAAGAGGAATTCTTTTCAGTGCTTCCTGTGATGTCCCACTCAAGAACACCTGGATAGGAAGGAGCTGAAGTGGAGATCTGGCTGTGGTCAGTAACTCCAGATAACATAGTCGTGCTGGAATGTTGGTAAAGGTAGGCACTACCCATGAGTGTCTGGAAAGAGGTACCGGTAGCCGATGCCGAACTGACGGCAGGGGCAGAGACTCTGGAGAAGTTGCAGACACTTCGTGTTAGGGAAGTTGCATTGCTCACCACAGGAAGAGAATGCTGCAGAGAATTTAGAGTTCCAAGTAGAGATGGATTTTGGAAATTTTCTGTAAGAACAAGAGGGTCATGAAAAACTCAGGGAGGTTGAGAAATTCTCACTACGTTTGAGGAACAGCATTATCTTAAGGTTCTTGCTCTCAGGACACCTCTACTATCGACCCTTCCTGAGAAACCCAAAATCAGACAGTTAATGATGGCTGTAAGGACTGAGCAGTTTTCCACTCTTCTGTATTAACTGCCTGTGCTCCCATCTTGGGCACAGATGGGCAGAAGAGCCAAGTGGTATGGTTCAGACATTGTTCTCTAGGCTGGAAGCAACCTTCTCCCTGCCCTGTCTTTCCCTTCAGCCTGCACTCGTATTGACTTCTATGCTATTTCCTAGACTGGAAGCATTTTAGAACTAGGAGGCCCTTAGAGAACTTTCTCTTTTTTCAGTCTCATTTCACGAGTAAGGAAACTGAGGCTCAGAGAGGTCGGGTTGACTTGTTCAGGTTCTCTCATTATGTTAGTGTCATTACCAGGTTTCAGAACCTAAGTATCCTGACTTCCTTGCCAGGACTCCACTCTGAGCATGATAGTGCCAGAAAGCAGGAGAAATAGAACTTATAATATAAGCATTTTTTTTGTCCATTAGAAAACAGTACGGCCATTACCATTGTCATCTTCAGTGTCTCCCTTTGCTTGTGCAGTTCCCACGCTATTACCTAGAGTTGACGTATAGCTCAGTCCAACTGGTGAACTGAAAGAGTCATGTTTGCCCTCTTCAAGCCTGGTTTCTCATCCTACCTCAAAATGATTACCCGAAAGTGGATTTCTTAAGTGCTTTTGGAAAGAGAAAAGTTATCTGATTACTTCAGATTACTCATCTATAAAGTGGTTATAACACCACCACCAATAATAATAGCAGTAATAATTAATAGATGAATAAGCTGATCTATTGCGTATGATTTATATGGAGGAAGATACAATAAGTTCTAGAAAGACAAAGAAAAATCATGAAAAACATGTTACGTAACGAAAAAGAAATCCATAGATATTAATGAAAACTGGGGTATGTGGGCAAGTATCAAAGCCTAATGAATTTACTAACAAATGACATTCTGTACCATACATGCAATATTATGAAAGTGAATTTTGCCCACTCTATTTTAGTGAATACTATTAACCAAAAAACACGATGGAGGTGATAGAGGTGAATGAATTCCTAGCCAATGCATACAGACAGAGACGATAAATCAGTAAAAAATGCACAACAAGCAACAGAATGCAACAAATGTGAATGTATAGGTAGCCACAACATATATAGACAAGTATTTCAATGAAAACCGGTACAAAGCAGACAGCAAAATAGTAAGTGTAAAAGAGTTTCATTATTGTGCTCATTCATATTTTTACCCAGCAAGTAACAGGTATTAAGCCTAGGAGAAATATATCTTTCCATGAATATAACTCATATAATAAGCAGAAAGGAAGCTTAAAAAGTATCAAGAAGGTTTTTGTATTTATCCTAGAACTTAGAATCATCTTCCACATCCAAGAAGATGACATCCCAAGACCTCAAAAAACCATCATCCCTAGAATCCAATTAAAAAAGATTTTCAAATGTAAGAAAATCCAAAGGACTCCACAACATTGTTTTAGATAAATGTGGATGTTTGTGTTTTCTTTTTTTCTTTTGCCGTGCCGCGTGGCCCTGGCCGTGAAAGCACCGAGTCCTAAAGCGCTGGACCGCCAGGGAATTCCCTAAATGGGGAATTAGAGATGTGGGGCTTGACTTTTTCTTTTTCTTCTCCGGTAGCTAAGATCTACAAGCGAACGATGGCTGTTGATCAATGTGCTCTCTGTGTTAGGAAGGAAATAACTGTAAAAATGAAAAGCAACCTTGCCTTAGAAGCTACATATCACACAAAGGAAATAGTCCTTCTGATTCAATGTAGAAGATATCATTTAAAATGTTTAATTGGTCAAATGTCTACCTAGTTTAAAAATTAGAAAGAATAGAACACTGAAAAGCAGCCCCCTAGATAACCACTTTGGTTTCTGGTTTCTAGGAAGCATCATTTCTAAAACATACTTCTAAAATGTTTCTATTCCAAACTGTCAAGTGCCAGCTGTATTCAGAGAGGCAATAAAAGAAAGAAAACGGAGTATGACTTTTCTGATAGGCTGCCCTTCCTGGTGATCCCCTGTTCTGGCCTTACTTTCCTTCTTAGTCTGTTAATGTAAGGATTTGCTACCATCAGCTTTGTTTTGCCCTGCTCTGAGCAGATTTCCCTCTGTGCTGTTTCTGCTTTAATTTAAAATCTTTGGCTCCCATCAACATTCCATGGCAAACTGCCTCTTTCTTGAGAGCTCCTCTATGCTTTCCCTCTTCATTCTTATATTTTTTTCCCATCTCTTGGTTCCTGTTGGCCTGTGCTAATGAAAACAATCCTAAACTTGCTTACGTTTGACTCTGTGCCTCCCTATATAGCCCAGTACTCTCCATCCTCTCTCCCTATTCTCTCTTTTCAACTAGTCGAAATACTAGTGGAGGGAGACCATTGGAGATGAAACATCTTGGTATATATCGCTAGTTTTCTGTGTCACCTGGCTTTTCTATGTTTCTGTTGAAACACTCTTTTGAGAAGTCTCTGATTTCATTTTCTACATGGGTACCCTTTAAGGCTCAATATTGGAAAAGAAGGGGATCAGAGTGATCAACCCAATGTGGTATCCTAACGTAACAGATAAGGAAAGCAGCAGGCTTTGTGAGGCAGTCAGTGATTTGTCCAAAGTCACACAGACAGTAAACGTCAAAGTCAAAACTGAAATTAGGTCTCCAGACTTGTAGTTCAATACTTTCCCTCATTATTCCACGCTATTTTGAATCTCCTCCTCAATTTAGGGGCACAAGAAATCGAACGCAAAACTTTCCAAAGTTTCTTTTCTTACCTGACATGGTCAGAGAAGAGGAGACATCAACTGCAGGTACAAGGGATGAGGAGACAACACTAGAGGATGTCTGAGTGGCTGCAGCTGAACGGCGCACGTGTCCAGTACAAAGGTCACTGGTTACTGGTCCAAACGGCTCCACGGAAACCCCAAGACCTCTACCAAGTGGTAGTAGGTTTGGTAGGAGAGTGATGTCACAAAGCAGGCAGTTGAAAGGTATGAGCTAGCCAATAGGGAGGTCCGATCCCCAACAGGAGGGCGGGCTTGGGTGAAGAGAGCGTAGGAGAGCTAAAACAACCCCTCAATTTCTGAGCTCTGGGGAGGAAATCCTAGAAGACAGATTTACCTCCCCCAGGCTCTTCCATTAGGGAAATCATTGCAACATTTCTTACAGACGTTCATTAATATAATTAACTAACAGTTACTTATATTTTACAGAGTATTCTATTTTATGTATCATATACTTAGAGCTATATAGATCTTATTTAACTAGTATCCTTAGGAAGGAAAGAGCCATGTAGTTTGAACTATTACAGTTGTAACTTGGTTAAAGAGCAGGGTGAAGTTTGTTGAGTGTACCCTGTGGAGAATGTTGTGGTCCAAGGCTCTTCTCTTTTAGTTTCTTCTCCTTGACTCCTACCTTCCTTGGGCTGGGCTAGGCTGGGGGCCAGGTTGGACTTGCGACTTAACATTTCTCTTCCGCTTTCTTTTTTTTTTTTTTTCTTCCATTATGGGCATTGCTTCTAGGACAAGCCTTGGTCTTGCATTGGATGTTCCTTCCTGTCAACTTCCAGCAGCAGGAGTCTTCTTTTCAGTGCTTGATGCTTCACGAAATAGACTCTGCCCATTGGCAGCAAATACCAGAGAGCCAGGAGACAGAGCTGGTTGCAGACCTTTCCTCTTCCAGCCTTTGGTTGCAATTGTTTTGCCCATGATTTGCTAGCTCTAGTTCCTTGGGCCACACAGGTATCCTGCCATCCAGCTCTTTTTATATGTGAGAGACATTCTGAACACTGTCCCTCTTTCTTTGCACAGAAGTATATACAGTGTGGCAGTTACCGTAATCTCCTCCCCCTTGCAAACAGCCCCTCTAGAATCTCGGACCTCTAGGACTCTCTGTCTTGCATGCTTGGGTGCAAGGCCAAGCACAATGAAGAGGAGAATAATTAGAGAAAGAGGAGGACATTGGTGGAGAACTGGGAGCAGGTAAGGTGAAAGGGCACCGGAGAAAAGAGATGCATGTAGGTTTTTTGGTTTCTGTGGGAAACAAGTTGACACACTTGGGCCTCATTTTGTATTAACAGAACAGAGAGTTGTAGATATAAGTAGCTAGATCGTGCAGCAACTGCCATGAAGTCTGTACACTGAAGAGAACAGTCTCACATCTAGTTTTCATTTTGTTTTATGTCATATTACCTTATTTATAGCATTCACTGGTATGTTTGTAGAACGCAGATGTTTTCAAATGCTCTGGTTTTGTCTACATGGTTATTTCCTTGTCCTATTTGTAAGGAATCCAACATTGTAAGACATATTGCATGTTTTTCTCTTGACGATTGTTTACCTTGAAGCGTCATGAGCTAACTTGAGCTGTTGGATTTTGTGGAGAAACTTTAAAAAGGGTCTGTGAAAAAGGCATTGTGGTGAGTCGCATTATGCACCCGAGCGTAAGGAGCAGATATCTGCCACCAGCCCAGCTTGGCCTGGATTGCCTCTGTGTTAGTTCCCCTGGTTAGTGCTTTTCTCCCTAACCACTCTTGTGACTGTGATAATGTGAGTTAAGGGCTGAGTTGCTAGTGATTTATGTGTGAGGTAGGCTGGTTTGAGGGAGGAAATCTATGGACCTAGTCATTTTCCTTGGTGGTAAGCTTTCAGGGGTGCAAAGATCGATCTTCCTGGGGACTTTTCTGGTACCAGGAAGATATCGCATAGATGGGACCTCCAAAGACACACATTTAATTTTTAGGCCTGTTGTTCCTATTATGAGATGTGAGTTTCTTCACTGATGGGGATGCTGCTTATCTGAGAAGAAACTGTGAAAGGTGGTGTAGTATAGAGGTGTGCCTTAAGCTTTTAAGTTTTCTTCAAGGTTTTTCCCCTAAGCTTCATCCTTCAGACGGCCTACTTACATGAGACTAGTATGTGATGTCAGGCTAACAACTTCCTAAATACCTGCAAGCCAGATCAGTGTCTCTTTTCTCTATATTCCCATGGAAATCAAGGGTCCCGCCGAATTTTCCATCGAAACAGTTGATTTGTGCTGTCTCTAGGAATTCTACAGGGCGTACCGTTGCTTCCTAACCGGTGTCATTTGGGAGATCCACCTCTGTACGTTCAAATGATTAATTTTGAGACTCCGCTCATGTGTGCAGTAAACCCTTTAATTCCCTAAGACCTTCCTTTCCTCCATCTCATACCCCATTAAGCCCGCTTCAGTTTATCTCCTGAATTTCTTTGGAATCTGTCAGCTCTCCCTCAACATCCTAATACTGAACTTGCCTGTCTGTTGCGATTAGGTCCTAACTAGTGTCCATATATCTTGTTTCCCTCCAATCCATTCTTCACACAAGAAAGCTTCAAAGCAAGTTGGAACATTGCTCATAAACATCGCTCACAAACATTGTTTTGAGAATAGAAAACACACTGGTGGCCTTTAAGACTCTGCGTGCTCTAGAATCCTCTCTGCTTCTCTAGCCCCATCTTGTGCCACGTTTGCCCTCACTTTCTATGCTTCAGATACACTGAATTAACCTTAGTTCTCACTCATCTGACAGAAGTCAGTTGAGAAATTATTTTTCACTGTGATTCCTAGCATTAAGGAATTTGATGATCAGGTTTTGTATGAGGACTAAAACTAAACTGGGAAGTGGAAGAATTGCGTTTCAACTGTTTCAGTCAACACGCATGTATTAATGATACCTAAGTATTGAACACCGGGCTAGGTTTCATGAGGGATACAGAAGTTCTGGCCATCTCTGGTTTTGGGTATCCCTTATTTGTTGAGACCTTTGCGTTGTTTGGTTGCCTTTTGTCTGTTTTCCAGATGGGAAAACAGGAACAAGGGAAGTATAGGTTATTACTAGGTGGGGTTGAACAAGTGGAGCAGCAAACTGCAAAGCAGAAAGAAGAGGGACGTACTATAGAGGGATGTGATTTCCATTTTCAAGGCGCCTGCGTCCTGTGCAGGGAGACAGCCTAACATAAAATGTGCCTAACAAAAGATCTATTGACTTCTTACTAAAAATCTCCAGTTCATATAACCCAGGGGTTTATACCTTCTCCTTTAAAAGTTCTATTCCTGGGACTTCCCTGGTGGTCCAGTGGTGAAGACTCTGCGCTTCCAATGCAGCAGGCGTGGGTTCAATCCCTGGTTGGGGAGCTAAGATCCCACATGCTGCGCAGCCAAAGAAATTTTTTTCAAAAGTTATACTCCTGTGTTGTTGAATTTAGTGGTTTAGATTTTGTTTGAATGTTAAGAAGATTTCAGTTTATTTACCAGGAACAAACAAAACATAATGTAAAAATAGTTTCCCAGAAACGATTTCCATCGTTCTCTTCTTCCCTTTCTCCCACAGACTGACTGGTGTTTCATCTTGACAAGTTCTCTGAAGTTCTCTGTCATTCCATAGGAAAGCAGTCTGGCTTGGAGGTTGCAATCCCAGGGAATTTTTCATCAGCGGGGAAGTCTCCATCACTACAGAGGAATCAAGGGAGAAGTCAGTCCCGGGTAAGTGAGATGCTCCCCCTAAACACCAACACAGCAGTCGTGTACCTTTCAAGGGGTTCAGGGGCAAGATGGGCAAGGCATTTCTACTAACTCTTCTTAAGGATCATGGACAGTGCCCTGTGCTACGAGGTAAGCGGTGACTGTTGTAATTCTTACTGGTGATCATTTCATGTCACTGATCCTTGGCTCTCTTTGTATCTCATAGGACTGTTGTAAGTCCAATACAAAATGAGTCTTCTTTTTAAAAAACTGAAATGTTTTACAAAGCCTAGCATTCTCATAGAGATTCCTTTGAATGCTCCCCACTTTCCCGAGAGGCTAAGAACACTTCACACCATGAACTAGGAGAGGGGGTAGAGCCCTTTCTGATGAAATATAGAAACAAAGACAGAGTCTTAGCCTGCTTGCTCTCTGGACAGGATCTCGGACCACAAGGTCTTAAATCCTGGTATAAATGACGGAAGTGAGGACAGTTCAACTGGCACTCTCATAACAAGAGTTCTGAAACACCTTCCAAAGAGACTGTAGCAGTAGACGAGGGAAGGGAGTGCTACAGTGTGGTAGTACAGGGGGAATGCTCGGCTACAGCAGTGAAAAATGTGGTACCTATTGGTGTGCTCTTGGGGTTCTTGTACATGTAGCATAGATGACCTTTACAGTGTCCCTCCCACCTTCCCACCTGCATTAGGTGTTCTGTTTTTTTGTTTTTTTTTTTTTTTAATTTACGTTTATTGATTGATTGATTGATTGAACTTATTTATTCTACGTATTTATTTTTTTGGCTGCACTGGGTCCTCATTGGTGTGCACGGGCTTTCTCTAGTTGCGGCTAGCGGGGTCTACTCTTGGTTGCGGTGTACGGGCTTCTCATCGCGGTGGCCTCTCTTGTTGCGGAGCATGGGCTGTAGGCGCGTGGGCTTCGGTAGTTGCGGCTCACGGGCTCTGGAATGCA
The DNA here is from genome assembly GCF_965194825.1 of Balaenoptera physalus. Lineage (NCBI taxonomy): Eukaryota > Metazoa > Chordata > Mammalia > Artiodactyla > Balaenopteridae > Balaenoptera > Balaenoptera physalus. Next base: position 164,797 of record NW_028125762.1, read on the forward strand.
GGCTCAGTCGTTGTGGCACATGCGCTTAGTTGCTGCACGGCATGTGGGATCTTCGCAGACCGGGGCTCGAAGCCGTGTCCCCTGCATTGGCAGGCGCCACCAGGGAAGCCCTAGCTGTTCTTATATAGAGTCTAAAAACAGAGAGCACTGAGAGAAGGTAGTGGTTATTAAAGGCTCAGGATCTAAATTCTACCTGTCTCTACACCCCTTCCCAGCTGTCGATTTGACCCCGTTTGTGAATGCCGACCTCATTCTTCAACTTGCTCTGCCGTTTGTATACTCACCTTGAAAACTTGTTTCTGTGATGCGTTGAGCAGACACAGGGTGGCAGATTGCAGAGGTGGAAGCTGGTGGTCGGATATTTGCGGGCTGAATCTCCTTCAGTCCCATTCCCATTTCTGGTTGCGCAGAGGCCCTACTTCCTGTGTATGACGCGGAGCCATAGGATTGCGGGCAGGAGCCAAGTTCTCCATACAGTGAAGACCCCAGTGTGCCTTGGTTATAGTAATATACCTGGCTTCCTTCCTGGTAGGGAAGTGACAGGCGGCTATGCCCCTGATTTGTTCGTGGGCCTCCTGATACAGCAGTTCCCTTGGCTCTGGCCCTGTCGTCAGCTGCCCCTAGGAGGACTCTGAGCCCTAGCCACTTCTCTGGTAGATTTGCCTATTCCCCCACTATAATCACACCTGAATAAGGCAACTCAAACCTTTCAGAGATGTGTCGTGAACCTCTTGTTTTCTGAAATACCTATCTGGTGGTTGTGAGACTTAAGGCCAACCTCCCCGAGAGACTTTGTTTCTATTTCTCCTAGTAAACCTAGACTCATCTCCTGTCACCTTCAACTCTACTCCAATTGTGTTCTTTCAACCCAGACCCCTGACCCTGCTTTTTACTTCTGCCATTTCATCCTCACTCCTGCTTCCTTTCCTAAATCCATACGTCTCTTTTGGCCTTCCTAGCCCTGGGCCAAGTTCCTTCCTCTTTCCTCAGTTTTTACCCCTTTCCTTCATTCTCCCATCCAACTTTCAGGCCTTCCTTTCTCACGCCCCAGTTAGCAGCATCTCAAAATTCGAAAGGTTTATTACTCATCTATTAATTCTATTCCATTTACTTATTCGGTTCTATACCTATCTTACCTATGTATGGAAGAACCGCTGGTAGCCAAGGTGGCAGCAAGAATCCTAGCAGCTGTCACCTGACGTATCCGTAGTAGTCAGCAATTTCCATTTCTTTGTCCCTCTGGGTGAAAAATTGCAGCTTCCCCGAAGAGGTGTATCTGGCAGCATTCTCCCGTTGTTGTTGAGCCCGCCTCTTCATGGCCTCTCGCTCTGGCCTCTGCTCTTGTTCGATGGGCTTTGACATGACTGGCTCAGGCACGTTGGGTTCCCTCCATGGAACTCGTTGCTTGCTGAAGTCTTGGAGTAGAAGTTGGGTTTGGAGCTTGGGTGGGGACTGGCGCTTAGTCACAGCAGGGGGAACAGGCTCGCGCTGGAGAGAAGCGCCAGATGAAGTTTTGTAGGGTGCAGGCCTAGGAGCAGCAGGCTGAGGGACACGAGGCTGGGTATGGTTGGTCCAAGCCGGTTGGGTTGGGTTGGCCACAGTTGGCTGAGCTGGTTTGGCGGGACCTGGCAAAGAGGCAGGAGCTGGCTGGGATGAATTGACTGCAGCAGGTTGAGCTGAGTCAGTAGAACCAGGCTGGGCACGGTAAGCCACAGCAGGCCGATGTGAGGCCAGAGACTGTGGCCTCCGAGGAGCGGGTCGAGCTTGAGGCTTGTCCCAGGCAGAAAAAGGCAGAGGTATCAACTTGACCTTCCCAGGAGGAGGCCGCTCACACTGGGATGGAGATGGACACTCTGTTTCAGCACTGCTGTCTGGTTTCTGGGCTTGGACTTGCGTTTTCTCAGGCCTCTTACCCTCACGTGGGGTATGCCGCCGTGGCTGGATCGCTGGGGGTGGCTGGGGGTCTTTGGGGTTGCTTGAATTTCCCAAGAGCCGACAGGAAGAGAGCCCAGTTTTCGTCTCATTCTTCTTCCCCAGCGCATGAAGAACCTTCACAGACTCCAGCATGCGCACGCCAAGGGAGGTTCGAGGCTTTTGAAAGCTCTCTTGGCGAAGCTCAGTTTGGTGTTCCTTTCGCTTCGTGTTGGGGATTGCTGGCTTGTCTTCTGCCTTGACTTTGTTCCCTGACTGCTTGTTCTCTTCAGCCTTGTTTCTTCCTCTGGTCCTTTTGGTCTTTTCCTGCCCATGGCTCTCAGTTTTGCTGATCTTTCCGGATGCAGCTTTCTGAGGTTTGCCTTGAGAGTGCTTGGCCGTGTTCGCAGGAGCCCTGTCACTGACTGCAGCAGTGCATATAACCGCTTCTCCCCCTAACAGGCACTCTGGATCCTTTGGCTGGATTTTGGCCTTGGGAGCACCACCGATAGGCTCAGAGGCTTTCTGTTTGTTCTTCCTGGGTTGATCAGAGGGAACCTTTACGACACTTGGCTTTTCCTGCACCTGATTCACCTTAATGGCTCTGGTGTCTTCAGCTTTGATCACGTTGGGACCTTGGGATCGATCAAGATCTTTCCAAGAATTAAAGAGCTGGGGAAGGTGAATATCCTCCGCCAGTGTAGTAATGTCTGCAAGACCACTGCTAGGTTCAGTCCCATTTTCAAGTGTCCCTAGGTCCTGACGACTCAGGCTGTTCTCTCCCAGATCAGCATTTTCAGAACCAGGCTGCTCCTCTTGGCTGAGGGGATCGGTGCAGGCCAGCGGCTGGGGAATATCAGGGATTCCCAAAGGGAGTAGTGGAGGATCTTGGTTTTCTATTGGGATCTGGTAGGCCTCCAGAGGCTTTGACAGCTTGGTTTTGATATCCTCCACGTTCTTACTCTCTGTTTGTCCCTGGCTTGGAGCTGGAGGCAGGGCCAGGAGACGCCTGGCACTCTGGACTGGAGCTGTCACTGAAATGTCCCCAAGTTCAGATGGTGGGTTACTCTCAAGTATGTGACTGTTTCTGCTACTGCAGGACTTGGGGAGTTCTTGAGTTTGTGTCACACAAAACGTCTGGCTTGGAGGTTGCAATCCCAGGGAATTTTTCATCACCAGGGAAGGCTCCATCACTACAAAGGGATCAAGGGAGAAGTCAGTCCCTGGTAAATGAGATGCTCCCCCTAAACACCAACACAGCAGTCATGTACCTTTCAAGGGGTTCAGGGGCAAGATGGGCAAGGCATTTCTACTAACTCTTCTTAAGGATCATGGACAGTGCCCTATGCTACGAGGTAAGCGGTGACTGTTGTAATGCTTAACTGGTGATCATTTCATGTCACTGATCCTTGGCTCTCTTTGTATCTCATAGGACTGTTGTAAGTCCAATACAAAATGAGTCTTCTTTTTAAACAACTGAAATGTTTTACAAAGCCTAGCATTCTCATATAGAGTCCTTTCAATTCTCCCCACTTTCCCGAGAGGCTAAGAACACTTCACACCATGAACTAGGAGAGGGGGTAGAGCCCTTTCTGATGAAATACAGAAACAAAGACAGAGTCTTAGCCTGCTTGCTCTCTGGACAGGATCTCGGACCACAAGGTCTTAAATCCTGGTATAAATGACGGAAGTGAGGACACTTCAACTGGCACTCTCATAACAAGAGTTCTGAGACACCTTCCAAAGAGACTGTAGCAGTAGACGAGGGAAGGGAGTGCTACAGTGTGGTAGTACAGGGGGAATGCTCGGCTACAGCAGTGAAAAATGTGGTACCTATTGGTGTGCTCTCGGGGTTCTTGTACATGTAGCATAGATGACCTTTACAGTGTCCCTGCCACCTTCCCACCTGCATTAGGTGTTCTTTTTGTTTTTTTGTTTTTTTGTTTTTTTTTAATTTACGTTTATTTATTGATTGATTGTTTGAACTTATTTATTCTACGTATTTATTTTTTTGGCTGCACAGGGTCTTCATTGCTGTGCACGGGCTTTCTCTAGTTGCGGCTAGCGGGGTCTACTCTTGGTTGCGCTGTGCGGGCTTCTCTTGTTGCGGAGCATGCGCTCTAGGCGCGTGGGCTTCGGTAGTTGCGGCTCACGGGCTCTAGAATGCAGGCTCAGTCGTTGTGGCACATGGGCTTAGTTGCTCCACGGCATGTGGGATCTTCCCAGACCAGGGCTCGAACCCGTGTCCCCCGCATTGCATTGGCAGGTGGATTCTTAACCACGGCGCCACCAGGGAAGCCCTAGGTGTTCTTACATAGAGTCTAAAAACAGAGGGCACTGAGCGAAGGTAGTGGTTACTAAAGGCTCAGGATCTAAATTCTACCTGTCTCTACACCCCTTCCCAGCTGTCGATTTGACCCCATTTGTGAATGCCGACCTCATTCTTCAGCTTTCTCTGCCGTTTGTATACTCACCTTGAAAACTTGTTTCTGTGATGCGTTGAGCAGACACAGGGTGGCAGATTGCAGAGGTGGAAGCTGGTGGTCGGATATTTGTGGGCTGAATCTCCTTCAGTCCCATTCCCATTTCTGGTTGCGCAGAGGCCCTACTTCCTGTGTATGACGCGGAGCCATAGGATTGCGGGCAGGAGCCAAGTTCTCCATACAGTGAAGACCCCAGTGTGCCTTGGTTATAGTAATATACCTGGCTTCCTTCCTGGTAGGGAAGTGACAGGCGGCTATGCCCCTGATTTGGAATCTGAGATGGTGCTCCCTGAGCAAGCCTGGCAGAAAGTGATGGATATAGAGGGACCATGTTATTGGCGTCTGAAGTTTTATCATACTGGGCTGCCATAAACATGGAGGAAGCAGCTGGGTGCCGGTCAGTGAGTGCCAGAGTAAAGTCTCCGAGTGAAGAGGAATTCTTTTCAGTGCTTCCTGTGATGTCCCACTCAAGAACACCTGGATAGGAAGGAGCTGAAGTGGAGATCTGGCTGTGGTCAGTAACTCCAGATAACATAGTCGTGCTGGAATGTTGGTAAAGGTAGGCACTACCCATGAGTGTCTGGAAAGAGGTACCGGTAGCCGATGCCGAACTGACGGCAGGGGCAGAGACTCTGGAGAAGTTGCAGACACTTCGTGTTAGGGAAGTTGCATTGCTCACCACAGGAAGAGAATGCTGCAGAGAATTTAGAGTTCCAAGTAGAGATGGATTTTGGAAATTTTCTGTAAGAACAAGAGGGTCATGAAAAACTCAGGGAGGTTGAGAAATTCTCACTACGTTTGAGGAACAGCATTATCTTAAGGTTCTTGCTCTCAGGACACCTCTACTATCGACCCTTCCTGAGAAACCCAAAATCAGACAGTTAATGATGGCTGTAAGGACTGAGCAGTTTTCCACTCTTCTGTATTAACTGCCTGTGCTCCCATCTTGGGCACAGATGGGCAGAAGAGCCAAGTGGTATGGTTCAGACATTGTTCTCTAGGCTGGAAGCAACCTTCTCCCTGCCCTGTCTTTCCCTTCAGCCTGCACTCGTATTGACTTCTATGCTATTTCCTAGACTGGAAGCATTTTAGAACTAGGAGGCCCTTAGAGAACTTTCTCTTTTTTCAGTCTCATTTCACGAGTAAGGAAACTGAGGCTCAGAGAGGTCGGGTTGACTTGTTCAGGTTCTCTCATTATGTTAGTGTCATTACCAGGTTTCAGAACCTAAGTATCCTGACTTCCTTGCCAGGACTCCACTCTGAGCATGATAGTGCCAGAAAGCAGGAGAAATAGAACTTATAATATAAGCATTTTTTTTGTCCATTAGAAAACAGTACGGCCATTACCATTGTCATCTTCAGTGTCTCCCTTTGCTTGTGCAGTTCCCACGCTATTACCTAGAGTTGACGTATAGCTCAGTCCAACTGGTGAACTGAAAGAGTCATGTTTGCCCTCTTCAAGCCTGGTTTCTCATCCTACCTCAAAATGATTACCCGAAAGTGGATTTCTTAAGTGCTTTTGGAAAGAGAAAAGTTATCTGATTACTTCAGATTACTCATCTATAAAGTGGTTATAACACCACCACCAATAATAATAGCAGTAATAATTAATAGATGAATAAGCTGATCTATTGCGTATGATTTATATGGAGGAAGATACAATAAGTTCTAGAAAGACAAAGAAAAATCATGAAAAACATGTTACGTAACGAAAAAGAAATCCATAGATATTAATGAAAACTGGGGTATGTGGGCAAGTATCAAAGCCTAATGAATTTACTAACAAATGACATTCTGTACCATACATGCAATATTATGAAAGTGAATTTTGCCCACTCTATTTTAGTGAATACTATTAACCAAAAAACACGATGGAGGTGATAGAGGTGAATGAATTCCTAGCCAATGCATACAGACAGAGACGATAAATCAGTAAAAAATGCACAACAAGCAACAGAATGCAACAAATGTGAATGTATAGGTAGCCACAACATATATAGACAAGTATTTCAATGAAAACCGGTACAAAGCAGACAGCAAAATAGTAAGTGTAAAAGAGTTTCATTATTGTGCTCATTCATATTTTTACCCAGCAAGTAACAGGTATTAAGCCTAGGAGAAATATATCTTTCCATGAATATAACTCATATAATAAGCAGAAAGGAAGCTTAAAAAGTATCAAGAAGGTTTTTGTATTTATCCTAGAACTTAGAATCATCTTCCACATCCAAGAAGATGACATCCCAAGACCTCAAAAAACCATCATCCCTAGAATCCAATTAAAAAAGATTTTCAAATGTAAGAAAATCCAAAGGACTCCACAACATTGTTTTAGATAAATGTGGATGTTTGTGTTTTCTTTTTTTCTTTTGCCGTGCCGCGTGGCCCTGGCCGTGAAAGCACCGAGTCCTAAAGCGCTGGACCGCCAGGGAATTCCCTAAATGGGGAATTAGAGATGTGGGGCTTGACTTTTTCTTTTTCTTCTCCGGTAGCTAAGATCTACAAGCGAACGATGGCTGTTGATCAATGTGCTCTCTGTGTTAGGAAGGAAATAACTGTAAAAATGAAAAGCAACCTTGCCTTAGAAGCTACATATCACACAAAGGAAATAGTCCTTCTGATTCAATGTAGAAGATATCATTTAAAATGTTTAATTGGTCAAATGTCTACCTAGTTTAAAAATTAGAAAGAATAGAACACTGAAAAGCAGCCCCCTAGATAACCACTTTGGTTTCTGGTTTCTAGGAAGCATCATTTCTAAAACATACTTCTAAAATGTTTCTATTCCAAACTGTCAAGTGCCAGCTGTATTCAGAGAGGCAATAAAAGAAAGAAAACGGAGTATGACTTTTCTGATAGGCTGCCCTTCCTGGTGATCCCCTGTTCTGGCCTTACTTTCCTTCTTAGTCTGTTAATGTAAGGATTTGCTACCATCAGCTTTGTTTTGCCCTGCTCTGAGCAGATTTCCCTCTGTGCTGTTTCTGCTTTAATTTAAAATCTTTGGCTCCCATCAACATTCCATGGCAAACTGCCTCTTTCTTGAGAGCTCCTCTATGCTTTCCCTCTTCATTCTTATATTTTTTTCCCATCTCTTGGTTCCTGTTGGCCTGTGCTAATGAAAACAATCCTAAACTTGCTTACGTTTGACTCTGTGCCTCCCTATATAGCCCAGTACTCTCCATCCTCTCTCCCTATTCTCTCTTTTCAACTAGTCGAAATACTAGTGGAGGGAGACCATTGGAGATGAAACATCTTGGTATATATCGCTAGTTTTCTGTGTCACCTGGCTTTTCTATGTTTCTGTTGAAACACTCTTTTGAGAAGTCTCTGATTTCATTTTCTACATGGGTACCCTTTAAGGCTCAATATTGGAAAAGAAGGGGATCAGAGTGATCAACCCAATGTGGTATCCTAACGTAACAGATAAGGAAAGCAGCAGGCTTTGTGAGGCAGTCAGTGATTTGTCCAAAGTCACACAGACAGTAAACGTCAAAGTCAAAACTGAAATTAGGTCTCCAGACTTGTAGTTCAATACTTTCCCTCATTATTCCACGCTATTTTGAATCTCCTCCTCAATTTAGGGGCACAAGAAATCGAACGCAAAACTTTCCAAAGTTTCTTTTCTTACCTGACATGGTCAGAGAAGAGGAGACATCAACTGCAGGTACAAGGGATGAGGAGACAACACTAGAGGATGTCTGAGTGGCTGCAGCTGAACGGCGCACGTGTCCAGTACAAAGGTCACTGGTTACTGGTCCAAACGGCTCCACGGAAACCCCAAGACCTCTACCAAGTGGTAGTAGGTTTGGTAGGAGAGTGATGTCACAAAGCAGGCAGTTGAAAGGTATGAGCTAGCCAATAGGGAGGTCCGATCCCCAACAGGAGGGCGGGCTTGGGTGAAGAGAGCGTAGGAGAGCTAAAACAACCCCTCAATTTCTGAGCTCTGGGGAGGAAATCCTAGAAGACAGATTTACCTCCCCCAGGCTCTTCCATTAGGGAAATCATTGCAACATTTCTTACAGACGTTCATTAATATAATTAACTAACAGTTACTTATATTCTACAGAGTATTCTATTTTATGTATCATATACTTAGAGCTATATAGATCTTATTTAACTAGTATCCTTAGGAAGGAAAGAGCCATGTAGTTTGAACTATTACAGTTGTAACTTGGTTAAAGAGCAGGGTGAAGTTTGTTGAGTGTACCCTGTGGAGAATGTTGTGGTCCAAGGCTCTTCTCTTTTAGTTTCTTCTCCTTGACTCCTACCTTCCTTGGGCTGGGCTAGGCTGGGGGCCAGGTTGGACTTGCGACTTAACATTTCTCTTCCGCTTTCTTTTTTTTTTTTTTTTTTTTTCTTCCATTATGGGCATTGCTTCTAGGACAAGCCTTGGTCTTGCATTGGATGTTCCTTCCTGTCAACTTCCAGCAGCAGGAGTCTTCTTTTCAGTGCTTGATGCTTCACGAAATAGACTCTGCCCATTGGCAGCAAATACCAGAGAGCTAGGAGACAGAGCTGGTTGCAGACCTTTCCTCTTCCAGCCCTTGGTTGCAATTGTTTTGCCCATGATTTGCTAGCTCTAGTTCCTTGGGCCACACAGGTATCCTGCCATCCAGCTCTTTTTATATGTGAGAGACATTCTGAACACTGTCCCTCTTTCTTTGCACAGAAGTATATACAGTGTGGCAGTTACCGTAATCTCCTCCCCCTTGCAAACAGCCCCTCTAGAATCTCGGACCTCTAGGACTCTCTGTCTTGCATGCTTGGGTGCAAGGCCAAGCACAATGAAGAGGAGAATAATTAGAGAAAGAGGAGGACATTGGTGGAGAACTGGGAGCAGGTAAGGTGAAAGGGCACCGGAGAAAAGAGATGCATGTAGGTTTTTTGGTTTCTGTGGGAAACAAGTTGACACACTTGGGCCTCATTTTGTATTAACAGAACAGAGAGTTGTAGATATAAGTAGCTAGATCGTGCAGCAACTGCCATGAAGTCTGTACACTGAAGAGAACAGTCTCACATCTAGTTTTCATTTTGTTTTATGTCATATTACCTTATTTATAGCATTCACTGGTATGTTTGTAGAACGCAGATGTTTTCAAATGCTCTGGTTTTGTCTACATGGTTATTTCCTTGTCCTATTTGTAAGGAATCCAACATTGTAAGACATATTGCATGTTTTTCTCTTGACGATTGTTTACCTTGAAGCGTCATGAGCTAACTTGAGCTGTTGGATTTTGTGGAGAAACTTTAAAAAGGGTCTGTGAAAAAGGCATTGTGGTGAGTCGCATTATGCACCCGAGCGTAAGGAGCAGATATCTGCCACCAGCCCAGCTTGGCCTGGATTGCCTCTGTGTTAGTTCCCCTGGTTAGTGCTTTTCTCCCTAACCACTCTTGTGACTGTGATAATGTGAGTTAAGGGCTGAGTTGCTAGTGATTTATGTGTGAGGTAGGCTGGTTTGAGGGAGGAAATCTATGGACCTAGTCATTTTCCTTGGTGGTAAGCTTTCAGGGGTGCAAAGATCGATCTTCCTGGGGACTTTTCTGGTACCAGGAAGATATCGCATAGATGGGACCTCCAAAGACACACATTTAATTTTTAGGCCTGTTGTTCCTATTATGGGATGTGAGTTTCTTCACTGATGGGGATGCTGCTTATCTGAGAAGAAACTGTGAAAGGTGGTGTAGTATAGAGGTGTGGCTTAAGCTTTTAAGTTTTCTTCAAGGTTTTTCCCCTAAGCTTCATACTTCAGACGGCCTACTTACATGAGACTAGTATGTGATGTCAGGCTAACAACTTCCTAAATACCTGCAAGCCAGATCAGTGTCTCTTTTCTCTATATTCCCATGGAAATCAAGGGTCCCGCCGAATTTTCCATCGAAACAGTTGATTTGTGCTGTCTCTAGGAATTCTACAGGGCGTACCGTTGCTTCCTAACCGGTGTCATTTGGGAGATCCACCTCTGTACGTTCAAATGATTAATTTTGAGACTCTGCTCATGTGTGCAGTAAACCCTTTAATTCCCTAAGACCTTCCTTTCCTCCATCTCATACCCCATTAAGCCCGCTTCAGTTTATCTCCTGAATTTCTTTGGAATCTGTCAGCTCTCCCTCAACATCCTAATACTGAACTTGCCTGTCTGTTGCGATTAGGTCCTAACTAGTGTCCATATATCTTGTTTCCCTCCAATCCATTCTTCACACAAGAAAGCTTCAAAGCAAGTTGGAACATTGCTCATAAACATCGCTCACAAACATTGTTTTGAGAATAGAAAACACACTGGTGGCCTTTAAGACTCTGCGTGCTCTAGAATCCTCTCTGCTTCTCTAGCCCCATCTTGTGCCACGTTTGCCCTCACTTTCTATGCTTCAGATACACTGAATTAACCTTAGTTCTCACTCATCTGACAGAAGTCAGTTGAGAAATTATTTTTCACTGTGATTCCTAGCATTAAGGAATTTGATGATCAGGTTTTGTATGAGGACTAAAACTAAACTGGGAAGTGGAAGAATTGCGTTTCAACTGTTTCAGTCAACACGCATGTATTAATGATACCTAAGTATTGAACACCGGGCTAGGTTTCATGAGGGATACAGAAGTTCTGGCCATCTCTGGTTTTGGGTATCCCTTATTTGTTGAGACCTTTGCGTTGTTTGGTTGCCTTTTGTCTGTTTTCCAGATGGGAAAACAGGAACAAGGGAAGTATAGGTTATTACTAGGTGGGGTTGAACAAGTGGAGCAGCAAACTGCAAAGCAGAAAGAAGAGGGACGTACTATAGAGGGATGTGATTTCCATTTTCAAGGCGCCTGCGTCCTGTGCAGGGAGACAGCCTAACATAAAATGTGCCTAACAAAAGATCTATTGACTTCTTACTAAAAATCTCCAGTTCATATAACCCAGGGGTTTATACCTTCTCCTTTAAAAGTTCTATTCCTGGGACTTCCCTGGTGGTCCAGTGGTGAAGACTCTGCGCTTCCAATGCAGCAGGCGTGGGTTCAATCCCTGGTTGGGGAGCTAAGATCCCACATGCTGCGCAGCCAAAGAAATTTTTTTCAAAAGTTATACTCCTGTGTTGTTGAATTTAGTGGTTTAGATTTTGTTTGAATGTTAAGAAGATTTCAGTTTATTTACCAGGAACAAACAAAACATAATGTAAAAATAGTTTCCCAGAAACGATTTCCATCGTTCTCTTCTTCCCTTTCTCCCGCAGACTGGTGTTTCATCTTGACAAGTTCTCTGAAGTTCTCTGTCATTCCATAGGAAAGCGGTCTGGCTTGGAGGTTGCAATCCCAGGGAATTTTTCATCAGCGGGGAAGTCTCCATCACTACAGAGGAATCAAGGTTGAAGTCAGTCCCGGGTAAGTGAGATGCTCCCCCTAAACACCAACACAGCAGTCGTGTACCTTTCAAGGGGTTCAGGGGCAAGATGGGCAAGGCATTTCTACTAACTCTTCTTAAGGATCATGGACAGTGCCCTATGCTACGAGGTAAGCGGTGACTGTTGTAATTCTTACTGGTGATCATTTCATGTCACTGATCCTTGGCTCTCTTTGTATCTCATAGGACTGTTGTAAGTCCAATACAAAATGAGTCTTCTTTTTAAAAAACTGAAATGTTTTACAAAGCCTAGCATTCTCATAGAGAGTCCTTTAAATTCTCCCCACTTTCCCGAGAGGCTAAGAACACTTCACACCATGAACTAGGAGAGGGGGTAGAGCCCTTTCTGATGAAATATAGAAACAAAGACAGAGTCTTAGCCTGCTTGCTCTCTGGACAGGATCTCGGACCACAAGGTCTTAAATCCTGGTATAAATGACGGAAGTGAGGACAGTTCAACTGGCACTCTCATAACAAGAGTTCTGAAACACCTTCCAAAGAGACTGTAGCAGTAGACGAGGGAAGGGAGTGCTACAGTGTGGTAGTACAGGGGGAATGCTCGGCTACAGCAGTGAAAAATGTGGTACCTATTGGTGTGCTCTTGGGGTTCTTGTACATGTAGCATAGATGACCTTTACAGTGTCCCTCCCACCTTCCCACCTGCATTAGGTGTTCTGTTTTTTTGTTTTTTTTTTTTTTTTAATTTACGTTTATTGATTGATTGATTGATTGAACTTATTTATTCTACGTATTTATTTTTTTGGCTGCACTGGGTCCTCATTGGTGTGCACGGGCTTTCTCTAGTTGCGGCTAGCGGGTTCTACTCTTGGTTGCGGTGTGCGGGCTTCTCATCGCGGTGGCCTCTCTTGTTGCGGAGCATGGGCTGTAGGCGCGTGGGCTTCGGTAGTTGCGGCTCACGGGCTCTGGAATGCAGGCCCAGTCGTTGTGGCACATGCGCTTAGTTGCTGCACGGCATGTGGGATCTTCGCAGACCGGGGCTCGAAGCCGTGTCCCCTGCATTGGCAGGCGCCACCAGGGAAGCCCTAGCTGTTCTTATATAGAGTCTAAAAACAGAGAGCACTGAGAGAAGGTAGTGGTTATTAAAGGCTCAGGATCTAAATTCTACCTGTCTCTACACCCCTTCCCAGCTGTCGATTTGACCCCGTTTGTGAATGCCGACCTCATTCTTCAACTTTCTCTGCCGTTTGTATACTCACCTTGAAAACTTGTTTCTGTGATGCGTTGAGCAGACACAGGGTGGCAGATTGCAGAGGTGGAAGCTGGTGGTCGGATATTTGTGGGCTGAATCTCCTTCAGTCCCATTCCCATTTCTGGTTGCGCAGAGGCCCTACTTCCTGTGTATGACGCGGAGCCATAGGATTGCGGGCAGGAGCCAAGTTCTCCATACAGTGAAGACCCCAGTGTGCCTTGGTTATAGTAATATACCTGGCTTCCTTCCTGGTAGGGAAGTGACAGGCGGCTATGCCCCTGATTTGTTCGTGGGCCTCCTGATACAGCAGTTCCCTTGGCTCTGGCCCTGTCGTCAGCTGCCCCTAGGAGGACTCTGAGCCCTAGCCACTTCTCTGGTAGATTTGCCTATTCCCCCACTATAATCACACCTGAATAAGGCAACTCAAACCTTTCAGAGATGTGTCGTGAACCTCTTGTTTTCTGAAATACCTATCTGGTGGTTGTGAGACTTAAGGCCAACCTCCCCGAGAGACTTTGTTTCTATTTCTCCTAGTAAACCTAGACTCATCTCCTGTCACCTTCAACTCTACTCCAATTGTGTTCTTTCAACCCAGACCCCTGACCCTGCTTTTTACTTCTGCCATTTCATCCTCACTCCTGCTTCCTTTCCTAAATCCATACGTCTCTTTTGGCCTTCCTAGCCCTGGGCCAAGTTCCTTCCTCTTTCCTCAGTTTTTACCCCTTTCCTTCATTCTCCCATCCAACTTTCAGGCCTTCCTTTCTCACGCTCCAGTTAGCAGCATCTCAAAATTCGAAAGGTTTATTACTCATCTATTAATTCTATTCCATTTACTTATTCGGTTCTATACCTATCTTACCTATGTATGGAAGAACCGCTGGTAGCCAAGGTGGCAGCAAGAATCCTAGCAGCTGTCACCTGACGTATCCGTAGTAGTCAGCAATTTCCATTTCTTTGTCCCTCTGGGTGAAAAATTGCAGCTTCCCCGAAGAGGTGTATCTGGCAGCATTCTCCCGTTGTTGTTGAGCCCGCCTCTTCATGGCCTCTCGCTCTGGCCTCTGCTCTTGTTCGATGGGCTTTGACATGACTGGCTCAGGCACGTTGGGTTCCCTCCATGGAACTCGTTGCTTGCTGAAGTCTTGGAGTAGAAGTTGGGTTTGGAGCTTGGGTGGGGACTGGCGCTTAGTCACAGCAGGGGGAACAGGCTCGCGCTGGAGAGAAGCGCCAGATGAAGTTTTGTAGGGTGCAGGCCTAGGAGTAGCAGGCTGAGGGACACGAGGCTGGGTATGGTTGGTCCAAGCCGGTTGGGTTGGGTTGGCCACAGTTGGCTGAGCTGGTTTGGCGGGACCTGGCAAAGAGGCAGGAGCTGGCTGGGATGAATTGACTGCAGCAGGTTGAGCTGAGTCAGTAGAACCAGGCTGGGCACGGTAAGCCACAGCAGGCCGATGTGAGGCCAGAGACTGTGGCCTCCGAGGAGCGGGTCGAGCTTGAGGCTTGTCCCAGGCAGAAAAAGGCAGAGGTATCAACTTGACCTTCCCAGGAGGAGGCCGCTCACACTGGGATGGAGATGGACACTCTGTTTCAGCACTGCTGTCTGGTTTCTGGGCTTGGACTTGCGTTTTCTCAGGCCTCTTACCCTCACGTGGGGTATGCCGCCGTGGCTGGATCGCTGGGGGTGGCTGGGGGTCTTTGGGGTTGCTTGAATTTCCCAAGAGCCGACAGGAAGAGAGCCCAGTTTTCGTCTCATTCTTCTTCCCCAGCGCATGAAGAACCTTCACAGACTCCAGCATGCGCACGCCAAGGGAGGTTCGAGGCTTTTGAAAGCTCTCTTGGCGAAGCTCAGTTTGGTGTTCCTTTCGCTTCGTGTTGGGGATTGCTGGCTTGTCTTCTGCCTTGACTTTGTTCCCTGACTGCTTGTTCTCTTCAGCCTTGTTTCTTCCTCTGGTCCTTTTGGTCTTTTCCTGCCCATGGCTCTCAGTTTTGCTGATCTTTCCGGATGCAGCTTTCTGAGGTTTGCCTTGAGAGTGCTTGGCCGTGTTCGCAGGAGCCCTGTCACTGACTGCAGCAGTGCATATAACCGCTTCTCCCCCTAACAGGCACTCTGGATCCTTTGGCTGGATTTTGGCCTTGGGAGCACCACCGATAGGCTCAGAGGCTTTCTGTTTGTTCTTCCTGGGTTGATCAGAGGGAACCTTTACGACACTTGGCTTTTCCTGCACCTGATTCACCTTAATGGCTCTGGTGTCTTCAGCTTTGATCACGTTGGGACCTTGGGATCGATCAAGATCTTTCCAAGAATTAAAGAGCTGGGGAAGGTGAATATCCTCCGCCAGTGTAGTAATGTCTGCAAGACCACTGCTAGGTTCAGTCCCATTTTCAAGTGTCCCTAGGTCCTGACGACTCAGGCTGTTCTCTCCCAGATCAGCATTTTCAGAACCAGGCTGCTCCTCTTGGCTGAGGGGATCGGTGCAGGCCAGCGGCTGGGGAATATCAGGGATTCCTAAAGGGAGTAGTGGAGGATCTTGGTTTTCTATTGGGATCTGGTAGGCCTCCAGAGGCTTTGACAGCTTGGTTTTGATATCCTCCACGTTCTTACTCTCTGTTTGTCCCTGGCTTGGAGCTGGAGGCAGGGCCAGGAGACGCCTGGCACTCTGGACTGGAGCTGTCACTGAAATGTCCCCAAGTTCAGATGGTGGGTTACTCTCAAGTATGTGACTGTTTCTGCTACTGCAGGACTTGGGGAGTTCTTGAGTTTGTGTCACACAAAACGTCTGGCTTGGAGGTTGCAATCCCAGGGAATTTTTCATCACCAGGGAAGTCTCCATCACTACAAAGGGATCAAGGGAGAAGTCAGTCCCTGGTAAATGAGATGCTCCCCCTAAACACCAACACAGCAGTCATGTACCTTTCAAGGGGTTCAGGGGCAAGATGGGCAAGGCATTTCTACTAACTCTTCTTAAGGATCATGGACAGTGCCCTATGCTACGAGGTAAGCGGTGACTGTTGTAATGCTTAACTGGTGATCATTTCATGTCACTGATCCTTGGCTCTCTTTGTATCTCATAGGACTGTTGTAAGTCCAATACAAAATGAGTCTTCTTTTTAAACAACTGAAATGTTTTACAAAGCCTAGCATTCTCATATAGAGTCCTTTCAATTCTCCCCACTTTCCCGAGAGGCTAAGAACACTTCACACCATGAACTAGGAGAGGGGGTAGAGCCCTTTCTGATGAAATATAGAAACAAAGACAGAGTCTTAGCCTGCTTGCTCTCTGGACAGGATCTCGGACCACAAGGTCTTAAATCCTGGTATAAATGACGGAAGTGAGGACACTTCAACTGGCACTCTCATAACAAGAGTGCTGAAACACCTTCCAAAGAGACTGTAGCAGTAGACGAGGGAAGGGAGTGCTACAGTGTGGTAGTACAGGGGGAATGCTCGGCTACAGCAGTGAAAAATGTGGTACCTATTGGTGTGCTCTCGGGGTTCTTGTACATGTAGCATAGATGACCTTTACAGTGTCCCTGCCACCTTCCCACCTGCATTAGGTGTTCTTTTTGTTTTTTTGTTTTTTTTTAATTTACGTTTATTTATTGATTGATTGTTTGAACTTATTTATTCTACGTATTTATTTTTTTGGCTGCACAGGGTCTTCATTGCTGTGCACGGGCTTTCTCTAGTTGCGGCTAGCGGGGTCTACTCTTGGTTGCGGTGTGCGGGCTTCTCTTGTTGCGGAGCATGCGCTCTAGGCGCGTGGGCTTCGGTAGTTGCGGCTCACGGGCTCTAGAATGCAGGCTCAGTCGTTGTGGCACATGGGCTTAGTTGCTCCACGGCATGTGGGATCTTCCCAGACCAGGGCTCGAACCCGTGTCCCCCGCATTGCATTGGCAGGCGGATTCTTAACCACGGCGCCACCAGGGAAGCCCTAGGTGTTCTTACATAGAGTCTAAAAACAGAGGGCACTGAGCGAAGGTAGTGGTTACTAAAGGCTCAGGATCTAAATTCTACCTGTCTCTACACCCCTTCCCAGCTGTCGATTTGACCCCATTTGTGAATGCCGACCTCATTCTTCAGCTTTCTCTGCCGTTTGTATACTCACCTTGAAAACTTGTTTCTGTGATGCGTTGAGCAGACACAGGGTGGCAGATTGCAGAGGTGGAAGCTGGTGGTCGGATATTTGTGGGCTGAATCTCCTTCAGTCCCATTCCCATTTCTGGTTGCGCAGAGGCCCTACTTCCTGTGTATGACGCGGAGCCATAGGATTGCGGGCAGGAGCCAAGTTCTCCATACAGTGAAGACCCCAGTGTGCCTTGGTTATAGTAATATACCTGGCTTCCTTCCTGGTAGGGAAGTGACAGGCGGCTATGCCCCTGATTTGGAATCTGAGATGGTGCTCCCTGAGCAAGCCTGGCAGAAAGTGATGGATATAGAGGGACCATGTTATTGGCGTCTGAAGTTTTATCATACTGGGCTGCCATAAACATGGAGGAAGCAGCTGGGTGCCGGTCAGTGAGTGCCAGAGTAAAGTCTCCGAGTGAAGAGGAATTCTTTTCAGTGCTTCCTGTGATGTCCCACTCAAGAACACCTGGATAGGAAGGAGCTGAAGTGGAGATCTGGCTGTGGTCAGTAACTCCAGATAACATAGTCGTGCTGGAATGTTGGTAAAGGTAGGCACTACCCATGAGTGTCTGGAAAGAGGTACCGGTAGCCGATGCCGAACTGACGGCAGGGGCAGAGACTCTGGAGAAGTTGCAGACACTTCGTGTTAGGGAAGTTGCATTGCTCACCACAGGAAGAGAATGCTGCAGAGAATTTAGAGTTCCAAGTAGAGATGGATTTTGGAAATTTTCTGTAAGAACAAGAGGGTCATGAAAAACTCAGGGAGGTTGAGAAATTCTCACTACGTTTGAGGAACAGCATTATCTTAAGGTTCTTGCTCTCAGGACACCTCTACTATCGACCCTTCCTGAGAAACCCAAAATCAGACAGTTAATGATGGCTGTAAGGACTGAGCAGTTTTCCACTCTTCTGTATTAACTGCCTGTGCTCCCATCTTGGGCACAGATGGGCAGAAGAGCCAAGTGGTATGGTTCAGACATTGTTCTCTAGGCTGGAAGCAACCTTCTCCCTGCCCTGTCTTTCCCTTCAGCCTGCACTCGTATTGACTTCTATGCTATTTCCTAGACTGGAAGCATTTTAGAACTAGGAGGCCCTTAGAGAACTTTCTCTTTTTTCAGTCTCATTTCACGAGTAAGGAAACTGAGGCTCAGAGAGGTCGGGTTGACTTGTTCAAGTTCTCTCATTATGTTAGTGTCATTACCAGGTTTCAGAACCTAAGTATCCTGACTTCCTTGCCAGGACTCCACTCTGAGCATGATAGTGCCAGAAAGCAGGAGAAATAGAACTTATAATATAAGCATTTTTTTTGTCCATTAGAAAACAGTACGGCCATTACCATTGTCATCTTCAGTGTCTCCCTTTGCTTGTGCAGTTCCCACGCTATTACCTAGAGTTGACGTATAGCTCAGTCCAACTGGTGAACTGAAAGAGTCATTTTTGCCCTCTTCAAGCCTGGTTTCTCATCCTACCTCAAAATGATTACCCGAAAGTGGATTTCTTAAGTGCTTTTGGAAAGAGAAAAGTTATCTGATTACTTCAGATTACTCATCTATAAAGTGGTTATAACACCACCACCAATAATAATAGCAGTAATAATTAATAGATGAATAAGCTGATCTATTGCGTATGATTTATATGGAGGAAGATACAATAAGTTCTAGAAAGACAAAGAAAAATCATGAAAAACATGTTACGTAACGAAAAAGAAATCCATAGATATTAATGAAAACTGGGGTATGTGGGCAAGTATCAAAGCCTAATGAATTTACTAACAAATGACATTCTGTACCATACATGCAATATTATGAAAGTGAATTTTGCCCACTCTATTTTAGTGAATACTATTAACCAAAAAACACGATGGAGGTGATAGAGGTGAATGAATTCCTAGCCAATGCATACAGACAGAGACGATAAATCAGTAAAAAATGCACAACAAGCAACAGAATGCAACAAATGTGAATGTATAGGTAGCCACAACATATATAGACAAGTATTTCAATGAAAACCGGTACAAAGCAGACAGCAAAATAGTAAGTGTAAAAGAGTTTCATTATTGTGCTCATTCATATTTTTACCCAGCAAGTAACAGGTATTAAGCCTAGGAGAAATATATCTTTCCATGAATATAACTCATATAATAAGCAGAAAGGAAGCTTAAAAAGTATCAAGAAGGTTTTTGTATTTATCCTAGAACTTAGAATCATCTTCCACATCCAAGAAGATGACATCCCAAGACCTCAAAAAACCATCATCCCTAGAATCCAATTAAAAAAGATTTTCAAATGTAAGAAAATCCAAAGGACTCCACAACATTGTTTTAGATAAATGTGGATGTTTGTGTTTTCTTTTTTTCTTTTGCCGTGCCGCGTGGCCCTGGCCGTGAAAGCACCGAGTCCTAAAGCGCTGGACCGCCAGGGAATTCCCTAAATGGGGAATTAGAGATGTGGGGCTTGACTTTTTCTTTTTCTTCTCCGGTAGCTAAGATCTACAAGCGAACGATGGCTGTTGATCAATGTGCTCTCTGTGTTAGGAAGGAAATAACTGTAAAAATGAAAAGCAACCTTGCCTTAGAAGCTACATATCACACAAAGGAAATAGTCCTTCTGATTCAATGTAGAAGATATCATTTAAAATGTTTAATTGGTCAAATGTCTACCTAGTTTAAAAATTAGAAAGAATAGAACACTGAAAAGCAGCCCCCTAGATAACCACTTTGGTTTCTGGTTTCTAGGAAGCATCATTTCTAAAACATACTTCTAAAATGTTTCTATTCCAAACTGTCAAGTGCCAGCTGTATTCAGAGAGGCAATAAAAGAAAGAAAACGGAGTATGACTTTTCTGATAGGCTGCCCTTCCTGGTGATCCCCTGTTCTGGCCTTACTTTCCTTCTTAGTCTGTTAATGTAAGGATTTGCTACCATCAGCTTTGTTTTGCCCTGCTCTGAGCAGATTTCCCTCTGTGCTGTTTCTGCTTTAATTTAAAATCTTTGGCTCCCATCAACATTCCATGGCAAACTGCCTCTTTCTTGAGAGCTCCTCTATGCTTTCCCTCTTCATTCTTATATTTTTTTCCCATCTCTTGGTTCCTGTTGGCCTGTGCTAATGAAAACAATCCTAAACTTGCTTACGTTTGACTCTGTGCCTCCCTATATAGCCCAGTACTCTCCATCCTCTCTCCCTATTCTCTCTTTTCAACTAGTCGAAATACTAGTGGAGGGAGACCATTGGAGATGAAACATCTTGGTATATATCGCTAGTTTTCTGTGTCACCTGGCTTTTCTATGTTTCTGTTGAAACACTCTTTTGAGAAGTCTCTGATTTCATTTTCTACATGGGTACCCTTTAAGGCTCAATATTGGAAAAGAAGGGGATCAGAGTGATCAACCCAATGTGGTATCCTAACGTAACAGATAAGGAAAGCAGCAGGCTTTGTGAGGCAGTCAGTGATTTGTCCAAAGTCACACAGACAGTAAACGTCAAAGTCAAAACTGAAATTAGGTCTCCAGACTTGTAGTTCAATACTTTCCCTCATTATTCCACGCTATTTTGAATCTCCTCCTCAATTTAGGGGCAAAAGAAATCGAACGCAAAACTTTCCAAAGTTTCTTTTCTTACCTGACATGGTCAGAGAAGAGGAGACATCAACTGCAGGTACAAGGGATGAGGAGACAACACTAGAGGATGTCTGAGTGGCTGCCTCTGAACGGCGCACGTGTCCAGTACAAAGGTCACTGGTTACTGGTCCAAACGGCTCCACGGAAACCCCAAGACCTCTACCAAGTGGTAGTAGGTTTGGTAGGAGAGTGATGTCACAAAGCAGGCAGTTGAAAGGTATGAGCTAGCCAATAGGGAGGTCCGATCCCCAACAGGAGGGCGGGCTTGGGTGAAGAGAGCGTAGGAGAGCTAAAAGAACCCCTCAATTTCTGAGCTCTGGGGAGGAAATCCTAGAAGACAGATTTACCTCCCCCAGGCTCTTCCATTAGGGAAATCATTGCAACATTTCTTACAGACGTTCATTAATATAATTAACTAACAGTTACTTATATTCTACAGAGTATTCTATTTTATGTATCATATACTTAGAGCTATATAGATCTTATTTAACTAGTATCCTTAGGAAGGAAAGAGCCATGTAGTTTGAACTATTACAGTTGTAACTTGGTTAAAGAGCAGGGTGAAGTTTGTTGAGTGTACCCTGTGGAGAATGTTGTGGTCCAAGGCTCTTCTCTTTTAGTTTCTTCTCCTTGACTCCTACCTTCCTTGGGCTGGGCTAGGCTGGGGGCCAGGTTGGACTTGCGACTTAACATTTCTCTTCCGCTTTCTTTTTTTTTTTTTTCTTCCATTATGGGCATTGCTTCTAGGACAAGCCTTGGTCTTGCATTGGATGTTCCTTCCTGTCAACTTCCAGCAGCAGGAGTCTTCTTTTCAGTGCTTGATGCTTCACGAAATAGACTCTGCCCATTGGCAGCAAATACCAGAGAGCTAGGAGACAGAGCTGGTTGCAGACCTTTCCTCTTCCAGCCCTTGGTTGCAATTGTTTTGCCCATGATTTGCTAGCTCTAGTTCCTTGGGCCACACAGGTATCCTGCCATCCAGCTCTTTTTATATGTGAGAGACATTCTGAACACTGTCCCTCTTTCTTTGCACAGAAGTATATACAGTGTGGCAGTTACCGTAATCTCCTCCCCCTTGCAAACAGCCCCTCTAGAATCTCGGACCTCTAGGACTCTCTGTCTTGCATGCTTGGGTGCAAGGCCAAGCACAATGAAGAGGAGAATAATTAGAGAAAGAGGAGGACATTGGTGGAGAACTGGGAGCAGGTAAGGTGAAAGGGCACCGGAGAAAAGAGATGCATGTAGGTTTTTTGGTTTCTGTGGGAAACAAGTTGACACACTTGGGCCTCATTTTGTATTAACAGAACAGAGAGTTGTAGATATAAGTAGCTAGATCGTGCAGCAACTGCCATGAAGTCTGTACACTGAAGAGAACAGTCTCACATCTAGTTTTCATTTTGTTTTATGTCATATTACCTTATTTATACCATTCACTGGTATGTTTGTAGAACGCAGATGTTTTCAAATGCTCTGGTTTTGTCTACATGGTTATTTCCTTGTCCTATTTGTAAGGAATCCAACATTGTAAGACATATTGCATGTTTTTCTCTTGACGATTGTTTACCTTGAAGCGTCATGAGCTAACTTGAGCTGTTGGATTTTGTGGAGAAACTTTAAAAAGGGTCTGTGAAAAAGGCATTGTGGTGAGTCGCATTATGCACCCGAGCGTAAGGAGCAGATATCTGCCACCAGCCCAGCTTGGCCTGGATTGCCTCTGTGTTAGTTCCCCTGGTTAGTGCTTTTCTCCCTAACCACTCTTGTGACTGTGATAATGTGAGTTAAGGGCTGAGTTGCTAGTGATTTATGTGTGAGGTAGGCTGGTTTGAGGGAGGAAATCTATGGACCTAGTCATTTTCCTTGGTGGTAAGCTTTCAGGGGTGCAAAGATCGATCTTCCTGGGGACTTTTCTGGTACCAGGAAGATATCGCATAGATGGGACCTCCAAAGACACACATTTAATTTTTAGGCCTGTTGTTCCTATTATGGGATGTGAGTTTCTTCACTGATGGGGATGCTGCTTATCTGAGAAGAAACTGTGAAAGGTGGTGTAGTATAGAGGTGTGGCTTAAGCTTTTAAGTTTTCTTCAAGGTTTTTCCCCTAAGCTTCATACTTCAGACGGCCTACTTACATGAGACTAGTATGTGATGTCAGGCTAACAACTTCCTAAATACCTGCAAGCCAGATCAGTGTCTCTTTTCTCTATATTCCCATGGAAATCAAGGGTCCCGCCGAATTTTCCATCGAAACAGTTGATTTGTGCTGTCTCTAGGAATTCTACAGGGCGTACCGTTGCTTCCTAACCGGTGTCATTTGGGAGATCCACCTCTGTACGTTCAAATGATTAATTTTGAGACTCTGCTCATGTGTGCAGTAAACCCTTTAATTCCCTAAGACCTTCCTTTCCTCCATCTCATACCCCATTAAGCCCGCTTCAGTTTATCTCCTGAATTTCTTTGGAATCTGTCAGCTCTCCCTCAACATCCTAATACTGAACTTGCCTGTCTGTTGCGATTAGGTCCTAACTAGTGTCCATATATCTTGTTTCCCTCCAATCCATTCTTCACACAAGAAAGCTTCAAAGCAAGTTGGAACATTGCTCATAAACATCGCTCACAAACATTGTTTTGAGAATAGAAAACACACTGGTGGCCTTTAAGACTCTGCGTGCTCTAGAATCCTCTCTGCTTCTCTAGCCCCATCTTGTGCCACGTTTGCCCTCACTTTCTATGCTTCAGATACACTGAATTAACCTTAGTTCTCACTCATCTGACAGAAGTCAGTTGAGAAATTATTTTTCACTGTGATTCCTAGCATTAAGGAATTTGATGATCAGGTTTTGTATGAGGACTAAAACTAAACTGGGAAGTGGAAGAATTGCGTTTCAACTGTTTCAGTCAACACGCATGTATTAATGATACCTAAGTATTGAACACCGGGCTAGGTTTCATGAGGGATACAGAAGTTCTGGCCATCTCTGGTTTTGGGTATCCCTTATTTGTTGAGACCTTTGCGTTGTTTGGTTGCCTTTTGTCTGTTTTCCAGATGGGAAAACAGGAACAAGGGAAGTATAGGTTATTACTAGGTGGGGTTGAACAAGTGGAGCAGCAAACTGCAAAGCAGAAAGAAGAGGGACGTACTATAGAGGGATGTGATTTCCATTTTCAAGGCGCCTGCGTCCTGTGCAGGGAGACAGCCTAACATAAAATGTGCCTAACAAAAGATCTATTGACTTCTTACTAAAAATCTCCAGTTCATATAACCCAGGGGTTTATACCTTCTCCTTTAAAAGTTCTATTCCTGGGACTTCCCTGGTGGTCCAGTGGTGAAGACTCTGCGCTTCCAATGCAGCAGGCGTGGGTTCAATCCCTGGTTGGGGAGCTAAGATCCCACATGCTGCGCAGCCAAAGAAATTTTTTTCAAAAGTTATACTCCTGTGTTGTTGAATTTAGTGGTTTAGATTTTGTTTGAATGTTAAGAAGATTTCAGTTTATTTACCAGGAACAAACAAAACATAATGTAAAAATAGTTTCCCAGAAACGATTTCCATCGTTCTCTTCTTCCCTTTCTCCCGCAGACTGACTGGTGTTTCATCTTGACAAGTTCTCTGAAGTTCTCTGTCATTCCATAGGAAAGCGGTCTGGCTTGGAGGTTGCAATCCCAGGGAATTTTTCATCAGCGGGGAAGTCTCCATCACTACAGAGGAATCAAGGTTGAAGTCAGTCCCGGGTAAGTGAGATGCTCCCCCTAAACACCAACACAGCAGTCGTGTACCTTTCAAGGGGTTCAGGGGCAAGATGGGCAAGGCATTTCTACTAACTCTTCTTAAGGATCATGGACAGTGTGCCCTATGCTACGAGGTAAGCGGTGACTGTTGTAATTCTTACTGGTGATCATTTCATGTCACTGATCCTTGGCTCTCTTTGTATCTCATAGGACTGTTGTTAAGTCCAATACAAAATGAGTCTTCTTTTTAAAAAACTGAAATGTTTTACAAAGCCTAGCATTCTCATAGAGAGTCCTTTGAATTCTCCCCACTTTCCCGAGAGGCTAAGAACACTTCACACCATGAACTAGGAGAGGGGGTAGAGCCCTTTCTGATGAAATATAGAAACAAAGACAGAGTCTTAGCCTGCTTGCTCTCTGGACAGGATCTCGGACCACAAGGTCTTAAATCCTGGTATAAATGACGGAAGTGAGGACAGTTCAACTGGCACTCTCATAACAAGAGTTCTGAAACACCTTCCAAAGAGACTGTAGCGGTAGACGAGGGAAGGGAGTGCTACAGTGTGGTAGTACAGGGGGAATGCTCGGCTACAGCAGTGAAAAATGTGGTACCTATTGGTGTGCTCTCGGGGTTCTTGTACATGTAGCATAGATGACCTTTACAGTGTCCCTCCCACCTTCCCACCTGCATTAGGTGTTCTGTTTTTTTGTTTGTTTGTTTGTTTTTAATTTACGTTTATTGATTGATTGATTGATTGAACTTATTTATTCTACGTATTTATTTTTTTGGCTGCACTGGGTCCTCATTGCTGTGCACGGGCTTTCTCTAGTTGCGGCTAGCGGGGTCTACTCTTGGTTGCGGTGTGCGGGCTTCTCATCGCGGTGGCCTCTCTTGTTGCGGAGCATGGGCTGTAGGCGCGTGGGCTTCGGTAGTTGCGGCTCACGGGCTCTGGAATGCAGGCTCAGTCGTTGTGGCACATGCGCTTAGTTGCAGCACGGCATGTGGGATCTTCGCAGACCGGGGCTCGAAGCCGTGTCCCCTGCATTGGCAGGCGCCACCAGGGAAGCCCTAGCTGTTCTTACATAGAGTCTAAAAACAGAGAGCACTGAGAGAAGGTAGTGGTTATTAAAGGCTCAGGATCTAAATTCTACCTGTCTCTACACCCCTTCCCAGCTGTCAATTTGACCCCGTTTGTGAATGCCGACCTCATTCTTCAACTTGCTCTGCCGTTTGTATACTCACCTTGAAAACTTGTTTCTGTGATGCGTTGAGCAGACACAGGGTGGCAGATTGCAGAGGTGGAAGCTGGTGGTCGGATATTTGCGGGCTGAATCTCCTTCAGTCCCATTCCCATTTCTGGTTGCGCAGAGGCCCTACTTCCTGTGTATGACGCGGAGCCATAGGATTGCGGGCAGGAGCCAAGTTCTCCATACAGTGAAGACCCCAGTGTGCCTTGGTTATAGTAATATACCTGGCTTCCTTCCTGGTAGGGAAGTGACAGGCGGCTATGCCCCTGATTTGTTCGTGGGCCTCCTGATGCAGCAGTTCCCTTGGCTCTGGCCCTGTCGTCAGCTGCCCCTAGGAGGACTCTGAGCCCTAGCTACTTCTCTGGTAGATTTGCCTATTCCCCCACTATAATCACACCTGAATAAGGCAACTCAAACCTTTCAGAGATGTGTCGTGAACCTCTTGTTTTCTGAAATACCTATCTGGTGGTTGTGAGACTTAAGGCCAACCTCCCCGAGAGACTTTGTTTCTATTTCTCCTAGTAAACCTAGACTCATCTCCTGTCACCTTCAACTCTACTCCAATTGTGTTCTTTCAACCCAGACCCCTGACCCTGCTTTTTACTTCTGCCATTTCATCCTCACTCCTGCTTCCTTTCCTAAATCCATACGTCTCTTTTGGCCTTCCTAGCCCTGGGCCAAGTTCCTTCCTCTTTCCTCAGTTTTTACCCCTTTCCTTCATTCTCCCATCCAACTTTCAGGCCTTCCTTTCTCACGCCCCAGTTAGCAGCATCTCAAAATTCGAAAGGTTTATTACTCATCTATTAATTCTATTCCATTTACTTATTCGGTTCTATACTTATCTTACCTATGTATGGAAGAACCGCTGGTAGCCAAGGTGGCAGCAAGAATCCTAGCAGCTGTCACCTGACGTATCCGTAGTAGTCAGCAATTTCCATTTCTTTGTCCCTCTGGGTGAAAAATTGCAGCTTCCCCGAAGAGGTGTATCTGGCAGCATTCTCCCGTTGTTGTTGAGCCCGCCTCTTCATGGCCTCTCGCTCTGGCCTCTGCTCTTGTTCGATGGGCTTTGACATGACTGGCTCAGGCACGTTGGGTTCCCTCCATGGAACTCGTTGCTTGCTGAAGTCTTGGAGTAGAAGTTGGGTTTGGAGCTTGGGTGGGGACTGGCGCTTAGTCACAGCAGGGGGAACAGGCTCGCGCTGGAGAGAAGCGCCAGATGAAGTTTTGTAGGGTGCAGGCCTAGGAGCAGCAGGCTGAGGGACACGAGGCTGGGTATGGTTGGTCCAAGCCGGTTGGGTTGGGTTGGCCACAGTTGGCTGAGCTGGTTTGGCGGGACCTGGCAAAGAGGCAGGAGCTGGCTGGGATGAATTGACTGCAGCAGGTTGAGCTGAGTCAGTAGAACCAGGCTGGGCACGGTAAGCCACAGCAGGCCGATGTGAGGCCAGAGACTGTGGCCTCCGAGGAGCGGGTCGAGCTTGAGGCTTGTCCCAGGCAGAAAAAGGCAGAGGTATCAACTTGACCTTCCCAGGAGGAGGCCGCTCACACTGGGATGGAGATGGACACTCTGTTTCAGCACTGCTGTCTGGTTTCTGGGCTTGGACTTGCGTTTTCTCAGGCCTCTTACCCTCACGTGGGGTATGCCGCCGTGGCTGGATCGCTGGGGGTGGCTGGGGGTCTTTGGGGTTGCTTGAATTTCCCAAGAGCCGACAGGAAGAGAGCCCAGTTTTCGTCTCATTCTTCTTCCCCAGCGCATGAAGAACCTTCACAGACTCCAGCATGCGCACGCCAAGGGAGGTTCGAGGCTTTTGAAAGCTCTCTTGGCGAAGCTCAGTTTGGTGTTCCTTTCGCTTCGTGTTGGGGATTGCTGGCTTGTCTTCTGCCTTGACTTTGTTCCCTGACTGCTTGTTCTCTTCAGCCTTGTTTCTTCCTCTGGTCCTTTTGGTCTTTTCCTGCCCATGGCTCTCAGTTTTGCTGATCTTTCCGGATGCAGCTTTCTGAGGTTTGCCTTGAGAGTGCTTGGCCGTGTTCGCAGGAGCCCTGTCACTGACTGCAGCAGTGCATATAACCGCTTCTCCCCCTAACAGGCACTCTGGATCCTTTGGCTGGATTTTGGCCTTGGGAGCACCACCGATAGGCTCAGAGGCTTTCTGTTTGTTCTTCCTGGGTTGATCAGAGGGAACCTTTACGACACTTGGCTTTTCCTGCACCTGATTCACCTTAATGGCTCTGGTGTCTTCAGCTTTGATCACGTTGGGACCTTGGGATCGATCAAGATCTTTCCAAGAATTAAAGAGCTGGGGAAGGTGAATATCCTCCGCCAGTGTAGTAATGTCTGCAAGACCACTGCTAGGTTCAGTCCCATTTTCAAGTGTCCCTAGGTCCTGACGACTCAGGCTGTTCTCTCCCAGATCAGCATTTTCAGAACCAGGCTGCTCCTCTTGGCTGAGGGGATCGGTGCAGGCCAGCGGCTGGGGAATATCAGGGATTCCCAAAGGGAGTAGTGGAGGATCTTGGTTTTCTATTGGGATCTGGTAGGCCTCCAGAGGCTTTGACAGCTTGGTTTTGATATCCTCCACGTTCTTACTCTCTGTTTGTCCCTGGCTTGGAGCTGGAGGCAGGGCCAGGAGACGCCTGGCACTCTGGACTGGAGCTGTCACTGAAATGTCCCCAAGTTCAGATGGTGGGTTACTCTCAAGTATGTGACTGTTTCTGCTACTGCAGGACTTGGGGAGTTCTTGAGTTTGTGTCACACAAAACGTCTGGCTTGGAGGTTGCAATCCCAGGGAATTTTTCATCACCAGGGAAGGCTCCATCACTACAAAGGGATCAAGGGAGAAGTCAGTCCCTGGTAAATGAGATGCTCCCCCTAAACACCAACACAGCAGTCATGTACCTTTCAAGGGGTTCAGGGGCAAGATGGGCAAGGCATTTCTACTAACTCTTCTTAAGGATCATGGACAGTGCCCTATGCTACGAGGTAAGCGGTGACTGTTGTAATGCTTAACTGGTGATCATTTCATGTCACTGATCCTTGGCTCTCTTTGTATCTCATAGGACTGTTGTAAGTCCAATACAAAATGAGTCTTCTTTTTAAACAACTGAAATGTTTTACAAAGCCTAGCATTCTCATATAGAGTCCTTTCAATTCTCCCCACTTTCCCGAGAGGCTAAGAACACTTCACACCATGAACTAGGAGAGGGGGTAGAGCCCTTTCTGATGAAATACAGAAACAAAGACAGAGTCTTAGCCTGCTTGCTCTCTGGACAGGATCTCGGACCACAAGGTCTTAAATCCTGGTATAAATGACGGAAGTGAGGACACTTCAACTGGCACTCTCATAACAAGAGTTCTGAGACACCTTC
Organism: Balaenoptera physalus; assembly: GCF_965194825.1. NCBI lineage: Eukaryota > Metazoa > Chordata > Mammalia > Artiodactyla > Balaenopteridae > Balaenoptera > Balaenoptera physalus. The sequence goes on from NW_028125762.1 coordinate 193,848, forward strand.
CAAAGAGACTGTAGCAGTAGACGAGGGAAGGGAGTGCTACAGTGTGGTAGTACAGGGGGAATGCTCGGCTACAGCAGTGAAAAATGTGGTACCTATTGGTGTGCTCTCGGGGTTCTTGTACATGTAGCATAGATGACCTTTACAGTGTCCCTGCCACCTTCCCACCTGCATTAGGTGTTCTTTTTGTTTTTTTGTTTTTTTGTTTTTTTTTAATTTACGTTTATTTATTGATTGATTGTTTGAACTTATTTATTCTACGTATTTATTTTTTTGGCTGCACAGGGTCTTCATTGCTGTGCACGGGCTTTCTCTAGTTGCGGCTAGCGGGGTCTACTCTTGGTTGCGCTGTGCGGGCTTCTCTTGTTGCGGAGCATGCGCTCTAGGCGCGTGGGCTTCGGTAGTTGCGGCTCACGGGCTCTAGAATGCAGGCTCAGTCGTTGTGGCACATGGGCTTAGTTGCTCCACGGCATGTGGGATCTTCCCAGACCAGGGCTCGAACCCGTGTCCCCCGCATTGCATTGGCAGGTGGATTCTTAACCACGGCGCCACCAGGGAAGCCCTAGGTGTTCTTACATAGAGTCTAAAAACAGAGGGCACTGAGCGAAGGTAGTGGTTACTAAAGGCTCAGGATCTAAATTCTACCTGTCTCTACACCCCTTCCCAGCTGTCGATTTGACCCCATTTGTGAATGCCGACCTCATTCTTCAGCTTTCTCTGCCGTTTGTATACTCACCTTGAAAACTTGTTTCTGTGATGCGTTGAGCAGACACAGGGTGGCTGATTGCAGAGGTGGAAGCTGGTGGTCGGATATTTGTGGGCTGAATCTCCTTCAGTCCCATTCCCATTTCTGGTTGCGCAGAGGCCCTACTTCCTGTGTATGACGCGGAGCCATAGGATTGCGGGCAGGAGCCAAGTTCTCCATACAGTGAAGACCCCAGTGTGCCTTGGTTATAGTAATATACCTGGCTTCCTTCCTGGTAGGGAAGTGACAGGCGGCTATGCCCCTGATTTGGAATCTGAGATGGTGCTCCCTGAGCAAGCCTGGCAGAAAGTGATGGATATAGAGGGACCATGTTATTGGCGTCTGAAGTTTTATCATACTGGGCTGCCATAAACATGGAGGAAGCAGCTGGGTGCCGGTCAGTGAGTGCCAGAGTAAAGTCTCCGAGTGAAGAGGAATTCTTTTCAGTGCTTCCTGTGATGTCCCACTCAAGAACACCTGGATAGGAAGGAGCTGAAGTGGAGATCTGGCTGTGGTCAGTAACTCCAGATAACATAGTCGTGCTGGAATGTTGGTAAAGGTAGGCACTACCCATGAGTGTCTGGAAAGAGGTACCGGTAGCCGATGCCGAACTGACGGCAGGGGCAGAGACTCTGGAGAAGTTGCAGACACTTCGTGTTAGGGAAGTTGCATTGCTCACCACAGGAAGAGAATGCTGCAGAGAATTTAGAGTTCCAAGTAGAGATGGATTTTGGAAATTTTCTGTAAGAACAAGAGGGTCATGAAAAACTCAGGGAGGTTGAGAAATTCTCACTACGTTTGAGGAACAGCATTATCTTAAGGTTCTTGCTCTCAGGACACCTCTACTATCGACCCTTCCTGAGAAACCCAAAATCAGACAGTTAATGATGGCTGTAAGGACTGAGCAGTTTTCCACTCTTCTGTATTAACTGCCTGTGCTCCCATCTTGGGCACAGATGGGCAGAAGAGCCAAGTGGTATGGTTCAGACATTGTTCTCTAGGCTGGAAGCAACCTTCTCCCTGCCCTGTCTTTCCCTTCAGCCTGCACTCGTATTGACTTCTATGCTATTTCCTAGACTGGAAGCATTTTAGAACTAGGAGGCCCTTAGAGAACTTTCTCTTTTTTCAGTCTCATTTCACGAGTAAGGAAACTGAGGCTCAGAGAGGTCGGGTTGACTTGTTCAAGTTCTCTCATTATGTTAGTGTCATTACCAGGTTTCAGAACCTAAGTATCCTGACTTCCTTGCCAGGACTCCACTCTGAGCATGATAGTGCCAGAAAGCAGGAGAAATAGAACTTATAATATAAGCATTTTTTTTGTCCATTAGAAAACAGTACGGCCATTACCATTGTCATCTTCAGTGTCTCCCTTTGCTTGTGCAGTTCCCACGCTATTACCTAGAGTTGACGTATAGCTCAGTCCAACTGGTGAACTGAAAGAGTCATTTTTGCCCTCTTCAAGCCTGGTTTCTCATCCTACCTCAAAATGATTACCCGAAAGTGGATTTCTTAAGTGCTTTTGGAAAGAGAAAAGTTATCTGATTACTTCAGATTACTCATCTATAAAGTGGTTATAACACCACCACCAATAATAATAGCAGTAATAATTAATAGATGAATAAGCTGATCTATTGCATATGATTTATATGGAGGAAGATACAATAAGTTCTAGAAAGACAAAGAAAAATCATGAAAAACATGTTACGTAACGAAAAAGAAATCCATAGATATTAATGAAAACTGGGGTATGTGGGCAAGTATCAAAGCCTAATGAATTTACTAACAAATGACATTCTGTACCATACATGCAATATTATGAAAGTGAATTTTGCCCACTCTATTTTAGTGAATACTATTAACCAAAAAACACGATGGAGGTGATAGAGGTGAATGAATTCCTAGCCAATGCATACAGACAGAGACGATAAATCAGTAAAAAATGCACAACAAGCAACAGAATGCAACAAATGTGAATGTATAGGTAGCCACAACATATATAGACAAGTATTTCAATGAAAACCGGTACAAAGCAGACAGCAAAATAGTAAGTGTAAAAGAGTTTCATTATTGTGCTCATTCATATTTTTACCCAGCAAGTAACAGGTATTAAGCCTAGGAGAAATATATCTTTCCATGAATATAACTCATATAATAAGCAGAAAGGAAGCTTAAAAAGTATCAAGAAGGTTTTTGTATTTATCCTAGAACTTAGAATCATCTTCCACATCCAAGAAGATGACATCCCAAGACCTCAAAAAACCATCATCCCTAGAATCCAATTAAAAAAGATTTTCAAATGTAAGAAAATCCAAAGGACTCCACAACATTGTTTTAGATAAATGTGGATGTTTGTGTTTTCTTTTTTTCTTTTGCCGTGCCGCGTGGCCCTGGCCGTGAAAGCACCGAGTCCTAAAGCGCTGGACCGCCAGGGAATTCCCTAAATGGGGAATTAGAGATGTGGGGCTTGACTTTTTCTTTTTCTTCTCCGGTAGCTAAGATCTACAAGCGAACGATGGCTGTTGATCAATGTGCTCTCTGTGTTAGGAAGGAAATAACTGTAAAAATGAAAAGCAACCTTGCCTTAGAAGCTACATATCACACAAAGGAAATAGTCCTTCTGATTCAATGTAGAAGATATCATTTAAAATGTTTAATTGGTCAAATGTCTACCTAGTTTAAAAATTAGAAAGAATAGAACACTGAAAAGCAGCCCCCTAGATAACCACTTTGGTTTCTGGTTTCTAGGAAGCATCATTTCTAAAACATACTTCTAAAATGTTTCTATTCCAAACTGTCAAGTGCCAGCTGTATTCAGAGAGGCAATAAAAGAAAGAAAACGGAGTATGACTTTTCTGATAGGCTGCCCTTCCTGGTGATCCCCTGTTCTGGCCTTACTTTCCTTCTTAGTCTGTTAATGTAAGGATTTGCTACCATCAGCTTTGTTTTGCCCTGCTCTGAGCAGATTTCCCTCTGTGCTGTTTCTGCTTTAATTTAAAATCTTTGGCTCCCATCAACATTCCATGGCAAACTGCCTCTTTCTTGAGAGCTCCTCTATGCTTTCCCTCTTCATTCTTATATTTTTTTCCCATCTCTTGGTTCCTGTTGGCCTGTGCTAATGAAAACAATCCTAAACTTGCTTACGTTTGACTCTGTGCCTCCCTATATAGCCCAGTACTCTCCATCCTCTCTCCCTATTCTCTCTTTTCAACTAGTCGAAATACTAGTGGAGGGAGACCATTGGAGATGAAACATCTTGGTATATATCGCTAGTTTTCTGTGTCACCTGGCTTTTCTATGTTTCTGTTGAAACACTCTTTTGAGAAGTCTCTGATTTCATTTTCTACATGGGTACCCTTTAAGGCTCAATATTGGAAAAGAAGGGGATCAGAGTGATCAACCCAATGTGGTATCCTAACGTAACAGATAAGGAAAGCAGCAGGCTTTGTGAGGCAGTCAGTGATTTGTCCAAAGTCACACAGACAGTAAACGTCAAAGTCAAAACTGAAATTAGGTCTCCAGACTTGTAGTTCAATACTTTCCCTCATTATTCCACGCTATTTTGAATCTCCTCCTCAATTTAGGGGCAAAAGAAATCGAACGCAAAACTTTCCAAAGTTTCTTTTCTTACCTGACATGGTCAGAGAAGAGGAGACATCAACTGCAGGTACAAGGGATGAGGAGACAACACTAGAGGATGTCTGAGTGGCTGCAGCTGAACGGCGCACGTGTCCAGTACAAAGGTCACTGGTTACTGGTCCAAACGGCTCCACGGAAACCCCAAGACCTCTACCAAGTGGTAGTAGGTTTGGTAGGAGAGTGATGTCACAAAGCAGGCAGTTGAAAGGTATGAGCTAGCCAATAGGGAGGTCCGATCCCCAACAGGAGGGCGGGCTTGGGTGAAGAGAGCGTAGGAGAGCTAAAACAACCCCTCAATTTCTGAGCTCTGGGGAGGAAATCCTAGAAGACAGATTTACCTCCCCCAGGCTCTTCCATTAGGGAAATCATTGCAACATTTCTTACAGACGTTCATTAATATAATTAACTAACAGTTACTTATATTCTACAGAGTATTCTATTTTATGTATCATATACTTAGAGCTATATAGATCTTATTTAACTAGTATCCTTAGGAAGGAAAGAGCCATGTAGTTTGAACTATTACAGTTGTAACTTGGTTAAAGAGCAGGGTGAAGTTTGTTGAGTGTACCCTGTGGAGAATGTTGTGGTCCAAGGCTCTTCTCTTTTAGTTTCTTCTCCTTGACTCCTACCTTCCTTGGGCTGGGCTAGGCTGGGGGCCAGGTTGGACTTGCGACTTAACATTTCTCTTCCGCTTTCTTTTTTTTTTTTTTCTTCCATTATGGGCATTGCTTCTAGGACAAGCCTTGGTCTTGCATTGGATGTTCCTTCCTGTCAACTTCCAGCAGCAGGAGTCTTCTTTTCAGTGCTTGATGCTTCACGAAATAGACTCTGCCCATTGGCAGCAAATACCAGAGAGCTAGGAGACAGAGCTGGTTGCAGACCTTTCCTCTTCCAGCCCTTGGTTGCAATTGTTTTGCCCATGATTTGCTAGCTCTAGTTCCTTGGGCCACACAGGTATCCTGCCATCCAGCTCTTTTTATATGTGAGAGACATTCTGAACACTGTCCCTCTTTCTTTGCACAGAAGTATATACAGTGTGGCAGTTACCGTAATCTCCTCCCCCTTGCAAACAGCCCCTCTAGAATCTCGGACCTCTAGGACTCTCTGTCTTGCATGCTTGGGTGCAAGGCCAAGCACAATGAAGAGGAGAATAATTAGAGAAAGAGGAGGACATTGGTGGAGAACTGGGAGCAGGTAAGGTGAAAGGGCACCGGAGAAAAGAGATGCATGTAGGTTTTTTGGTTTCTGTGGGAAACAAGTTGACACACTTGGGCCTCATTTTGTATTAACAGAACAGAGAGTTGTAGATATAAGTAGCTAGATCGTGCAGCAACTGCCATGAAGTCTGTACACTGAAGAGAACAGTCTCACATCTAGTTTTCAGTTTGTTTTATGTCATATTACCTTATTTATAGCATTCACTGGTATGTTTGTAGAACGCAGATGTTTTCAAATGCTCTGGTTTTGTCTACATGGTTATTTCCTTGTCCTATTTGTAAGGAATCCAACATTGTAAGACATATTGCATGTTTTTCTCTTGACGATTGTTTACCTTGAAGCGTCATGAGCTAACTTGAGCTGTTGGATTTTGTGGAGAAACTTTAAAAAGGGTCTGTGAAAAAGGCATTGTGGTGAGTCGCCTTATGCACCCGAGCGTAAGGAGCAGATATCTGCCACCAGCCCAGCTTGGCCTGGATTGCCTCTGTGTTAGTTCCCCTGGTTAGTGCTTTTCTCCCTAACCACTCTTGTGACTGTGATAATGTGAGTTAAGGGCTGAGTTGCTAGTGATTTATGTGTGAGGTAGGCTGGTTTGAGGGAGGAAATCTATGGACCTAGTCATTTTCCTTGGTGGTAAGCTTTCAGGGGTGCAAAGATCGATCTTCCTGGGGACTTTTCTGGTACCAGGAAGATATCGCATAGATGGGACCTCCAAAGACACACATTTAATTTTTAGGCCTGTTGTTCCTATTATGGGATGTGAGTTTCTTCACTGATGGGGATGCTGCTTATCTGAGAAGAAACTGTGAAAGGTGGTGTAGTATAGAGGTGTGGCTTAAGCTTTTAAGTTTTCTTCAAGGTTTTTCCCCTAAGCTTCATACTTCAGACGGCCTACTTACATGAGACTAGTATGTGATGTCAGGCTAACAACTTCCTAAATACCTGCAAGCCAGATCAGTGTCTCTTTTCTCTATATTCCCATGGAAATCAAGGGTCCCGCCGAATTTTCCATCGAAACAGTTGATTTGTGCTGTCTCTAGGAATTCTACAGGGCGTACCGTTGCTTCCTAACCGGTGTCATTTGGGAGATCCACCTCTGTACGTTCAAATGATTAATTTTGAGACTCTGCTCATGTGTGCAGTAAACCCTTTAATTCCCTAAGACCTTCCTTTCCTCCATCTCATACCCCATTAAGCCCGCTTCAGTTTATCTCCTGAATTTCTTTGGAATCTGTCAGCTCTCCCTCAACATCCTAATACTGAACTTGCCTGTCTGTTGCGATTAGGTCCTAACTAGTGTCCATATATCTTGTTTCCCTCCAATCCATTCTTCACACAAGAAAGCTTCAAAGCAAGTTGGAACATTGCTCATAAACATCGCTCACAAACATTGTTTTGAGAATAGAAAACACACTGGTGGCCTTTAAGACTCTGCGTGCTCTAGAATCCTCTCTGCTTCTCTAGCCCCATCTTGTGCCACGTTTGCCCTCACTTTCTATGCTTCAGATACACTGAATTAACCTTAGTTCTCACTCATCTGACAGAAGTCAGTTGAGAAATTATTTTTCACTGTGATTCCTAGCATTAAGGAATTTGATGATCAGGTTTTGTATGAGGACTAAAACTAAACTGGGAAGTGGAAGAATTGCGTTTCAACTGTTTCAGTCAACACGCATGTATTAATGATACCTAAGTATTGAACACCGGGCTAGGTTTCATGAGGGATACAGAAGTTCTGGCCATCTCTGGTTTTGGGTATCCCTTATTTGTTGAGACCTTTGCGTTGTTTGGTTGCCTTTTGTCTGTTTTCCAGATGGGAAAACAGGAACAAGGGAAGTATAGGTTATTACTAGGTGGGGTTGAACAAGTGGAGCAGCAAACTGCAAAGCAGAAAGAAGAGGGACGTACTATAGAGGGATGTGATTTCCATTTTCAAGGCGCCTGCGTCCTGTGCAGGGAGACAGCCTAACATAAAATGTGCCTAACAAAAGATCTATTGACTTCTTACTAAAAATCTCCAGTTCATATAACCCAGGGGTTTATACCTTCTCCTTTAAAAGTTCTATTCCTGGGACTTCCCTGGTGGTCCAGTGGTGAAGACTCTGCGCTTCCAATGCAGCAGGCGTGGGTTCAATCCCTGGTTGGGGAGCTAAGATCCCACATGCTGCGCAGCCAAAGAAATTTTTTTCAAAAGTTATACTCCTGTGTTGTTGAATTTAGTGGTTTAGATTTTGTTTGAATGTTAAGAAGATTTCAGTTTATTTACCAGGAACAAACAAAACATAATGTAAAAATAGTTTCCCAGAAACGATTTCCATCGTTCTCTTCTTCCCTTTCTCCCGCAGACTGACTGGTGTTTCATCTTGACAAGTTCTCTGAAGTTCTCTGTCATTCCATAGGAAAGCGGTCTGGCTTGGAGGTTGCAATCCCAGGGAATTTTTCATCAGCGGGGAAGTCTCCATCACTACAGAGGAATCAAGGTTGAAGTCAGTCCCGGCTAAGTGAGATGCTCCCCCTAAACACCAACACAGCAGTCGTGTACCTTTCAAGGGGTTCAGGGGCAAGATGGGCAAGGCATTTCTACTAACTCTTCTTAAGGATCATGGACAGTGTGCCCTATGCTACGAGGTAAGCGGTGACTGTTGTAATTCTTACTGGTGATCATTTCATGTCACTGATCCTTGGCTCTCTTTGTATCTCATAGGACTGTTGTTAAGTCCAATACAAAATGAGTCTTCTTTTTAAAAAACTGAAATGTTTTACAAAGCCTAGCATTCTCATAGAGAGTCCTTTGAATTCTCCCCACTTTCCCGAGAGGCTAAGAACACTTCACACCATGAACTAGGAGAGGGGGTAGAGCCCTTTCTGATGAAATATAGAAACAAAGACAGAGTCTTAGCCTGCTTGCTCTCTGGACAGGATCTCGGACCACAAGGTCTTAAATCCTGGTATAAATGACGGAAGTGAGGACAGTTCAACTGGCACTCTCATAACAAGAGTTCTGAAACACCTTCCAAAGAGACTGTAGCGGTAGACGAGGGAAGGGAGTGCTACAGTGTGGTAGTACAGGGGGAATGCTCGGCTACAGCAGTGAAAAATGTGGTACCTATTGGTGTGCTCTCGGGGTTCTTGTACATGTAGCATAGATGACCTTTACAGTGTCCCTCCCACCTTCCCACCTGCATTAGGTGTTCTGTTTTTTTGTTTGTTTGTTTGTTTTTAATTTACGTTTATTGATTGATTGATTGATTGAACTTATTTATTCTACGTATTTATTTTTTTGGCTGCACTGGGTCCTCATTGCTGTGCACGGGCTTTCTCTAGTTGCGGCTAGCGGGGTCTACTCTTGGTTGCGGTGTGCGGGCTTCTCATCGCGGTGGCCTCTCTTGTTGCGGAGCATGGGCTGTAGGCGCGTGGGCTTCGGTAGTTGCGGCTCACGGGCTCTGGAATGCAGGCTCAGTCGTTGTGGCACATGCGCTTAGTTGCAGCACGGCATGTGGGATCTTCGCAGACCGGGGCTCGAAGCCGTGTCCCCTGCATTGGCAGGCGCCACCAGGGAAGCCCTAGCTGTTCTTACATAGAGTCTAAAAACAGAGAGCACTGAGAGAAGGTAGTGGTTATTAAAGGCTCAGGATCTAAATTCTACCTGTCTCTACACCCCTTCCCAGCTGTCGATTTGACCCCGTTTGTGAATGCCGACCTCATTCTTCAACTTGCTCTGCCGTTTGTATACTCACCTTGAAAACTTGTTTCTGTGATGCGTTGAGCAGACACAGGGTGGCAGATTGCAGAGGTGGAAGCTGGTGGTCGGATATTTGCGGGCTGAATCTCCTTCAGTCCCATTCCCATTTCTGGTTGCGCAGAGGCCCTACTTCCTGTGTATGACGCGGAGCCATAGGATTGCGGGCAGGAGCCAAGTTCTCCATACAGTGAAGACCCCAGTGTGCCTTGGTTATAGTAATATACCTGGCTTCCTTCCTGGTAGGGAAGTGACAGGCGGCTATGCCCCTGATTTGTTCGTGGGCCTCCTGATGCAGCAGTTCCCTTGGCTCTGGCCCTGTCGTCAGCTGCCCCTAGGAGGACTCTGAGCCCTAGCTACTTCTCTGGTAGATTTGCCTATTCCCCCACTATAATCACACCTGAATAAGGCAACTCAAACCTTTCAGAGATGTGTCGTGAACCTCTTGTTTTCTGAAATACCTATCTGGTGGTTGTGAGACTTAAGGCCAACCTCCCCGAGAGACTTTGTTTCTATTTCTCCTAGTAAACCTAGACTCATCTCCTGTCACCTTCAACTCTACTCCAATTGTGTTCTTTCAACCCAGACCCCTGACCCTGCTTTTTACTTCTGCCATTTCATCCTCACTCCTGCTTCCTTTCCTAAATCCATACGTCTCTTTTGGCCTTCCTAGCCCTGGGCCAAGTTCCTTCCTCTTTCCTCAGTTTTTACCCCTTTCCTTCATTCTCCCATCCAACTTTCAGGCCTTCCTTTCTCACGCCCCAGTTAGCAGCATCTCAAAATTCGAAAGGTTTATTACTCATCTATTAATTCTATTCCATTTACTTATTCGGTTCTATACTTATCTTACCTATGTATGGAAGAACCGCTGGTAGCCAAGGTGGCAGCAAGAATCCTAGCAGCTGTCACCTGACGTATCCGTAGTAGTCAGCAATTTCCATTTCTTTGTCCCTCTGGGTGAAAAATTGCAGCTTCCCCGAAGAGGTGTATCTGGCAGCATTCTCCCGTTGTTGTTGAGCCCGCCTCTTCATGGCCTCTCGCTCTGGCCTCTGCTCTTGTTCGATGGGCTTTGACATGACTGGCTCAGGCACGTTGGGTTCCCTCCATGGAACTCGTTGCTTGCTGAAGTCTTGGAGTAGAAGTTGGGTTTGGAGCTTGGGTGGGGACTGGCGCTTAGTCACAGCAGGGGGAACAGGCTCGCGCTGGAGAGAAGCGCCAGATGAAGTTTTGTAGGGTGCAGGCCTAGGAGCAGCAGGCTGAGGGACACGAGGCTGGGTATGGTTGGTCCAAGCCGGTTGGGTTGGGTTGGCCACAGTTGGCTGAGCTGGTTTGGCGGGACCTGGCAAAGAGGCAGGAGCTGGCTGGGATGAATTGACTGCAGCAGGTTGAGCTGAGTCAGTAGAACCAGGCTGGGCACGGTAAGCCACAGCAGGCCGATGTGAGGCCAGAGACTGTGGCCTCCGAGGAGCGGGTCGAGCTTGAGGCTTGTCCCAGGCAGAAAAAGGCAGAGGTATCAACTTGACCTTCCCAGGAGGAGGCCGCTCACACTGGGATGGAGATGGACACTCTGTTTCAGCACTGCTGTCTGGTTTCTGGGCTTGGACTTGCGTTTTCTCAGGCCTCTTACCCTCACGTGGGGTATGCCGCCGTGGCTGGATCGCTGGGGGTGGCTGGGGGTCTTTGGGGTTGCTTGAATTTCCCAAGAGCCGACAGGAAGAGAGCCCAGTTTTCGTCTCATTCTTCTTCCCCAGCGCATGAAGAACCTTCACAGACTCCAGCATGCGCACGCCAAGGGAGGTTCGAGGCTTTTGAAAGCTCTCTTGGCGAAGCTCAGTTTGGTGTTCCTTTCGCTTCGTGTTGGGGATTGCTGGCTTGTCTTCTGCCTTGACTTTGTTCCCTGACTGCTTGTTCTCTTCAGCCTTGTTTCTTCCTCTGGTCCTTTTGGTCTTTTCCTGCCCATGGCTCTCAGTTTTGCTGATCTTTCCGGATGCAGCTTTCTGAGGTTTGCCTTGAGAGTGCTTGGCCGTGTTCGCAGGAGCCCTGTCACTGACTGCAGCAGTGCATATAACCGCTTCTCCCCCTAACAGGCACTCTGGATCCTTTGGCTGGATTTTGGCCTTGGGAGCACCACCGATAGGCTCAGAGGCTTTCTGTTTGTTCTTCCTGGGTTGATCAGAGGGAACCTTTACGACACTTGGCTTTTCCTGCACCTGATTCACCTTAATGGCTCTGGTGTCTTCAGCTTTGATCACGTTGGGACCTTGGGATCGATCAAGATCTTTCCAAGAATTAAAGAGCTGGGGAAGGTGAATATCCTCCGCCAGTGTAGTAATGTCTGCAAGACCACTGCTAGGTTCAGTCCCATTTTCAAGTGTCCCTAGGTCCTGACGACTCAGGCTGTTCTCTCCCAGATCAGCATTTTCAGAACCAGGCTGCTCCTCTTGGCTGAGGGGATCGGTGCAGGCCAGCGGCTGGGGAATATCAGGGATTCCCAAAGGGAGTAGTGGAGGATCTTGGTTTTCTATTGGGATCTGGTAGGCCTCCAGAGGCTTTGACAGCTTGGTTTTGATATCCTCCACGTTCTTACTCTCTGTTTGTCCCTGGCTTGGAGCTGGAGGCAGGGCCAGGAGACGCCTGGCACTCTGGACTGGAGCTGTCACTGAAATGTCCCCAAGTTCAGATGGTGGGTTACTCTCAAGTATGTGACTGTTTCTGCTACTGCAGGACTTGGGGAGTTCTTGAGTTTGTGTCACACAAAACGTCTGGCTTGGAGGTTGCAATCCCAGGGAATTTTTCATCACCAGGGAAGGCTCCATCACTACAAAGGGATCAAGGGAGAAGTCAGTCCCTGGTAAATGAGATGCTCCCCCTAAACACCAACACAGCAGTCATGTACCTTTCAAGGGGTTCAGGGGCAAGATGGGCAAGGCATTTCTACTAACTCTTCTTAAGGATCATGGACAGTGCCCTATGCTACGAGGTAAGCGGTGACTGTTGTAATGCTTAACTGGTGATCATTTCATGTCACTGATCCTTGGCTCTCTTTGTATCTCATAGGACTGTTGTAAGTCCAATACAAAATGAGTCTTCTTTTTAAACAACTGAAATGTTTTACAAAGCCTAGCATTCTCATATAGAGTCCTTTCAATTCTCCCCACTTTCCCGAGAGGCTAAGAACACTTCACACCATGAACTAGGAGAGGGGGTAGAGCCCTTTCTGATGAAATACAGAAACAAAGACAGAGTCTTAGCCTGCTTGCTCTCTGGACAGGATCTCGGACCACAAGGTCTTAAATCCTGGTATAAATGACGGAAGTGAGGACACTTCAACTGGCACTCTCATAACAAGAGTTCTGAGACACCTTCCAAAGAGACTGTAGCAGTAGACGAGGGAAGGGAGTGCTACAGTGTGGTAGTACAGGGGGAATGCTCGGCTACAGCAGTGAAAAATGTGGTACCTATTGGTGTGCTCTCGGGGTTCTTGTACATGTAGCATAGATGACCTTTACAGTGTCCCTGCCACCTTCCCACCTGCATTAGGTGTTCTTTTTGTTTTTTTGTTTTTTTGTTTTTTTTTAATTTACGTTTATTTATTGATTGATTGTTTGAACTTATTTATTCTACGTATTTATTTTTTTGGCTGCACAGGGTCTTCATTGCTGTGCACGGGCTTTCTCTAGTTGCGGCTAGCGGGGTCTACTCTTGGTTGCGCTGTGCGGGCTTCTCTTGTTGCGGAGCATGCGCTCTAGGCGCGTGGGCTTCGGTAGTTGCGGCTCACGGGCTCTAGAATGCAGGCTCAGTCGTTGTGGCACATGGGCTTAGTTGCTCCACGGCATGTGGGATCTTCCCAGACCAGGGCTCGAACCCGTGTCCCCCGCATTGCATTGGCAGGTGGATTCTTAACCACGGCGCCACCAGGGAAGCCCTAGGTGTTCTTACATAGAGTCTAAAAACAGAGGGCACTGAGCGAAGGTAGTGGTTACTAAAGGCTCAGGATCTAAATTCTACCTGTCTCTACACCCCTTCCCAGCTGTCGATTTGACCCCATTTGTGAATGCCGACCTCATTCTTCAGCTTTCTCTGCCGTTTGTATACTCACCTTGAAAACTTGTTTCTGTGATGCGTTGAGCAGACACAGGGTGGCTGATTGCAGAGGTGGAAGCTGGTGGTCGGATATTTGTGGGCTGAATCTCCTTCAGTCCCATTCCCATTTCTGGTTGCGCAGAGGCCCTACTTCCTGTGTATGACGCGGAGCCATAGGATTGCGGGCAGGAGCCAAGTTCTCCATACAGTGAAGACCCCAGTGTGCCTTGGTTATAGTAATATACCTGGCTTCCTTCCTGGTAGGGAAGTGACAGGCGGCTATGCCCCTGATTTGGAATCTGAGATGGTGCTCCCTGAGCAAGCCTGGCAGAAAGTGATGGATATAGAGGGACCATGTTATTGGCGTCTGAAGTTTTATCATACTGGGCTGCCATAAACATGGAGGAAGCAGCTGGGTGCCGGTCAGTGAGTGCCAGAGTAAAGTCTCCGAGTGAAGAGGAATTCTTTTCAGTGCTTCCTGTGATGTCCCACTCAAGAACACCTGGATAGGAAGGAGCTGAAGTGGAGATCTGGCTGTGGTCAGTAACTCCAGATAACATAGTCGTGCTGGAATGTTGGTAAAGGTAGGCACTACCCATGAGTGTCTGGAAAGAGGTACCGGTAGCCGATGCCGAACTGACGGCAGGGGCAGAGACTCTGGAGAAGTTGCAGACACTTCGTGTTAGGGAAGTTGCATTGCTCACCACAGGAAGAGAATGCTGCAGAGAATTTAGAGTTCCAAGTAGAGATGGATTTTGGAAATTTTCTGTAAGAACAAGAGGGTCATGAAAAACTCAGGGAGGTTGAGAAATTCTCACTACGTTTGAGGAACAGCATTATCTTAAGGTTCTTGCTCTCAGGACACCTCTACTATCGACCCTTCCTGAGAAACCCAAAATCAGACAGTTAATGATGGCTGTAAGGACTGAGCAGTTTTCCACTCTTCTGTATTAACTGCCTGTGCTCCCATCTTGGGCACAGATGGGCAGAAGAGCCAAGTGGTATGGTTCAGACATTGTTCTCTAGGCTGGAAGCAACCTTCTCCCTGCCCTGTCTTTCCCTTCAGCCTGCACTCGTATTGACTTCTATGCTATTTCCTAGACTGGAAGCATTTTAGAACTAGGAGGCCCTTAGAGAACTTTCTCTTTTTTCAGTCTCATTTCACGAGTAAGGAAACTGAGGCTCAGAGAGGTCGGGTTGACTTGTTCAAGTTCTCTCATTATGTTAGTGTCATTACCAGGTTTCAGAACCTAAGTATCCTGACTTCCTTGCCAGGACTCCACTCTGAGCATGATAGTGCCAGAAAGCAGGAGAAATAGAACTTATAATATAAGCATTTTTTTTGTCCATTAGAAAACAGTACGGCCATTACCATTGTCATCTTCAGTGTCTCCCTTTGCTTGTGCAGTTCCCACGCTATTACCTAGAGTTGACGTATAGCTCAGTCCAACTGGTGAACTGAAAGAGTCATTTTTGCCCTCTTCAAGCCTGGTTTCTCATCCTACCTCAAAATGATTACCCGAAAGTGGATTTCTTAAGTGCTTTTGGAAAGAGAAAAGTTATCTGATTACTTCAGATTACTCATCTATAAAGTGGTTATAACACCACCACCAATAATAATAGCAGTAATAATTAATAGATGAATAAGCTGATCTATTGCATATGATTTATATGGAGGAAGATACAATAAGTTCTAGAAAGACAAAGAAAAATCATGAAAAACATGTTACGTAACGAAAAAGAAATCCATAGATATTAATGAAAACTGGGGTATGTGGGCAAGTATCAAAGCCTAATGAATTTACTAACAAATGACATTCTGTACCATACATGCAATATTATGAAAGTGAATTTTGCCCACTCTATTTTAGTGAATACTATTAACCAAAAAACACGATGGAGGTGATAGAGGTGAATGAATTCCTAGCCAATGCATACAGACAGAGACGATAAATCAGTAAAAAATGCACAACAAGCAACAGAATGCAACAAATGTGAATGTATAGGTAGCCACAACATATATAGACAAGTATTTCAATGAAAACCGGTACAAAGCAGACAGCAAAATAGTAAGTGTAAAAGAGTTTCATTATTGTGCTCATTCATATTTTTACCCAGCAAGTAACAGGTATTAAGCCTAGGAGAAATATATCTTTCCATGAATATAACTCATATAATAAGCAGAAAGGAAGCTTAAAAAGTATCAAGAAGGTTTTTGTATTTATCCTAGAACTTAGAATCATCTTCCACATCCAAGAAGATGACATCCCAAGACCTCAAAAAACCATCATCCCTAGAATCCAATTAAAAAAGATTTTCAAATGTAAGAAAATCCAAAGGACTCCACAACATTGTTTTAGATAAATGTGGATGTTTGTGTTTTCTTTTTTTCTTTTGCCGTGCCGCGTGGCCCTGGCCGTGAAAGCACCGAGTCCTAAAGCGCTGGACCGCCAGGGAATTCCCTAAATGGGGAATTAGAGATGTGGGGCTTGACTTTTTCTTTTTCTTCTCCGGTAGCTAAGATCTACAAGCGAACGATGGCTGTTGATCAATGTGCTCTCTGTGTTAGGAAGGAAATAACTGTAAAAATGAAAAGCAACCTTGCCTTAGAAGCTACATATCACACAAAGGAAATAGTCCTTCTGATTCAATGTAGAAGATATCATTTAAAATGTTTAATTGGTCAAATGTCTACCTAGTTTAAAAATTAGAAAGAATAGAACACTGAAAAGCAGCCCCCTAGATAACCACTTTGGTTTCTGGTTTCTAGGAAGCATCATTTCTAAAACATACTTCTAAAATGTTTCTATTCCAAACTGTCAAGTGCCAGCTGTATTCAGAGAGGCAATAAAAGAAAGAAAACGGAGTATGACTTTTCTGATAGGCTGCCCTTCCTGGTGATCCCCTGTTCTGGCCTTACTTTCCTTCTTAGTCTGTTAATGTAAGGATTTGCTACCATCAGCTTTGTTTTGCCCTGCTCTGAGCAGATTTCCCTCTGTGCTGTTTCTGCTTTAATTTAAAATCTTTGGCTCCCATCAACATTCCATGGCAAACTGCCTCTTTCTTGAGAGCTCCTCTATGCTTTCCCTCTTCATTCTTATATTTTTTTCCCATCTCTTGGTTCCTGTTGGCCTGTGCTAATGAAAACAATCCTAAACTTGCTTACGTTTGACTCTGTGCCTCCCTATATAGCCCAGTACTCTCCATCCTCTCTCCCTATTCTCTCTTTTCAACTAGTCGAAATACTAGTGGAGGGAGACCATTGGAGATGAAACATCTTGGTATATATCGCTAGTTTTCTGTGTCACCTGGCTTTTCTATGTTTCTGTTGAAACACTCTTTTGAGAAGTCTCTGATTTCATTTTCTACATGGGTACCCTTTAAGGCTCAATATTGGAAAAGAAGGGGATCAGAGTGATCAACCCAATGTGGTATCCTAACGTAACAGATAAGGAAAGCAGCAGGCTTTGTGAGGCAGTCAGTGATTTGTCCAAAGTCACACAGACAGTAAACGTCAAAGTCAAAACTGAAATTAGGTCTCCAGACTTGTAGTTCAATACTTTCCCTCATTATTCCACGCTATTTTGAATCTCCTCCTCAATTTAGGGGCAAAAGAAATCGAACGCAAAACTTTCCAAAGTTTCTTTTCTTACCTGACATGGTCAGAGAAGAGGAGACATCAACTGCAGGTACAAGGGATGAGGAGACAACACTAGAGGATGTCTGAGTGGCTGCAGCTGAACGGCGCACGTGTCCAGTACAAAGGTCACTGGTTACTGGTCCAAACGGCTCCACGGAAACCCCAAGACCTCTACCAAGTGGTAGTAGGTTTGGTAGGAGAGTGATGTCACAAAGCAGGCAGTTGAAAGGTATGAGCTAGCCAATAGGGAGGTCCGATCCCCAACAGGAGGGCGGGCTTGGGTGAAGAGAGCGTAGGAGAGCTAAAACAACCCCTCAATTTCTGAGCTCTGGGGAGGAAATCCTAGAAGACAGATTTACCTCCCCCAGGCTCTTCCATTAGGGAAATCATTGCAACATTTC
This sequence comes from Balaenoptera physalus, assembly GCF_965194825.1. Taxonomy (NCBI): domain Eukaryota; kingdom Metazoa; phylum Chordata; class Mammalia; order Artiodactyla; family Balaenopteridae; genus Balaenoptera; species Balaenoptera physalus. Next base: position 211,310 of record NW_028125762.1, read on the forward strand.
TTACAGACGTTCATTAATATAATTAACTAACAGTTACTTATATTCTACAGAGTATTCTATTTTATGTATCATATACTTAGAGCTATATAGATCTTATTTAACTAGTATCCTTAGGAAGGAAAGAGCCATGTAGTTTGAACTATTACAGTTGTAACTTGGTTAAAGAGCAGGGTGAAGTTTGTTGAGTGTACCCTGTGGAGAATGTTGTGGTCCAAGGCTCTTCTCTTTTAGTTTCTTCTCCTTGACTCCTACCTTCCTTGGGCTGGGCTAGGCTGGGGGCCAGGTTGGACTTGCGACTTAACATTTCTCTTCCGCTTTCTTTTTTTTTTTTTTCTTCCATTATGGGCATTGCTTCTAGGACAAGCCTTGGTCTTGCATTGGATGTTCCTTCCTGTCAACTTCCAGCAGCAGGAGTCTTCTTTTCAGTGCTTGATGCTTCACGAAATAGACTCTGCCCATTGGCAGCAAATACCAGAGAGCTAGGAGACAGAGCTGGTTGCAGACCTTTCCTCTTCCAGCCCTTGGTTGCAATTGTTTTGCCCATGATTTGCTAGCTCTAGTTCCTTGGGCCACACAGGTATCCTGCCATCCAGCTCTTTTTATATGTGAGAGACATTCTGAACACTGTCCCTCTTTCTTTGCACAGAAGTATATACAGTGTGGCAGTTACCGTAATCTCCTCCCCCTTGCAAACAGCCCCTCTAGAATCTCGGACCTCTAGGACTCTCTGTCTTGCATGCTTGGGTGCAAGGCCAAGCACAATGAAGAGGAGAATAATTAGAGAAAGAGGAGGACATTGGTGGAGAACTGGGAGCAGGTAAGGTGAAAGGGCACCGGAGAAAAGAGATGCATGTAGGTTTTTTGGTTTCTGTGGGAAACAAGTTGACACACTTGGGCCTCATTTTGTATTAACAGAACAGAGAGTTGTAGATATAAGTAGCTAGATCGTGCAGCAACTGCCATGAAGTCTGTACACTGAAGAGAACAGTCTCACATCTAGTTTTCAGTTTGTTTTATGTCATATTACCTTATTTATACCATTCACTGGTATGTTTGTAGAACGCAGATGTTTTCAAATGCTCTGGTTTTGTCTACATGGTTATTTCCTTGTCCTATTTGTAAGGAATCCAACATTGTAAGACATATTGCATGTTTTTCTCTTGACGATTGTTTACCTTGAAGCGTCATGAGCTAACTTGAGCTGTTGGATTTTGTGGAGAAACTTTAAAAAGGGTCTGTGAAAAAGGCATTGTGGTGAGTCGCCTTATGCACCCGAGCGTAAGGAGCAGATATCTGCCACCAGCCCAGCTTGGCCTGGATTGCCTCTGTGTTAGTTCCCCTGGTTAGTGCTTTTCTCCCTAACCACTCTTGTGACTGTGATAATGTGAGTTAAGGGCTGAGTTGCTAGTGATTTATGTGTGAGGTAGGCTGGTTTGAGGGAGGAAATCTATGGACCTAGTCATTTTCCTTGGTGGTAAGCTTTCAGGGGTGCAAAGATCGATCTTCCTGGGGACTTTTCTGGTACCAGGAAGATATCGCATAGATGGGACCTCCAAAGACACACATTTAATTTTTAGGCCTGTTGTTCCTATTATGGGATGTGAGTTTCTTCACTGATGGGGATGCTGCTTATCTGAGAAGAAACTGTGAAAGGTGGTGTAGTATAGAGGTGTGGCTTAAGCTTTTAAGTTTTCTTCAAGGTTTTTCCCCTAAGCTTCATACTTCAGACGGCCTACTTACATGAGACTAGTATGTGATGTCAGGCTAACAACTTCCTAAATACCTGCAAGCCAGATCAGTGTCTCTTTTCTCTATATTCCCATGGAAATCAAGGGTCCCGCCGAATTTTCCATCGAAACAGTTGATTTGTGCTGTCTCTAGGAATTCTACAGGGCGTACCGTTGCTTCCTAACCGGTGTCATTTGGGAGATCCACCTCTGTACGTTCAAATGATTAATTTTGAGACTCTGCTCATGTGTGCAGTAAACCCTTTAATTCCCTAAGACCTTCCTTTCCTCCATCTCATACCCCATTAAGCCCGCTTCAGTTTATCTCCTGAATTTCTTTGGAATCTGTCAGCTCTCCCTCAACATCCTAATACTGAACTTGCCTGTCTGTTGCGATTAGGTCCTAACTAGTGTCCATATATCTTGTTTCCCTCCAATCCATTCTTCACACAAGAAAGCTTCAAAGCAAGTTGGAACATTGCTCATAAACATCGCTCACAAACATTGTTTTGAGAATAGAAAACACACTGGTGGCCTTTAAGACTCTGCGTGCTCTAGAATCCTCTCTGCTTCTCTAGCCCCATCTTGTGCCACGTTTGCCCTCACTTTCTATGCTTCAGATACACTGAATTAACCTTAGTTCTCACTCATCTGACAGAAGTCAGTTGAGAAATTATTTTTCACTGTGATTCCTAGCATTAAGGAATTTGATGATCAGGTTTTGTATGAGGACTAAAACTAAACTGGGAAGTGGAAGAATTGCGTTTCAACTGTTTCAGTCAACACGCATGTATTAATGATACCTAAGTATTGAACACCGGGCTAGGTTTCATGAGGGATACAGAAGTTCTGGCCATCTCTGGTTTTGGGTATCCCTTATTTGTTGAGACCTTTGCGTTGTTTGGTTGCCTTTTGTCTGTTTTCCAGATGGGAAAACAGGAACAAGGGAAGTATAGGTTATTACTAGGTGGGGTTGAACAAGTGGAGCAGCAAACTGCAAAGCAGAAAGAAGAGGGACGTACTATAGAGGGATGTGATTTCCATTTTCAAGGCGCCTGCGTCCTGTGCAGGGAGACAGCCTAACATAAAATGTGCCTAACAAAAGATCTATTGACTTCTTACTAAAAATCTCCAGTTCATATAACCCAGGGGTTTATACCTTCTCCTTTAAAAGTTCTATTCCTGGGACTTCCCTGGTGGTCCAGTGGTGAAGACTCTGCGCTTCCAATGCAGCAGGCGTGGGTTCAATCCCTGGTTGGGGAGCTAAGATCCCACATGCTGCGCAGCCAAAGAAATTTTTTTCAAAAGTTATACTCCTGTGTTGTTGAATTTAGTGGTTTAGATTTTGTTTGAATGTTAAGAAGATTTCAGTTTATTTACCAGGAACAAACAAAACATAATGTAAAAATAGTTTCCCAGAAACGATTTCCATCGTTCTCTTCTTCCCTTTCTCCCGCAGACTGACTGGTGTTTCATCTTGACAAGTTCTCTGAAGTTCTCTGTCATTCCATAGGAAAGCGGTCTGGCTTGGAGGTTGCAATCCCAGGGAATTTTTCATCAGCGGGGAAGTCTCCATCACTACAGAGGAATCAAGGTTGAAGTCAGTCCCGGCTAAGTGAGATGCTCCCCCTAAACACCAACACAGCAGTCGTGTACCTTTCAAGGGGTTCAGGGGCAAGATGGGCAAGGCATTTCTACTAACTCTTCTTAAGGATCATGGACAGTGTGCCCTATGCTACGAGGTAAGCGGTGACTGTTGTAATTCTTACTGGTGATCATTTCATGTCACTGATCCTTGGCTCTCTTTGTATCTCATAGGACTGTTGTTAAGTCCAATACAAAATGAGTCTTCTTTTTAAAAAACTGAAATGTTTTACAAAGCCTAGCATTCTCATAGAGAGTCCTTTGAATTCTCCCCACTTTCCCGAGAGGCTAAGAACACTTCACACCATGAACTAGGAGAGGGGGTAGAGCCCTTTCTGATGAAATATAGAAACAAAGACAGAGTCTTAGCCTGCTTGCTCTCTGGACAGGATCTCGGACCACAAGGTCTTAAATCCTGGTATAAATGACGGAAGTGAGGACAGTTCAACTGGCACTCTCATAACAAGAGTTCTGAAACACCTTCCAAAGAGACTGTAGCGGTAGACGAGGGAAGGGAGTGCTACAGTGTGGTAGTACAGGGGGAATGCTCGGCTACAGCAGTGAAAAATGTGGTACCTATTGGTGTGCTCTTGGGGTTCTTGTACATGTAGCATAGATGACCTTTACAGTGTCCCTCCCACCTTCCCACCTGCATTAGGTGTTCTGTTTTTTTGTTTTTTTTTTTTTTTTAATTTACGTTTATTGATTGATTGATTGATTGAACTTATTTATTCTACGTATTTATTTTTTTGGCTGCACTGGGTCCTCATTGGTGTGCACGGGCTTTCTCTAGTTGCGGCTAGCGGGGTCTACTCTTGGTTGCGGTGTGCGGGCTTCTCATCGCGGTGGCCTCTCTTGTTGCGGAGCATGGGCTGTAGGCGCGTGGGCTTCGGTAGTTGCGGCTCACGGGCTCTGGAATGCAGGCTCAGTCGTTGTGGCACATGCGCTTAGTTGCTGCACGGCATGTGGGATCTTCGCAGACCGGGGCTCGAAGCCGTGTCCCCTGCATTGGCAGGCGCCACCAGGGAAGCCCTAGCTGTTCTTATATAGAGTCTAAAAACAGAGAGCACTGAGAGAAGGTAGTGGTTATTAAAGGCTCAGGATCTAAATTCTACCTGTCTCTACACCCCTTCCCAGCTGTCGATTTGACCCCGTTTGTGAATGCCGACCTCATTCTTCAACTTTCTCTGCCGTTTGTATACTCACCTTGAAAACTTGTTTCTGTGATGCGTTGAGCAGACACAGGGTGGCAGATTGCAGAGGTGGAAGCTGGTGGTCGGATATTTGTGGGCTGAATCTCCTTCAGTCCCATTCCCATTTCTGGTTGCGCAGAGGCCCTACTTCCTGTGTATGACGCGGAGCCATAGGATTGCGGGCAGGAGCCAAGTTCTCCATACAGTGAAGACCCCAGTGTGCCTTGGTTATAGTAATATACCTGGCTTCCTTCCTGGTAGGGAAGTGACAGGCGGCTATGCCCCTGATTTGTTCGTGGGCCTCCTGATACAGCAGTTCCCTTGGCTCTGGCCCTGTCGTCAGCTGCCCCTAGGAGGACTCTGAGCCCTAGCCACTTCTCTGGTAGATTTGCCTATTCCCCCACTATAATCACACCTGAATAAGGCAACTCAAACCTTTCAGAGATGTGTCGTGAACCTCTTGTTTTCTGAAATACCTATCTGGTGGTTGTGAGACTTAAGGCCAACCTCCCCGAGAGACTTTGTTTCTATTTCTCCTAGTAAACCTAGACTCATCTCCTGTCACCTTCAACTCTACTCCAATTGTGTTCTTTCAACCCAGACCCCTGACCCTGCTTTTTACTTCTGCCATTTCATCCTCACTCCTGCTTCCTTTCCTAAATCCATACGTCTCTTTTGGCCTTCCTAGCCCTGGGCCAAGTTCCTTCCTCTTTCCTCAGTTTTTACCCCTTTCCTTCATTCTCCCATCCAACTTTCAGGCCTTCCTTTCTCACGCTCCAGTTAGCAGCATCTCAAAATTCGAAAGGTTTATTACTCATCTATTAATTCTATTCCATTTACTTATTCGGTTCTATACCTATCTTACCTATGTATGGAAGAACCGCTGGTAGCCAAGGTGGCAGCAAGAATCCTAGCAGCTGTCACCTGACGTATCCGTAGTAGTCAGCAATTTCCATTTCTTTGTCCCTCTGGGTGAAAAATTGCAGCTTCCCCGAAGAGGTGTATCTGGCAGCATTCTCCCGTTGTTGTTGAGCCCGCCTCTTCATGGCCTCTCGCTCTGGCCTCTGCTCTTGTTCGATGGGCTTTGACATGACTGGCTCAGGCACGTTGGGTTCCCTCCATGGAACTCGTTGCTTGCTGAAGTCTTGGAGTAGAAGTTGGGTTTGGAGCTTGGGTGGGGACTGGCGCTTAGTCACAGCAGGGGGAACAGGCTCGCGCTGGAGAGAAGCGCCAGATGAAGTTTTGTAGGGTGCAGGCCTAGGAGCAGCAGGCTGAGGGACACGAGGCTGGGTATGGTTGGTCCAAGCCGGTTGGGTTGGGTTGGCCACAGTTGGCTGAGCTGGTTTGGCGGGACCTGGCAAAGAGGCAGGAGCTGGCTGGGATGAATTGACTGCAGCAGGTTGAGCTGAGTCAGTAGAACCAGGCTGGGCACGGTAAGCCACAGCAGGCCGATGTGAGGCCAGAGACTGTGGCCTCCGAGGAGCGGGTCGAGCTTGAGGCTTGTCCCAGGCAGAAAAAGGCAGAGGTATCAACTTGACCTTCCCAGGAGGAGGCCGCTCACACTGGGATGGAGATGGACACTCTGTTTCAGCACTGCTGTCTGGTTTCTGGGCTTGGACTTGCGTTTTCTCAGGCCTCTTACCCTCACGTGGGGTATGCCGCCGTGGCTGGATCGCTGGGGGTGGCTGGGGGTCTTTGGGGTTGCTTGAATTTCCCAAGAGCCGACAGGAAGAGAGCCCAGTTTTCGTCTCATTCTTCTTCCCCAGCGCATGAAGAACCTTCACAGACTCCAGCATGCGCACGCCAAGGGAGGTTCGAGGCTTTTGAAAGCTCTCTTGGCGAAGCTCAGTTTGGTGTTCCTTTCGCTTCGTGTTGGGGATTGCTGGCTTGTCTTCTGCCTTGACTTTGTTCCCTGACTGCTTGTTCTCTTCAGCCTTGTTTCTTCCTCTGGTCCTTTTGGTCTTTTCCTGCCCATGGCTCTCAGTTTTGCTGATCTTTCCGGATGCAGCTTTCTGAGGTTTGCCTTGAGAGTGCTTGGCCGTGTTCGCAGGAGCCCTGTCACTGACTGCAGCAGTGCATATAACCGCTTCTCCCCCTAACAGGCACTCTGGATCCTTTGGCTGGATTTTGGCCTTGGGAGCACCACCGATAGGCTCAGAGGCTTTCTGTTTGTTCTTCCTGGGTTGATCAGAGGGAACCTTTACGACACTTGGCTTTTCCTGCACCTGATTCACCTTAATGGCTCTGGTGTCTTCAGCTTTGATCACGTTGGGACCTTGGGATCGATCAAGATCTTTCCAAGAATTAAAGAGCTGGGGAAGGTGAATATCCTCCGCCAGTGTAGTAATGTCTGCAAGACCACTGCTAGGTTCAGTCCCATTTTCAAGTGTCCCTAGGTCCTGACGACTCAGGCTGTTCTCTCCCAGATCAGCATTTTCAGAACCAGGCTGCTCCTCTTGGCTGAGGGGATCGGTGCAGGCCAGCGGCTGGGGAATATCAGGGATTCCTAAAGGGAGTAGTGGAGGATCTTGGTTTTCTATTGGGATCTGGTAGGCCTCCAGAGGCTTTGACAGCTTGGTTTTGATATCCTCCACGTTCTTACTCTCTGTTTGTCCCTGGCTTGGAGCTGGAGGCAGGGCCAGGAGACGCCTGGCACTCTGGACTGGAGCTGTCACTGAAATGTCCCCAAGTTCAGATGGTGGGTTACTCTCAAGTATGTGACTGTTTCTGCTACTGCAGGACTTGGGGAGTTCTTGAGTTTGTGTCACACAAAACGTCTGGCTTGGAGGTTGCAATCCCAGGGAATTTTTCATCACCAGGGAAGTCTCCATCACTACAAAGGGATCAAGGGAGAAGTCAGTCCCTGGTAAATGAGATGCTCCCCCTAAACACCAACACAGCAGTCATGTACCTTTCAAGGGGTTCAGGGGCAAGATGGGCAAGGCATTTCTACTAACTCTTCTTAAGGATCATGGACAGTGCCCTATGCTACGAGGTAAGCGGTGACTGTTGTAATGCTTAACTGGTGATCATTTCATGTCACTGATCCTTGGCTCTCTTTGTATCTCATAGGACTGTTGTAAGTCCAATACAAAATGAGTCTTCTTTTTAAACAACTGAAATGTTTTACAAAGCCTAGCATTCTCATATACAGTCCTTTCAATTCTCCCCACTTTCCCGAGAGGCTAAGAACACTTCACACCATGAACTAGGAGAGGGGGTAGAGCCCTTTCTGATGAAATATAGAAACAAAGACAGAGTCTTAGCCTGCTTGCTCTCTGGACAGGATCTCGGACCACAAGGTCTTAAATCCTGGTATAAATGACGGAAGTGAGGACACTTCAACTGGCACTCTCATAACAAGAGTGCTGAAACACCTTCCAAAGAGACTGTAGCAGTAGACGAGGGAAGGGAGTGCTACAGTGTGGTAGTACAGGGGGAATGCTCGGCTACAGCAGTGAAAAATGTGGTACCTATTGGTGTGCTCTCGGGGTTCTTGTACATGTAGCATAGATGACCTTTACAGTGTCCCTGCCACCTTCCCACCTGCATTAGGTGTTCTTTTTGTTTTTTTGTTTTTTTGTTTTTTTTTAATTTACGTTTATTTATTGATTGATTGTTTGAACTTATTTATTCTACATATTTATTTTTTTGGCTGCACAGGGTCTTCATTGCTGTGCACGGGCTTTCTCTAGTTGCGGCTAGCGGGGTCTACTCTTGGTTGCGGTGTGCGGGCTTCTCTTGTTGCGGAGCATGCGCTCTAGGCGCGTGGGCTTCGGTAGTTGCGGCTCACGGGCTCTAGAATGCAGGCTCAGTCGTTGTGGCACATGGGCTTAGTTGCTCCACGGCATGTGGGATCTTCCCAGACCAGGGCTCGAACCCGTGTCCCCCGCATTGCATTGGCAGGCGGATTCTTAACCACGGCGCCACCAGGGAAGCCCTAGGTGTTCTTACATAGAGTCTAAAAACAGAGGGCACTGAGCGAAGGTAGTGGTTTCTAAAGGCTCAGGATCTAAATTCTACCTGTCTCTACACCCCTTCCCAGCTGTCGATTTGACCCCATTTGTGAATGCCGACCTCATTCTTCAGCTTTCTCTGCCGTTTGTATACTCACCTTGAAAACTTGTTTCTGTGATGCGTTGAGCAGACACAGGGTGGCAGATTGCAGAGGTGGAAGCTGGTGGTCGGATATTTGTGGGCTGAATCTCCTTCAGTCCCATTCCCATTTCTGGTTGCGCAGAGGCCCTACTTCCTGTGTATGACGCGGAGCCATAGGATTGCGGGCAGGAGCCAAGTTCTCCATACAGTGAAGACCCCAGTGTGCCTTGGTTATAGTAATATACCTGGCTTCCTTCCTGGTAGGGAAGTGACAGGCGGCTATGCCCCTGATTTGGAATCTGAGATGGTGCTCCCTGAGCAAGCCTGGCAGAAAGTGATGGATATAGAGGGACCATGTTATTGGCGTCTGAAGTTTTATCATACTGGGCTGCCATAAACATGGAGGAAGCAGCTGGGTGCCGGTCAGTGAGTGCCAGAGTAAAGTCTCCGAGTGAAGAGGAATTCTTTTCAGTGCTTCCTGTGATGTCCCACTCAAGAACACCTGGATAGGAAGGAGCTGAAGTGGAGATCTGGCTGTGGTCAGTAACTCCAGATAACATAGTCGTGCTGGAATGTTGGTAAAGGTAGGCACTACCCATGAGTGTCTGGAAAGAGGTACCGGTAGCCGATGCCGAACTGACGGCAGGGGCAGAGACTCTGGAGAAGTTGCAGACACTTCGTGTTAGGGAAGTTGCATTGCTCACCACAGGAAGAGAATGCTGCAGAGAATTTAGAGTTCCAAGTAGAGATGGATTTTGGAAATTTTCTGTAAGAACAAGAGGGTCATGAAAAACTCAGGGAGGTTGAGAAATTCTCACTACGTTTGAGGAACAGCATTATCTTAAGGTTCTTGCTCTCAGGACACCTCTACTATCGACCCTTCCTGAGAAACCCAAAATCAGACAGTTAATGATGGCTGTAAGGACTGAGCAGTTTTCCACTCTTCTGTATTAACTGCCTGTGCTCCCATCTTGGGCACAGATGGGCAGAAGAGCCAAGTGGTATGGTTCAGACATTGTTCTCTAGGCTGGAAGCAACCTTCTCCCTGCCCTGTCTTTCCCTTCAGCCTGCACTCGTATTGACTTCTATGCTATTTCCTAGACTGGAAGCATTTTAGAACTAGGAGGCCCTTAGAGAACTTTCTCTTTTTTCAGTCTCATTTCACGAGTAAGGAAACTGAGGCTCAGAGAGGTCGGGTTGACTTGTTCAAGTTCTCTCATTATGTTAGTGTCATTACCAGGTTTCAGAACCTAAGTATCCTGACTTCCTTGCCAGGACTCCACTCTGAGCATGATAGTGCCAGAAAGCAGGAGAAATAGAACTTATAATATAAGCATTTTTTTTGTCCATTAGAAAACAGTACGGCCATTACCATTGTCATCTTCAGTGTCTCCCTTTGCTTGTGCAGTTCCCACGCTATTACCTAGAGTTGACGTATAGCTCAGTCCAACTGGTGAACTGAAAGAGTCATTTTTGCCCTCTTCAAGCCTGGTTTCTCATCCTACCTCAAAATGATTACCCGAAAGTGGATTTCTTAAGTGCTTTTGGAAAGAGAAAAGTTATCTGATTACTTCAGATTACTCATCTATAAAGTGGTTATAACACCACCACCAATAATAATAGCAGTAATAATTAATAGATGAATAAGCTGATCTATTGCGTATGATTTATATGGAGGAAGATACAATAAGTTCTAGAAAGACAAAGAAAAATCATGAAAAACATGTTACGTAACGAAAAAGAAATCCATAGATATTAATGAAAACTGGGGTATGTGGGCAAGTATCAAAGCCTAATGAATTTACTAACAAATGACATTCTGTACCATACATGCAATATTATGAAAGTGAATTTTGCCCACTCTATTTTAGTGAATACTATTAACCAAAAAACACGATGGAGGTGATAGAGGTGAATGAATTCCTAGCCAATGCATACAGACAGAGACGATAAATCAGTAAAAAATGCACAACAAGCAACAGAATGCAACAAATGTGAATGTATAGGTAGCCACAACATATATAGACAAGTATTTCAATGAAAACCGGTACAAAGCAGACAGCAAAATAGTAAGTGTAAAAGAGTTTCATTATTGTGCTCATTCATATTTTTACCCAGCAAGTAACAGGTATTAAGCCTAGGAGAAATATATCTTTCCATGAATATAACTCATATAATAAGCAGAAAGGAAGCTTAAAAAGTATCAAGAAGGTTTTTGTATTTATCCTAGAACTTAGAATCATCTTCCACATCCAAGAAGATGACATCCCAAGACCTCAAAAAACCATCATCCCTAGAATCCAATTAAAAAAGATTTTCAAATGTAAGAAAATCCAAAGGACTCCACAACATTGTTTTAGATAAATGTGGATGTTTGTGTTTTCTTTTTTTCTTTTGCCGTGCCGCGTGGCCCTGGCCGTGAAAGCACCGAGTCCTAAAGCGCTGGACCGCCAGGGAATTCCCTAAATGGGGAATTAGAGATGTGGGGCTTGACTTTTTCTTTTTCTTCTCCGGTAGCTAAGATCTACAAGCGAACGATGGCTGTTGATCAATGTGCTCTCTGTGTTAGGAAGGAAATAACTGTAAAAATGAAAAGCAACCTTGCCTTAGAAGCTACATATCACACAAAGGAAATAGTCCTTCTGATTCAATGTAGAAGATATCATTTAAAATGTTTAATTGGTCAAATGTCTACCTAGTTTAAAAATTAGAAAGAATAGAACACTGAAAAGCAGCCCCCTAGATAACCACTTTGGTTTCTGGTTTCTAGGAAGCATCATTTCTAAAACATACTTCTAAAATGTTTCTATTCCAAACTGTCAAGTGCCAGCTGTATTCAGAGAGGCAATAAAAGAAAGAAAACGGAGTATGACTTTTCTGATAGGCTGCCCTTCCTGGTGATCCCCTGTTCTGGCCTTACTTTCCTTCTTAGTCTGTTAATGTAAGGATTTGCTACCATCAGCTTTGTTTTGCCCTGCTCTGAGCAGATTTCCCTCTGTGCTGTTTCTGCTTTAATTTAAAATCTTTGGCTCCCATCAACATTCCATGGCAAACTGCCTCTTTCTTGAGAGCTCCTCTATGCTTTCCCTCTTCATTCTTATATTTTTTTCCCATCTCTTGGTTCCTGTTGGCCTGTGCTAATGAAAACAATCCTAAACTTGCTTACGTTTGACTCTGTGCCTCCCTATATAGCCCAGTACTCTCCATCCTCTCTCCCTATTCTCTCTTTTCAACTAGTCGAAATACTAGTGGAGGGAGACCATTGGAGATGAAACATCTTGGTATATATCGCTAGTTTTCTGTGTCACCTGGCTTTTCTATGTTTCTGTTGAAACACTCTTTTGAGAAGTCTCTGATTTCATTTTCTACATGGGTACCCTTTAAGGCTCAATATTGGAAAAGAAGGGGATCAGAGTGATCAACCCAATGTGGTATCCTAACGTAACAGATAAGGAAAGCAGCAGGCTTTGTGAGGCAGTCAGTGATTTGTCCAAAGTCACACAGACAGTAAACGTCAAAGTCAAAACTGAAATTAGGTCTCCAGACTTGTAGTTCAATACTTTCCCTCATTATTCCACGCTATTTTGAATCTCCTCCTCAATTTAGGGGCAAAAGAAATCGAACGCAAAACTTTCCAAAGTTTCTTTTCTTACCTGACATGGTCAGAGAAGAGGAGACATCAACTGCAGGTACAAGGGATGAGGAGACAACACTAGAGGATGTCTGAGTGGCTGCAGCTGAACGGCGCACGTGTCCAGTACAAAGGTCACTGGTTACTGGTCCAAACGGCTCCACGGAAACCCCAAGACCTCTACCAAGTGGTAGTAGGTTTGGTAGGAGAGTGATGTCACAAAGCAGGCAGTTGAAAGGTATGAGCTAGCCAATAGGGAGGTCCGATCCCCAACAGGAGGGCGGGCTTGGGTGAAGAGAGCGTAGGAGAGCTAAAACAACCCCTCAATTTCTGAGCTCTGGGGAGGAAATCCTAGAAGACAGATTTACCTCCCCCAGGCTCTTCCATTAGGGAAATCATTGCAACATTTCTTACAGACGTTCATTAATATAATTAACTAACAGTTACTTATATTCTACAGAGTATTCTATTTTATGTATCATATACTTAGAGCTATATAGATCTTATTTAACTAGTATCCTTAGGAAGGAAAGAGCCATGTAGTTTGAACTATTACAGTTGTAACTTGGTTAAAGAGCAGGGTGAAGTTTGTTGAGTGTACCCTGTGGAGAATGTTGTGGTCCAAGGCTCTTCTCTTTTAGTTTCTTCTCCTTGACTCCTACCTTCCTTGGGCTGGGCTAGGCTGGGGGCCAGGTTGGACTTGCGACTTAACATTTCTCTTCCGCTTTCTTTTTTTTTTTTTTCTTCCATTATGGGCATTGCTTCTAGGACAAGCCTTGGTCTTGCATTGGATGTTCCTTCCTGTCAACTTCCAGCAGCAGGAGTCTTCTTTTCAGTGCTTGATGCTTCACGAAATAGACTCTGCCCATTGGCAGCAAATACCAGAGAGCTAGGAGACAGAGCTGGTTGCAGACCTTTCCTCTTCCAGCCCTTGGTTGCAATTGTTTTGCCCATGATTTGCTAGCTCTAGTTCCTTGGGCCACACAGGTATCCTGCCATCCAGCTCTTTTTATATGTGAGAGACATTCTGAACACTGTCCCTCTTTCTTTGCACAGAAGTATATACAGTGTGGCAGTTACCGTAATCTCCTCCCCCTTGCAAACAGCCCCTCTAGAATCTCGGACCTCTAGGACTCTCTGTCTTGCATGCTTGGGTGCAAGGCCAAGCACAATGAAGAGGAGAATAATTAGAGAAAGAGGAGGACATTGGTGGAGAACTGGGAGCAGGTAAGGTGAAAGGGCACCGGAGAAAAGAGATGCATGTAGGTTTTTTGGTTTCTGTGGGAAACAAGTTGACACACTTGGGCCTCATTTTGTATTAACAGAACAGAGAGTTGTAGATATAAGTAGCTAGATCGTGCAGCAACTGCCATGAAGTCTGTACACTGAAGAGAACAGTCTCACATCTAGTTTTCATTTTGTTTTATGTCATATTACCTTATTTATACCATTCACTGGTATGTTTGTAGAACGCAGATGTTTTCAAATGCTCTGGTTTTGTCTACATGGTTATTTCCTTGTCCTATTTGTAAGGAATCCAACATTGTAAGACATATTGCATGTTTTTCTCTTGACGATTGTTTACCTTGAAGCGTCATGAGCTAACTTGAGCTGTTGGATTTTGTGGAGAAACTTTAAAAAGGGTCTGTGAAAAAGGCATTGTGGTGAGTCGCATTATGCACCCGAGCGTAAGGAGCAGATATCTGCCACCAGCCCAGCTTGGCCTGGATTGCCTCTGTGTTAGTTCCCCTGGTTAGTGCTTTTCTCCCTAACCACTCTTGTGACTGTGATAATGTGAGTTAAGGGCTGAGTTGCTAGTGATTTATGTGTGAGGTAGGCTGGTTTGAGGGAGGAAATCTATGGACCTAGTCATTTTCCTTGGTGGTAAGCTTTCAGGGGTGCAAAGATCGATCTTCCTGGGGACTTTTCTGGTACCAGGAAGATATCGCATAGATGGGACCTCCAAAGACACACATTTAATTTTTAGGCCTGTTGTTCCTATTATGGGATGTGAGTTTCTTCACTGATGGGGATGCTGCTTATCTGAGAAGAAACTGTGAAAGGTGGTGTAGTATAGAGGTGTGGCTTAAGCTTTTAAGTTTTCTTCAAGGTTTTTCCCCTAAGCTTCATACTTCAGACGGCCTACTTACATGAGACTAGTATGTGATGTCAGGCTAACAACTTCCTAAATACCTGCAAGCCAGATCAGTGTCTCTTTTCTCTATATTCCCATGGAAATCAAGGGTCCCGCCGAATTTTCCATCGAAACAGTTGATTTGTGCTGTCTCTAGGAATTCTACAGGGCGTACCGTTGCTTCCTAACCGGTGTCATTTGGGAGATCCACCTCTGTACGTTCAAATGATTAATTTTGAGACTCTGCTCATGTGTGCAGTAAACCCTTTAATTCCCTAAGACCTTCCTTTCCTCCATCTCATACCCCATTAAGCCCGCTTCAGTTTATCTCCTGAATTTCTTTGGAATCTGTCAGCTCTCCCTCAACATCCTAATACTGAACTTGCCTGTCTGTTGCGATTAGGTCCTAACTAGTGTCCATATATCTTGTTTCCCTCCAATCCATTCTTCACACAAGAAAGCTTCAAAGCAAGTTGGAACATTGCTCATAAACATCGCTCACAAACATTGTTTTGAGAATAGAAAACACACTGGTGGCCTTTAAGACTCTGCGTGCTCTAGAATCCTCTCTGCTTCTCTAGCCCCATCTTGTGCCACGTTTGCCCTCACTTTCTATGCTTCAGATACACTGAATTAACCTTAGTTCTCACTCATCTGACAGAAGTCAGTTGAGAAATTATTTTTCACTGTGATTCCTAGCATTAAGGAATTTGATGATCAGGTTTTGTATGAGGACTAAAACTAAACTGGGAAGTGGAAGAATTGCGTTTCAACTGTTTCAGTCAACACGCATGTATTAATGATACCTAAGTATTGAACACCGGGCTAGGTTTCATGAGGGATACAGAAGTTCTGGCCATCTCTGGTTTTGGGTATCCCTTATTTGTTGAGACCTTTGCGTTGTTTGGTTGCCTTTTGTCTGTTTTCCAGATGGGAAAACAGGAACAAGGGAAGTATAGGTTATTACTAGGTGGGGTTGAACAAGTGGAGCAGCAAACTGCAAAGCAGAAAGAAGAGGGACGTACTATAGAGGGATGTGATTTCCATTTTCAAGGCGCCTGCGTCCTGTGCAGGGAGACAGCCTAACATAAAATGTGCCTAACAAAAGATCTATTGACTTCTTACTAAAAATCTCCAGTTCATATAACCCAGGGGTTTATACCTTCTCCTTTAAAAGTTCTATTCCTGGGACTTCCCTGGTGGTCCAGTGGTGAAGACTCTGCGCTTCCAATGCAGCAGGCGTGGGTTCAATCCCTGGTTGGGGAGCTAAGATCCCACATGCTGCGCAGCCAAAGAAATTTTTTTCAAAAGTTATACTCCTGTGTTGTTGAATTTAGTGGTTTAGATTTTGTTTGAATGTTAAGAAGATTTCAGTTTATTTACCAGGAACAAACAAAACATAATGTAAAAATAGTTTCCCAGAAACGATTTCCATCGTTCTCTTCTTCCCTTTCTCCCGCAGACTGACTGGTGTTTCATCTTGACAAGTTCTCTGAAGTTCTCTGTCATTCCATAGGAAAGCGGTCTGGCTTGGAGGTTGCAATCCCAGGGAATTTTTCATCAGCGGGGAAGTCTCCATCACTACAGAGGAATCAAGGTTGAAGTCAGTCCCGGGTAAGTGAGATGCTCCCCCTAAACACCAACACAGCAGTCGTGTACCTTTCAAGGGGTTCAGGGGCAAGATGGGCAAGGCATTTCTACTAACTCTTCTTAAGGATCATGGACAGTGTGCCCTATGCTACGAGGTAAGCGGTGACTGTTGTAATTCTTACTGGTGATCATTTCATGTCACTGATCCTTGGCTCTCTTTGTATCTCATAGGACTGTTGTTAAGTCCAATACAAAATGAGTCTTCTTTTTAAAAAACTGAAATGTTTTACAAAGCCTAGCATTCTCATAGAGAGTCCTTTGAATTCTCCCCACTTTCCCGAGAGGCTAAGAACACTTCACACCATGAACTAGGAGAGGGGGTAGAGCCCTTTCTGATGAAATATAGAAACAAAGACAGAGTCTTAGCCTGCTTGCTCTCTGGACAGGATCTCGGACCACAAGGTCTTAAATCCTGGTATAAATGACGGAAGTGAGGACAGTTCAACTGGCACTCTCATAACAAGAGTTCTGAAACACCTTCCAAAGAGACTGTAGCGGTAGACGAGGGAAGGGAGTGCTACAGTGTGGTAGTACAGGGGGAATGCTCGGCTACAGCAGTGAAAAATGTGGTACCTATTGGTGTGCTCTCGGGGTTCTTGTACATGTAGCATAGATGACCTTTACAGTGTCCCTCCCACCTTCCCACCTGCATTAGGTGTTCTGTTTTTTTGTTTGTTTGTTTGTTTTTAATTTACGTTTATTGATTGATTGATTGATTGAACTTATTTATTCTACGTATTTATTTTTTTGGCTGCACTGGGTCCTCATTGCTGTGCACGGGCTTTCTCTAGTTGCGGCTAGCGGGGTCTACTCTTGGTTGCGGTGTGCGGGCTTCTCATCGCGGTGGCCTCTCTTGTTGCGGAGCATGGGCTGTAGGCGCGTGGGCTTCGGTAGTTGCGGCTCACGGGCTCTGGAATGCAGGCTCAGTCGTTGTGGCACATGCGCTTAGTTGCAGCACGGCATGTGGGATCTTCGCAGACCGGGGCTCGAAGCCGTGTCCCCTGCATTGGCAGGCGCCACCAGGGAAGCCCTAGCTGTTCTTACATAGAGTCTAAAAACAGAGAGCACTGAGAGAAGGTAGTGGTTATTAAAGGCTCAGGATCTAAATTCTACCTGTCTCTACACCCCTTCCCAGCTGTCGATTTGACCCCGTTTGTGAATGCCGACCTCATTCTTCAACTTGCTCTGCCGTTTGTATACTCACCTTGAAAACTTGTTTCTGTGATGCGTTGAGCAGACACAGGGTGGCAGATTGCAGAGGTGGAAGCTGGTGGTCGGATATTTGCGGGCTGAATCTCCTTCAGTCCCATTCCCATTTCTGGTTGCGCAGAGGCCCTACTTCCTGTGTATGACGCGGAGCCATAGGATTGCGGGCAGGAGCCAAGTTCTCCATACAGTGAAGACCCCAGTGTGCCTTGGTTATAGTAATATACCTGGCTTCCTTCCTGGTAGGGAAGTGACAGGCGGCTATGCCCCTGATTTGTTCGTGGGCCTCCTGATGCAGCAGTTCCCTTGGCTCTGGCCCTGTCGTCAGCTGCCCCTAGGAGGACTCTGAGCCCTAGCTACTTCTCTGGTAGATTTGCCTATTCCCCCACTATAATCACACCTGAATAAGGCAACTCAAACCTTTCAGAGATGTGTCGTGAACCTCTTGTTTTCTGAAATACCTATCTGGTGGTTGTGAGACTTAAGGCCAACCTCCCCGAGAGACTTTGTTTCTATTTCTCCTAGTAAACCTAGACTCATCTCCTGTCACCTTCAACTCTACTCCAATTGTGTTCTTTCAACCCAGACCCCTGACCCTGCTTTTTACTTCTGCCATTTCATCCTCACTCCTGCTTCCTTTCCTAAATCCATACGTCTCTTTTGGCCTTCCTAGCCCTGGGCCAAGTTCCTTCCTCTTTCCTCAGTTTTTACCCCTTTCCTTCATTCTCCCATCCAACTTTCAGGCCTTCCTTTCTCACGCCCCAGTTAGCAGCATCTCAAAATTCGAAAGGTTTATTACTCATCTATTAATTCTATTCCATTTACTTATTCGGTTCTATACCTATCTTACCTATGTATGGAAGAACCGCTGGTAGCCAAGGTGGCAGCAAGAATCCTAGCAGCTGTCACCTGACGTATCCGTAGTAGTCAGCAATTTCCATTTCTTTGTCCCTCTGGGTGAAAAATTGCAGCTTCCCCGAAGAGGTGTATCTGGCAGCATTCTCCCGTTGTTGTTGAGCCCGCCTCTTCATGGCCTCTCGCTCTGGCCTCTGCTCTTGTTCGATGGGCTTTGACATGACTGGCTCAGGCACGTTGGGTTCCCTCCATGGAACTCGTTGCTTGCTGAAGTCTTGGAGTAGAAGTTGGGTTTGGAGCTTGGGTGGGGACTGGCGCTTAGTCACAGCAGGGGGAACAGGCTCGCGCTGGAGAGAAGCGCCAGATGAAGTTTTGTAGGGTGCAGGCCTAGGAGCAGCAGGCTGAGGGACACGAGGCTGGGTATGGTTGGTCCAAGCCGGTTGGGTTGGGTTGGCCACAGTTGGCTGAGCTGGTTTGGCGGGACCTGGCAAAGAGGCAGGAGCTGGCTGGGATGAATTGACTGCAGCAGGTTGAGCTGAGTCAGTAGAACCAGGCTGGGCACGGTAAGCCACAGCAGGCCGATGTGAGGCCAGAGACTGTGGCCTCCGAGGAGCGGGTCGAGCTTGAGGCTTGTCCCAGGCAGAAAAAGGCAGAGGTATCAACTTGACCTTCCCAGGAGGAGGCCGCTCACACTGGGATGGAGATGGACACTCTGTTTCAGCACTGCTGTCTGGTTTCTGGGCTTGGACTTGCGTTTTCTCAGGCCTCTTACCCTCACGTGGGGTATGCCGCCGTGGCTGGATCGCTGGGGGTGGCTGGGGGTCTTTGGGGTTGCTTGAATTTCCCAAGAGCCGACAGGAAGAGAGCCCAGTTTTCGTCTCATTCTTCTTCCCCAGCGCATGAAGAACCTTCACAGACTCCAGCATGCGCACGCCAAGGGAGGTTCGAGGCTTTTGAAAGCTCTCTTGGCGAAGCTCAGTTTGGTGTTCCTTTCGCTTCGTGTTGGGGATTGCTGGCTTGTCTTCTGCCTTGACTTTGTTCCCTGACTGCTTGTTCTCTTCAGCCTTGTTTCTTCCTCTGGTCCTTTTGGTCTTTTCCTGCCCATGGCTCTCAGTTTTGCTGATCTTTCCGGATGCAGCTTTCTGAGGTTTGCCTTGAGAGTGCTTGGCCGTGTTCGCAGGAGCCCTGTCACTGACTGCAGCAGTGCATATAACCGCTTCTCCCCCTAACAGGCACTCTGGATCCTTTGGCTGGATTTTGGCCTTGGGAGCACCACCGATAGGCTCAGAGGCTTTCTGTTTGTTCTTCCTGGGTTGATCAGAGGGAACCTTTACGATACTTGGCTTTTCCTGCACCTGATTCACCTTAATGGCTCTGGTGTCTTCAGCTTTGATCACGTTGGGACCTTGGGATCGATCAAGATCTTTCCAAGAATTAAAGAGCTGGGGAAGGTGAATATCCTCCGCCAGTGTAGTAATGTCTGCAAGACCACTGCTAGGTTCAGTCCCATTTTCAAGTGTCCCTAGGTCCTGACGACTCAGGCTGTTCTCTCCCAGATCAGCATTTTCAGAACCAGGCTGCTCCTCTTGGCTGAGGGGATCGGTGCAGGCCAGCGGCTGGGGAATATCAGGGATTCCCAAAGGGAGTAGTGGAGGATCTTGGTTTTCTATTGGGATCTGGTAGGCCTCCAGAGGCTTTGACAGCTTGGTTTTGATATCCTCCACGTTCTTACTCTCTGTTTGTCCCTGGCTTGGAGCTGGAGGCAGGGCCAGGAGACGCCTGGCACTCTGGACTGGAGCTGTCACTGAAATGTCCCCAAGTTCAGATGGTGGGTTACTCTCAAGTATGTGACTGTTTCTGCTACTGCAGGACTTGGGGAGTTCTTGAGTTTGTGTCACACAAAACGTCTGGCTTGGAGGTTGCAATCCCAGGGAATTTTTCATCACCAGGGAAGGCTCCATCACTACAAAGGGATCAAGGGAGAAGTCAGTCCCTGGTAAATGAGATGCTCCCCCTAAACACCAACACAGCAGTCATGTACCTTTCAAGGGGTTCAGGGGCAAGATGGGCAAGGCATTTCTACTAACTCTTCTTAAGGATCATGGACAGTGCCCTATGCTACGAGGTAAGCGGTGACTGTTGTAATGCTTAACTGGTGATCATTTCATGTCACTGATCCTTGGCTCTCTTTGTATCTCATAGGACTGTTGTAAGTCCAATACAAAATGAGTCTTCTTTTTAAACAACTGAAATGTTTTACAAAGCCTAGCATTCTCATATAGAGTCCTTTCAATTCTCCCCACTTTCCCGAGAGGCTAAGAACACTTCACACCATGAACTAGGAGAGGGGGTAGAGCCCTTTCTGATGAAATACAGAAACAAAGACAGAGTCTTAGCCTGCTTGCTCTCTGGACAGGATCTCGGACCACAAGGTCTTAAATCCTGGTATAAATGACGGAAGTGAGGACACTTCAACTGGCACTCTCATAACAAGAGTTCTGAGACACCTTCCAAAGAGACTGTAGCAGTAGACGAGGGAAGGGAGTGCTACAGTGTGGTAGTACAGGGGGAATGCTCGGCTACAGCAGTGAAAAATGTGGTACCTATTGGTGTGCTCTCGGGGTTCTTGTACATGTAGCATAGATGACCTTTACAGTGTCCCTGCCACCTTCCCACCTGCATTAGGTGTTCTTTTTGTTTTTTTGTTTTTTTGTTTTTTTTTAATTTACGTTTATTTATTGATTGATTGTTTGAACTTATTTATTCTACGTATTTATTTTTTTGGCTGCACAGGGTCTTCATTGCTGTGCACGGGCTTTCTCTAGTTGCGGCTAGCGGGGTCTACTCTTGGTTGCGCTGTGCGGGCTTCTCTTGTTGCGGAGCATGCGCTCTAGGCGCGTGGGCTTCGGTAGTTGCGGCTCACGGGCTCTAGAATGCAGGCTCAGTCGTTGTGGCACATGGGCTTAGTTGCTCCACGGCATGTGGGATCTTCCCAGACCAGGGCTCGAACCCGTGTCCCCCGCATTGCATTGGCAGGCGGATTCTTAACCACGGCGCCACCAGGGAAGCCCTAGGTGTTCTTACATAGAGTCTAAAAACAGAGGGCACTGAGCGAAGGTAGTGGTTACTAAAGGCTCAGGATCTAAATTCTACCTGTCTCTACACCCCTTCCCAGCTGTCGATTTGACCCCATTTGTGAATGCCGACCTCATTCTTCAGCTTTCTCTGCCGTTTGTATACTCACCTTGAAAACTTGTTTCTGTGATGCGTTGAGCAGACACAGGGTGGCAGATTGCAGAGGTGGAAGCTGGTGGTCGGATATTTGTGGGCTGAATCTCCTTCAGTCCCATTCCCATTTCTGGTTGCGCAGAGGCCCTACTTCCTGTGTATGACGCGGAGCCATAGGATTGCGGGCAGGAGCCAAGTTCTCCATACAGTGAAGACCCCAGTGTGCCTTGGTTATAGTAATATACCTGGCTTCCTTCCTGGTAGGGAAGTGACAGGCGGCTATGCCCCTGATTTGGAATCTGAGATGGTGCTCCCTGAGCAAGCCTGGCAGAAAGTGATGGATATAGAGGGACCATGTTATTGGCGTCTGAAGTTTTATCATACTGGGCTGCCATAAACATGGAGGAAGCAGCTGGGTGCCGGTCAGTGAGTGCCAGAGTAAAGTCTCCGAGTGAAGAGGAATTCTTTTCAGTGCTTCCTGTGATGTCCCACTCAAGAACACCTGGATAGGAAGGAGCTGAAGTGGAGATCTGGCTGTGGTCAGTAACTCCAGATAACATAGTCGTGCTGGAATGTTGGTAAAGGTAGGCACTACCCATGAGTGTCTGGAAAGAGGTACCGGTAGCCGATGCCGAACTGACGGCAGGGGCAGAGACTCTGGAGAAGTTGCAGACACTTCGTGTTAGGGAAGTTGCATTGCTCACCACAGGAAGAGAATGCTGCAGAGAATTTAGAGTTCCAAGTAGAGATGGATTTTGGAAATTTTCTGTAAGAACAAGAGGGTCATGAAAAACTCAGGGAGGTTGAGAAATTCTCACTACGTTTGAGGAACAGCATTATCTTAAGGTTCTTGCTCTCAGGACACCTCTACTATCGACCCTTCCTGAGAAACCCAAAATCAGACAGTTAATGATGGCTGTAAGGACTGAGCAGTGTTCCACTCTTCTGTATTAACTGCCTGTGCTCCCATCTTGGGCACAGATGGGCAGAAGAGCCAAGTGGTATGGTTCAGACATTGTTCTCTAGGCTGGAAGCAACCTTCTCCCTGCCCTGTCTTTCCCTTCAGCCTGCACTCGTATTGACTTCTATGCTATTTCCTAGACTGGAAGCATTTTAGAACTAGGAGGCCCTTAGAGAACTTTCTCTTTTTTCAGTCTCATTTCACGAGTAAGGAAACTGAGGCTCAGAGAGGTCGGGTTGACTTGTTCAGGTTCTCTCATTATGTTAGTGTCATTACCAGGTTTCAGAACCTAAGTATCCTGACTTCCTTGCCAGGACTCCACTCTGAGCATGATAGTGCCAGAAAGCAGGAGAAATAGAACTTATAATATAAGCATTTTTTTTGTCCATTAGAAAACAGTACGGCCATTACCATTGTCATCTTCAGTGTCTCCCTTTGCTTGTGCAGTTCCCACGCTATTACCTAGAGTTGACGTATAGCTCAGTCCAACTGGTGAACTGAAAGAGTCATGTTTGCCCTCTTCAAGCCTGGTTTCTCATCCTACCTCAAAATGATTACCCGAAAGTGGATTTCTTAAGTGCTTTTGGAAAGAGAAAAGTTATCTGATTACTTCAGATTACTCATCTATAAAGTGGTTATAACACCACCACCAATAATAATAGCAGTAATAATTAATAGATGAATAAGCTGATCTATTGCGTATGATTTATATGGAGGAAGATACAATAAGTTCTAGAAAGACAAAGAAAAATCATGAAAAACATGTTACGTAACGAAAAAGAAATCCATAGATATTAATGAAAACTGGGGTATGTGGGCAAGTATCAAAGCCTAATGAATTTACTAACAAATGACATTCTGTACCATACATGCAATATTATGAAAGTGAATTTTGCCCACTCTATTTTAGTGAATACTATTAACCAAAAAACACGATGGAGGTGATAGAGGTGAATGAATTCCTAGCCAATGCATACAGACAGAGACGATAAATCAGTAAAAAATGCATAACAAGCAACAGAATGCAACAAATGTGAATGTATAGGTAGCCACAACATATATAGACAAGTATTTCAATGAAAACCGGTACAAAGCAGACAGCAAAATAGTAAGTGTAAAAGAGTTTCATTATTGTGCTCATTCATATTTTTACCCAGCAAGTAACAGGTATTAAGCCTAGGAGAAATATATCTTTCCATGAATATAACTCATATAATAAGCAGAAAGGAAGCTTAAAAAGTATCAAGAAGGTTTTTGTATTTATCCTAGAACTTAGAATCATCTTCCACATCCAAGAAGATGACATCCCAAGACCTCAAAAAACCATCATCCCTAGAATCCAATTAAAAAAGATTTTCAAATGTAAGAAAATCCAAAGGACTCCACAACATTGTTTTAGATAAATGTGGATGTTTGTGTTTTCTTTTTTTCTTTTGCCGCGCCGCGTGGCCCTGGCCGTGAAAGCACCGAGTCCTAAGCGCTGGACCGCCAGGGAATTCCCTAAATGGGGAATTAGAGATGTGGGGCTTGACTTTTTCTTTTTCTTCTCCAGTAGCTAAGATCTACAAGCGAACGATGGCTGTTGATCAATGTGCTCTCTGTGTTAGGAAGGAAATAACTGTAAAAATTGAAAAGCAACCTTGCCTTAGAAGCTACATATCACACAAAGGAAATAGTCCTTCTGATTCAATGTAGAAGATATCATTTAAAATGTTTAATTGGTCAAATGTCTACCTAGTTTAAAAATTAGAAAGAATAGAACACTGAAAAGCAGCCCCCTAGATAACCACTTTGGTTTCTGGTTTCTAGGAAGCATCATTTCTAAAACATACTTCTAAAATGTTTCTATTCCAAACTGTCAAGTGCCAGCTGTATTCAGAGAGGCAATAAAAGAAAGAAAACGGAGTATGACTTTTCTGATAGGCTGCCCTTCCTGGTGATCCCCTGTTCTGGCCTTACTTTCCTTCTTAGTCTGTTAATGTAAGGATTTGCTACCATCAGCTTTGTTTTGCCCTGCTCTGAGCAGATTTCCCTCTGTGCTGTTTCTGCTTTAATTTAAAATCTTTGGCTCCCATCAACATTCCATGGCAAACTGCCTCTTTCTTGAGAGCTCCTCTATGCTTTCCCTCTTCATTCTTATATTTTTTTCCCATCTCTTGGTTCCTGTTGGCCTGTGCTAATGAAAACAATCCTAAACTTGCTTACGTTTGACTCTGTGCCTCCCTATATAGCCCAGTACTCTCCATCCTCTCTCCCTATTCTCTCTTTTCAACTAGTCGAAATACTAGTGGAGGGAGACCATTGGAGATGAAACATCTTGGTATATATCGCTAGTTTTCTGTGTCACCTGGCTTTTCTATGTTTCTGTTGAAACACTCTTTTGAGAAGTCTCTGATTTCATTTTCTACATGGGTACCCTTTAAGGCTCAATATTGGAAAAGAAGGGGATCAGAGTGATCAACCCAATGTGGTATCCTAACGTAACAGATAAGGAAAGCAGCAGGCTTTGTGAGGCAGTCAGTGATTTGTCCAAAGTCACACAGACAGTAAACGTCAAAGTCAAAACTGAAATTAGGTCTCCAGACCTGTAGTTCAATACTTTCCCTCATTATTCCACGCTATTTTGAATCTCCTCCTCAATTTAGGGGCACAAGAAATCGAACGCAAAACTTTCCAAAGTTTCTTTTCTTACCTGACATGGTCAGAGAAGAGGAGACATCAACTGCAGGTACAAGGGATGAGGAGACAACACTAGAGGATGTCTGAGTGGCTGCAGCTGAACGGCGCACGTGTCCAGTACAAAGGTCACTGGTTACTGGTCCAAACGGCTCCACGGAAACCCCAAGACCTCTACCAAGTGGTAGTAGGTTTGGTAGGAGAGTGATGTCACAAAGCAGGCAGTTGAAAGGTATGAGCTAGCCAATAGGGAGGTCCGATCCCCAACAGGAGGGCGGGCTTGGGTGAAGAGAGCGTAGGAGAGCTAAAACAACCCCTCAATTTCTGAGCTCTGGGGAGGAAATCCTAGAAGACAGATTTACCTCCCCCAGGCTCTTCCATTAGGGAAATCATTGCAACATTTCTTACAGACGTTCATTAATATAATTAACTAACAGTTACTTATATTCTACAGAGTATTCTATTTTATGTATCATATACTTAGAGCTATATAGATCTTATTTAACTAGTATCCTTAGGAAGGAAAGAGCCATGTAGTTTGAACTATTACAGTTGTAACTTGGTTAAAGAGCAGGGTGAAGTTTGTTGAGTGTACCCTGTGGAGAATGTTGTGGTCCAAGGCTCTTCTCTTTTAGTTTCTTCTCCTTGACTCCTACCTTCCTTGGGCTGGGCTAGGCTGGGGGCCAGGTTGGACTTGCGACTTAACATTTCTCTTCCGCTTTCTTTTTTTTTTTTTTTTTTTTTTCTTCCATTATGGGCATTGCTTCTAGGACAAGCCTTGGTCTTGCATTGGATGTTCCTTCCTGTCAACTTCCAGCAGCAGGAGTCTTCTTTTCAGTGCTTGATGCTTCACGAAATAGACTCTGCCCATTGGCAGCAAATACCAGAGAGCTAGGAGACAGAGCTGGTTGCAGACCTTTCCTCTTCCAGCCCTTGGTTGCAATTGTTTTGCCCATGATTTGCTAGCTCTAGTTCCTTGGGCCACACAGGTATCCTGCCATCCAGCTCTTTTTATATGTGAGAGACATTCTGAACACTGTCCCTCTTTCTTTGCACAGAAGTATATACAGTGTGGCAGTTACCGTAATCTCCTCCCCCTTGCAAACAGCCCCTCTAGAATCTCGGACCTCTAGGACTCTCTGTCTTGCATGCTTGGGTGCAAGGCCAAGCACAATGAAGAGGAGAATAATTAGAGAAAGAGGAGGACATTGGTGGAGAACTGGGAGCAGGTAAGGTGAAAGGGCACCGGAGAAAAGAGATGCATGTAGGTTTTTTGGTTTCTGTGGGAAACAAGTTGACACACTTGGGCCTCATTTTGTATTAACAGAACAGAGAGTTGTAGATATAAGTAGCTAGATCGTGCAGCAACTGCCATGAAGTCTGTACACTGAAGAGAACAGTCTCACATCTAGTTTTCATTTTGTTTTATGTCATATTACCTTATTTATAGCATTCACTGGTATGTTTGTAGAACGCAGATGTTTTCAAATGCTCTGGTTTTGTCTACATGGTTATTTCCTTGTCCTATTTGTAAGGAATCCAACATTGTAAGACATATTGCATGTTTTTCTCTTGACGATTGTTTACCTTGAAGCGTCATGAGCTAACTTGAGCTGTTGGATTTTGTGGAGAAACTTTAAAAAGGGTCTGTGAAAAAGGCATTGTGGTGAGTCGCATTATGCACCCGAGCGTAAGGAGCAGATATCTGCCACCAGCCCAGCTTGGCCTGGATTGCCTCTGTGTTAGTTCCCCTGGTTAGTGCTTTTCTCCCTAACCACTCTTGTGACTGTGATAATGTGAGTTAAGGGCTGAGTTGCTAGTGATTTATGTGTGAGGTAGGCTGGTTTGAGGGAGGAAATCTATGGACCTAGTCATTTTCCTTGGTGGTAAGCTTTCAGGGGTGCAAAGATCGATCTTCCTGGGGACTTTTCTGGTACCAGGAAGATATCGCATAGATGGGACCTCCAAAGACACACATTTAATTTTTAGGCCTGTTGTTCCTATTATGGGATGTGAGTTTCTTCACTGATGGGGATGCTGCTTATCTGAGAAGAAACTGTGAAAGGTGGTGTAGTATAGAGGTGTGGCTTAAGCTTTTAAGTTTTCTTCAAGGTTTTTCCCCTAAGCTTCATACTTCAGACGGCCTACTTACATGAGACTAGTATGTGATGTCAGGCTAACAACTTCCTAAATACCTGCAAGCCAGATCAGTGTCTCTTTTCTCTATATTCCCATGGAAATCAAGGGTCCCGCCGAATTTTCCATCGAAACAGTTGATTTGTGCTGTCTCTAGGAATTCTACAGGGCGTACCGTTGCTTCCTAACCGGTGTCATTTGGGAGATCCACCTCTGTACGTTCAAATGATTAATTTTGAGACTCTGCTCATGTGTGCAGTAAACCCTTTAATTCCCTAAGACCTTCCTTTCCTCCATCTCATACCCCATTAAGCCCGCTTCAGTTTATCTCCTGAATTTCTTTGGAATCTGTCAGCTCTCCCTCAACATCCTAATACTGAACTTGCCTGTCTGTTGCGATTAGGTCCTAACTAGTGTCCATATATCTTGTTTCCCTCCAATCCATTCTTCACACAAGAAAGCTTCAAAGCAAGTTGGAACATTGCTCATAAACATCGCTCACAAACATTGTTTTGAGAATAGAAAACACACTGGTGGCCTTTAAGACTCTGCGTGCTCTAGAATCCTCTCTGCTTCTCTAGCCCCATCTTGTGCCACGTTTGCCCTCACTTTCTATGCTTCAGATACACTGAATTAACCTTAGTTCTCACTCATCTGACAGAAGTCAGTTGAGAAATTATTTTTCACTGTGATTCCTAGCATTAAGGAATTTGATGATCAGGTTTTGTATGAGGACTAAAACTAAACTGGGAAGTGGAAGAATTGCGTTTCAACTGTTTCAGTCAACACGCATGTATTAATGATACCTAAGTATTGAACACCGGGCTAGGTTTCATGAGGGATACAGAAGTTCTGGCCATCTCTGGTTTTGGGTATCCCTTATTTGTTGAGACCTTTGCGTTGTTTGGTTGCCTTTTGTCTGTTTTCCAGATGGGAAAACAGGAACAAGGGAAGTATAGGTTATTACTAGGTGGGGTTGAACAAGTGGAGCAGCAAACTGCAAAGCAGAAAGAAGAGGGACGTACTATAGAGGGATGTGATTTCCATTTTCAAGGCGCCTGCGTCCTGTGCAGGGAGACAGCCTAACATAAAATGTGCCTAACAAAAGATCTATTGACTTCTTACTAAAAATCTCCAGTTCATATAACCCAGGGGTTTATACCTTCTCCTTTAAAAGTTCTATTCCTGGGACTTCCCTGGTGGTCCAGTGGTGAAGACTCTGCGCTTCCAATGCAGCAGGCGTGGGTTCAATCCCTGGTTGGGGAGCTAAGATCCCACATGCTGCGCAGCCAAAGAAATTTTTTTCAAAAGTTATACTCCTGTGTTGTTGAATTTAGTGGTTTAGATTTTGTTTGAATGTTAAGAAGATTTCAGTTTATTTACCAGGAACAAACAAAACATAATGTAAAAATAGTTTCCCAGAAACGATTTCCATCGTTCTCTTCTTCCCTTTCTCCCGCAGACTGACTGGTGTTTCATCTTGACAAGTTCTCTGAAGTTCTCTGTCATTCCATAGGAAAGCGGTCTGGCTTGGAGGTTGCAATCCCAGGGAATTTTTCATCAGCGGGGAAGTCTCCATCACTACAGAGGAATCAAGGTTGAAGTCAGTCCCGGGTAAGTGAGATGCTCCCCCTAAACACCAACACAGCAGTCGTGTACCTTTCAAAGGGTTCAGGGGCAAGATGGGCAAGGCATTTCTACTAACTCTTCTTAAGGATCATGGACAGTGTGCCCTATGCTACGAGGTAAGCGGTGACTGTTGTAATTCTTACTGGTGATCATTTCATGTCACTGATCCTTGGCTCTCTTTGTATCTCATAGGACTGTTGTTAAGTCCAATACAAAATGAGTCTTCTTTTTAAAAAACTGAAATGTTTTACAAAGCCTAGCATTCTCATAGAGAGTCCTTTGAATTCTCCCCACTTTCCCGAGAGGCTAAGAACACTTCACACCATGAACTAGGAGAGGGGGTAGAGCCCTTTCTGATGAAATATAGAAACAAAGACAGAGTCTTAGCCTGCTTGCTCTCTGGACAGGATCTCGGACCACAAGGTCTTAAATCCTGGTATAAATGACGGAAGTGAGGACAGTTCAACTGGCACTCTCATAACAAGAGTTCTGAAACACCTTCCAAAGAGACTGTAGCGGTAGACGAGGGAAGGGAGTGCTACAGTGTGGTAGTACAGGGGGAATGCTCGGCTACAGCAGTGAAAAATGTGGTACCTATTGGTGTGCTCTCGGGGTTCTTGTACATGTAGCATAGATGACCTTTACAGTGTCCCTCCCACCTTCCCACCTGCATTAGGTGTTCTGTTTTTTTGTTTGTTTGTTTGTTTTTAATTTACGTTTATTGATTGATTGATTGATTGAACTTATTTATTCTACGTATTTATTTTTTTGGCTGCACTGGGTCCTCATTGCTGTGCACGGGCTTTCTCTAGTTGCGGCTAGCGGGGTCTACTCTTGGTTGCGGTGTGCGGGCTTCTCATCGCGGTGGCCTCTCTTGTTGCGGAGCATGGGCTGTAGGCGCGTGGGCTTCGGTAGTTGCGGCTCACGGGCTCTGGAATGCAGGCTCAGTCGTTGTGGCACATGCGCTTAGTTGCAGCACGGCATGTGGGATCTTCGCAGACCGGGGCTCGAAGCCGTGTCCCCTGCATTGGCAGGCGCCACCAGGGAAGCCCTAGCTGTTCTTACATAGAGTCTAAAAACAGAGAGCACTGAGAGAAGGTAGTGGTTATTAAAGGCTCAGGATCTAAATTCTACCTGTCTCTACACCCCTTCCCAGCTGTCGATTTGACCCCGTTTGTGAATGCCGACCTCATTCTTCAACTTGCTCTGCCGTTTGTATACTCACCTTGAAAACTTGTTTCTGTGATGCGTTGAGCAGACACAGGGTGGCAGATTGCAGAGGTGGAAGCTGGTGGTCGGATATTTGCGGGCTGAATCTCCTTCAGTCCCATTCCCATTTCTGGTTGCGCAGAGGCCCTACTTCCTGTGTATGACGCGGAGCCATAGGATTGCGGGCAGGAGCCAAGTTCTCCATACAGTGAAGACCCCAGTGTGCCTTGGTTATAGTAATATACCTGGCTTCCTTCCTGGTAGGGAAGTGACAGGCGGCTATGCCCCTGATTTGTTCGTGGGCCTCCTGATGCAGCAGTTCCCTTGGCTCTGGCCCTGTCGTCAGCTGCCCCTAGGAGGACTCTGAGCCCTAGCTACTTCTCTGGTAGATTTGCCTATTCCCCCACTATAATCACACCTGAATAAGGCAACTCAAACCTTTCAGAGATGTGTCGTGAACCTCTTGTTTTCTGAAATACCTATCTGGTGGTTGTGAGACTTAAGGCCAACCTCCCCGAGAGACTTTGTTTCTATTTCTCCTAGTAAACCTAGACTCATCTCCTGTCACCTTCAACTCTACTCCAATTGTGTTCTTTCAACCCAGACCCCTGACCCTGCTTTTTACTTCTGCCATTTCATCCTCACTCCTGCTTCCTTTCCTAAATCCATACGTCTCTTTTGGCCTTCCTAGCCCTGGGCCAAGTTCCTTCCTCTTTCCTCAGTTTTTACCCCTTTCCTTCATTCTCCCATCCAACTTTCAGGCCTTCCTTTCTCACGCCCCAGTTAGCAGCATCTCAAAATTCGAAAGGTTTATTACTCATCTATTAATTCTATTCCATTTACTTATTCGGTTCTATACCTATCTTACCTATGTATGGAAGAACCGCTGGTAGCCAAGGTGGCAGCAAGAATCCTAGCAGCTGTCACCTGACGTATCCGTAGTAGTCAGCAATTTCCATTTCTTTGTCCCTCTGGGTGAAAAATTGCAGCTTCCCCGAAGAGGTGTATCTGGCAGCATTCTCCCGTTGTTGTTGAGCCCGCCTCTTCATGGCCTCTCGCTCTGGCCTCTGCTCTTGTTCGATGGGCTTTGACATGACTGGCTCAGGCACGTTGGGTTCCCTCCATGGAACTCGTTGCTTGCTGAAGTCTTGGAGTAGAAGTTGGGTTTGGAGCTTGGGTGGGGACTGGCGCTTAGTCACAGCAGGGGGAACAGGCTCGCGCTGGAGAGAAGCGCCAGATGAAGTTTTGTAGGGTGCAGGCCTAGGAGCAGCAGGCTGAGGGACACGAGGCTGGGTATGGTTGGTCCAAGCCGGTTGGGTTGGGTTGGCCACAGTTGGCTGAGCTGGTTTGGCGGGACCTGGCAAAGAGGCAGGAGCTGGCTGGGATGAATTGACTGCAGCAGGTTGAGCTGAGTCAGTAGAACCAGGCTGGGCACGGTAAGCCACAGCAGGCCGATGTGAGGCCAGAGACTGTGGCCTCCGAGGAGCGGGTCGAGCTTGAGGCTTGTCCCAGGCAGAAAAAGGCAGAGGTATCAACTTGACCTTCCCAGGAGGAGGCCGCTCACACTGGGATGGAGATGGACACTCTGTTTCAGCACTGCTGTCTGGTTTCTGGGCTTGGACTTGCGTTTTCTCAGGCCTCTTACCCTCACGTGGGGTATGCCGCCGTGGCTGGATCGCTGGGGGTGGCTGGGGGTCTTTGGGGTTGCTTGAATTTCCCAAGAGCCGACAGGAAGAGAGCCCAGTTTTCGTCTCATTCTTCTTCCCCAGCGCATGAAGAACCTTCACAGACTCCAGCATGCGCACGCCAAGGGAGGTTCGAGGCTTTTGAAAGCTCTCTTGGCGAAGCTCAGTTTGGTGTTCCTTTCGCTTCGTGTTGGGGATTGCTGGCTTGTCTTCTGCCTTGACTTTGTTCCCTGACTGCTTGTTCTCTTCAGCCTTGTTTCTTCCTCTGGTCCTTTTGGTCTTTTCCTGCCCATGGCTCTCAGTTTTGCTGATCTTTCCGGATGCAGCTTTCTGAGGTTTGCCTTGAGAGTGCTTGGCCGTGTTCGCAGGAGCCCTGTCACTGACTGCAGCAGTGCATATAACCGCTTCTCCCCCTAACAGGCACTCTGGATCCTTTGGCTGGATTTTGGCCTTGGGAGCACCACCGATAGGCTCAGAGGCTTTCTGTTTGTTCTTCCTGGGTTGATCAGAGGGAACCTTTACGACACTTGGCTTTTCCTGCACCTGATTCACCTTAATGGCTCTGGTGTCTTCAGCTTTGATCACGTTGGGACCTTGGGATCGATCAAGATCTTTCCAAGAATTAAAGAGCTGGGGAAGGTGAATATCCTCCGCCAGTGTAGTAATGTCTGCAAGACCACTGCTAGGTTCAGTCCCATTTTCAAGTGTCCCTAGGTCCTGACGACTCAGGCTGTTCTCTCCCAGATCAGCATTTTCAGAACCAGGCTGCTCCTCTTGGCTGAGGGGATCGGTGCAGGCCAGCGGCTGGGGAATATCAGGGATTCCCAAAGGGAGTAGTGGAGGATCTTGGTTTTCTATTGGGATCTGGTAGGCCTCCAGAGGCTTTGACAGCTTGGTTTTGATATCCTCCACGTTCTTACTCTCTGTTTGTCCCTGGCTTGGAGCTGGAGGCAGGGCCAGGAGACGCCTGGCACTCTGGACTGGAGCTGTCACTGAAATGTCCCCAAGTTCAGATGGTGGGTTACTCTCAAGTATGTGACTGTTTCTGCTACTGCAGGACTTGGGGAGTTCTTGAGTTTGTGTCACACAAAACGTCTGGCTTGGAGGTTGCAATCCCAGGGAATTTTTCATCACCAGGGAAGGCTCCATCACTACAAAGGGATCAAGGGAGAAGTCAGTCCCTGGTAAATGAGATGCTCCCCCTAAACACCAACACAGCAGTCATGTACCTTTCAAGGGGTTCAGGGGCAAGATGGGCAAGGCATTTCTACTAACTCTTCTTAAGGATCATGGACAGTGCCCTATGCTACGAGGTAAGCGGTGACTGTTGTAATGCTTAACTGGTGATCATTTCATGTCACTGATCCTTGGCTCTCTTTGTATCTCATAGGACTGTTGTAAGTCCAATACAAAATGAGTCTTCTTTTTAAACAACTGAAATGTTTTACAAAGCCTAGCATTCTCATATAGAGTCCTTTCAATTCTCCCCACTTTCCCGAGAGGCTAAGAACACTTCACACCATGAACTAGGAGAGGGGGTAGAGCCCTTTCTGATGAAATACAGAAACAAAGACAGAGTCTTAGCCTGCTTGCTCTCTGGACAGGATCTCGGACCACAAGGTCTTAAATCCTGGTATAAATGACGGAAGTGAGGACACTTCAACTGGCACTCTCATAACAAGAGTTCTGAGACACCTTCCAAAGAGACTGTAGCAGTAGACGAGGGAAGGGAGTGCTACAGTGTGGTAGTACAGGGGGAATGCTCGGCTACAGCAGTGAAAAATGTGGTACCTATTGGTGTGCTCTCGGGGTTCTTGTACATGTAGCATAGATGACCTTTACAGTGTCCCTGCCACCTTCCCACCTGCATTAGGTGTTCTTTTTGTTTTTTTGTTTTTTTGTTTTTTTTTAATTTACGTTTATTTATTGATTGATTGTTTGAACTTATTTATTCTACGTATTTATTTTTTTGGCTGCACAGGGTCTTCATTGCTGTGCACGGGCTTTCTCTAGTTGCGGCTAGCGGGGTCTACTCTTGGTTGCGCTGTGCGGGCTTCTCTTGTTGCGGAGCATGCGCTCTAGGCGCGTGGGCTTCGGTAGTTGCGGCTCACGGGCTCTAGAATGCAGGCTCAGTCGTTGTGGCACATGGGCTTAGTTGCTCCACGGCATGTGGGATCTTCCCAGACCAGGGCTCGAACCCGTGTCCCCCGCATTGCATTGGCAGGTGGATTCTTAACCACGGCGCCACCAGGGAAGCCCTAGGTGTTCTTACATAGAGTCTAAAAACAGAGGGCACTGAGCGAAGGTAGTGGTTACTAAAGGCTCAGGATCTAAATTCTACCTGTCTCTACACCCCTTCCCAGCTGTCGATTTGACCCCATTTGTGAATGCCGACCTCATTCTTCAGCTTTCTCTGCCGTTTGTATACTCACCTTGAAAACTTGTTTCTGTGATGCGTTGAGCAGACACAGGGTGGCTGATTGCAGAGGTGGAAGCTGGTGGTCGGATATTTGTGGGCTGAATCTCCTTCAGTCCCATTCCCATTTCTGGTTGCGCAGAGGCCCTACTTCCTGTGTATGACGCGGAGCCATAGGATTGCGGGCAGGAGCCAAGTTCTCCATACAGTGAAGACCCCAGTGTGCCTTGGTTATAGTAATATACCTGGCTTCCTTCCTGGTAGGGAAGTGACAGGCGGCTATGCCCCTGATTTGGAATCTGAGATGGTGCTCCCTGAGCAAGCCTGGCAGAAAGTGATGGATATAGAGGGACCATGTTATTGGCGTCTGAAGTTTTATCATACTGGGCTGCCATAAACATGGAGGAAGCAGCTGGGTGCCGGTCAGTGAGTGCCAGAGTAAAGTCTCCGAGTGAAGAGGAATTCTTTTCAGTGCTTCCTGTGATGTCCCACTCAAGAACACCTGGATAGGAAGGAGCTGAAGTGGAGATCTGGCTGTGGTCAGTAACTCCAGATAACATAGTCGTGCTGGAATGTTGGTAAAGGTAGGCACTACCCATGAGTGTCTGGAAAGAGGTACCGGTAGCCGATGCCGAACTGACGGCAGGGGCAGAGACTCTGGAGAAGTTGCAGACACTTCGTGTTAGGGAAGTTGCATTGCTCACCACAGGAAGACAATGCTGCAGAGAATTTAGAGTTCCAAGTAGAGATGGATTTTGGAAATTTTCTGTAAGAACAAGAGGGTCATGAAAAACTCAGGGAGGTTGAGAAATTCTCACTACGTTTGAGGAACAGCATTATCTTAAGGTTCTTGCTCTCAGGACACCTCTACTATCGACCCTTCCTGAGAAACCCAAAATCAGACAGTTAATGATGGCTGTAAGGACTGAGCAGTGTTCCACTCTTCTGTATTAACTGCCTGTGCTCCCATCTTGGGCACAGATGGGCAGAAGAGCCAAGTGGTATGGTTCAGACATTGTTCTCTAGGCTGGAAGCAACCTTCTCCCTGCCCTGTCTTTCCCTTCAGCCTGCACTCGTATTGACTTCTATGCTATTTCCTAGACTGGAAGCATTTTAGAACTAGGAGGCCCTTAGAGAACTTTCTCTTTTTTCAGTCTCATTTCACGAGTAAGGAAACTGAGGCTCAGAGAGGTCGGGTTGACTTGTTCAGGTTCTCTCATTATGTTAGTGTCATTACCAGGTTTCAGAACCTAAGTATCCTGACTTCCTTGCCAGGACTCCACTCTGAGCATGATAGTGCCAGAAAGCAGGAGAAATAGAACTTATAATATAAGCATTTTTTTTGTCCATTAGAAAACAGTACGGCCATTACCATTGTCATCTTCAGTGTCTCCCTTTGCTTGTGCAGTTCCCACGCTATTACCTAGAGTTGACGTATAGCTCAGTCCAACTGGTGAACTGAAAGAGTCATTTTTGCCCTCTTCAAGCCTGGTTTCTCATCCTACCTCAAAATGATTACCCGAAAGTGGATTTCTTAAGTGCTTTTGGAAAGAGAAAAGTTAT
Source organism: Balaenoptera physalus (assembly GCF_965194825.1). Lineage (NCBI taxonomy): Eukaryota > Metazoa > Chordata > Mammalia > Artiodactyla > Balaenopteridae > Balaenoptera > Balaenoptera physalus. The sequence continues at coordinate 246,951 of NW_028125762.1, forward strand.
CTGATTACTTCAGATTACTCATCTATAAAGTGGTTATAACACCACCACCAATAATAATAGCAGTAATAATTAATAGATGAATAAGCTGATCTATTGCGTATGATTTATATGGAGGAAGATACAATAAGTTCTAGAAAGACAAAGAAAAATCATGAAAAACATGTTACATAACGAAAAAGAAATCCATAGATATTAATGAAAACTGGGGTATGTGGGCAAGTATCAAAGCCTAATGAATTTACTAACAAATGACATTCTGTACCATACATGCAATATTATGAAAGTGAATTTTGCCCACTCTATTTTAGTGAATACTATTAACCAAAAAACACGATGGAGGTGATAGAGGTGAATGAATTCCTAGCCAATGCATACAGACAGAGACGATAAATCAGTAAAAAATGCATAACAAGCAACAGAATGCAACAAATGTGAATGTATAGGTAGCCACAACATATATAGACAAGTATTTCAATGAAAACCGGTACAAAGCAGACAGCAAAATAGTAAGTGTAAAAGAGTTTCATTATTGTGCTCATTCATATTTTTACCCAGCAAGTAACAGGTATTAAGCCTAGGAGAAATATATCTTTCCATGAATATAACTCATATAATAAGCAGAAAGGAAGCTTAAAAAGTATCAAGAAGGTTTTTGTATTTATCCTAGAACTTAGAATCATCTTCCACATCCAAGAAGATGACATCCCAAGACCTCAAAAAACCATCATCCCTAGAATCCAATTAAAAAAGATTTTCAAATGTAAGAAAATCCAAAGGACTCCACAACATTGTTTTAGATAAATGTGGATGTTTGTGTTTTCTTTTTTTCTTTTGCCGCGCCGCGTGGCCCTGGCCGTGAAAGCACCGAGTCCTAAGCGCTGGACCGCCAGGGAATTCCCTAAATGGGGAATTAGAGATGTGGGGCTTGACTTTTTCTTTTTCTTCTCCGGTAGCTAAGATCTACAAGCGAACGATGGCTGTTGATCAATGTGCTCTCTGTGTTAGGAAGGAAATAACTGTAAAAATTGAAAAGCAACCTTGCCTTAGAAGCTACATATCACACAAAGGAAATAGTCCTTCTGATTCAATGTAGAAGATATCATTTAAAATGTTTAATTGGTCAAATGTCTACCTAGTTTAAAAATTAGAAAGAATAGAACACTGAAAAGCAGCCCCCTAGATAACCACTTTGGTTTCTGGTTTCTAGGAAGCATCATTTCTAAAACATACTTCTAAAATGTTTCTATTCCAAACTGTCAAGTGCCAGCTGTATTCAGAGAGGCAATAAAAGAAAGAAAACGGAGTATGACTTTTCTGATAGGCTGCCCTTCCTGGTGATCCCCTGTTCTGGCCTTACTTTCCTTCTTAGTCTGTTAATGTAAGGATTTGCTACCATCAGCTTTGTTTTGCCCTGCTCTGAGCAGATTTCCCTCTGTGCTGTTTCTGCTTTAATTTAAAATCTTTGGCTCCCATCAACATTCCATGGCAAACTGCCTCTTTCTTGAGAGCTCCTCTATGCTTTCCCTCTTCATTCTTATATTTTTTTCCCATCTCTTGGTTCCTGTTGGCCTGTGCTAATGAAAACAATCCTAAACTTGCTTACGTTTGACTCTGTGCCTCCCTATATAGCCCAGTACTCTCCATCCTCTCTCCCTATTCTCTCTTTTCAACTAGTCGAAATACTAGTGGAGGGAGACCATTGGAGATGAAACATCTTGGTATATATCGCTAGTTTTCTGTGTCACCTGGCTTTTCTATGTTTCTGTTGAAACACTCTTTTGAGAAGTCTCTGATTTCATTTTCTACATGGGTACCCTTTAAGGCTCAATATTGGAAAAGAAGGGGATCAGAGTGATCAACCCAATGTGGTATCCTAACGTAACAGATAAGGAAAGCAGCAGGCTTTGTGAGGCAGTCAGTGATTTGTCCAAAGTCACACAGACAGTAAACGTCAAAGTCAAAACTGAAATTAGGTCTCCAGACTTGTAGTTCAATACTTTCCCTCATTATTCCACGCTATTTTGAATCTCCTCCTCAATTTAGGGGCAAAAGAAATCGAACGCAAAACTTTCCAAAGTTTCTTTTCTTACCTGACATGGTCAGAGAAGAGGAGACATCAACTGCAGGTACAAGGGATGAGGAGACAACACTAGAGGATGTCTGAGTGGCTGCAGCTGAACGGCGCACGTGTCCAGTACAAAGGTCACTGGTTACTGGTCCAAACGGCTCCACGGAAACCCCAAGACCTCTACCAAGTGGTAGTAGGTTTGGTAGGAGAGTGATGTCACAAAGCAGGCAGTTGAAAGGTATGAGCTAGCCAATAGGGAGGTCCGATCCCCAACAGGAGGGCGGGCTTGGGTGAAGAGAGCGTAGGAGAGCTAAAACAACCCCTCAATTTCTGAGCTCTGGGGAGGAAATCCTAGAAGACAGATTTACCTCCCCCAGGCTCTTCCATTAGGGAAATCATTGCAACATTTCTTACAGACGTTCATTAATATAATTAACTAACAGTTACTTATATTCTACAGAGTATTCTATTTTATGTATCATATACTTAGAGCTATATAGATCTTATTTAACTAGTATCCTTAGGAAGGAAAGAGCCATGTAGTTTGAACTATTACAGTTGTAACTTGGTTAAAGAGCAGGGTGAAGTTTGTTGAGTGTACCCTGTGGAGAATGTTGTGGTCCAAGGCTCTTCTCTTTTAGTTTCTTCTCCTTGACTCCTACCTTCCTTGGGCTGGGCTAGGCTGGGGGCCAGGTTGGACTTGCGACTTAACATTTCTCTTCCGCTTTCTTTTTTTTTTTTTTTTTTCTTCCATTATGGGCATTGCTTCTACGACAAGCCTTGATCTTGCATTGGATGTTCCTTTCTGTCAACTTCCAGCAGCAGGAGTCTTCTTTTCAGTGCTTGATGCTTCACGAAATAGACTCTGCCCATTGGCAGCAAATACCAGAGAGCTAGGAGACAGAGCTGGTTGCAGACCTTTCCTCTTCCAGCCTTTGGTTGCAGTTGTTTTGCCCATGATTTGCTAGCTCTAGTTCCTTGGGCCACACAGGTATCCTGCCATCCAGCTCTTTTTATATGTGAGAGACATTCTGAACACTGTCCCTCTTTCTTTGCACAGAAGTATATACAGTGTGGCAGTTACCGTAATCTCCTCCCCCTTGCAAACAGCCCCTCTAGAATCTCGGACCTCTAGGACTCTCTGTCTTGCATGCTTGGGTGCAAGGCCAAGCACAATGAAGAGGAGAATAATTAGAGAAAGAGGAGGACATTGGTGGAGAACTGGGAGCAGGTAAGGTGAAAGGGCACCGGAGAAAAGAGATGCATGTAGGTTTTTTGGTTTCTGTGGGAAACAAGTTGACACACTTGGGCCTCATTTTGTATTAACAGAACAGAGAGTTGTAGATATAAGTAGCTAGATCGTGCAGCAACTGCCATGAAGTCTGTACACTGAAGAGAACAGTCTCACATCTAGTTTTCATTTTGTTTTATGTCATATTACCTTATTTATAGCATTCACTGGTATGTTTGTAGAACGCAGATGTTTTCAAATGCTCTGGTTTTGTCTACATGGTTATTTCCTTGTCCTATTTGTAAGGAATCCAACATTGTAAGACATATTGCATGTTTTTCTCTTGACGATTGTTTACCTTGAAGCGTCATGAACTAACTTGAGCTGTTGGATTTTGTGGAGAAACTTTAAAAAGGGTCTGTGAAAAAGGCATTGTGGTGAGTCGCATTATGCACCCGAGCGTAAGGAGCAGATATCTGCCACCAGCCCAGCTTGGCCTGGATTGCCTCTGTGTTAGTTCCCCTGGTTAGTGCTTTTCTCCCTAACCACTCTTGTGACTGTGATAATGTGAGTTAAGGGCTGAGTTGCTAGTGATTTATGTGTGAGGTAGGCTGGTTTGAGGGAGGAAATCTATGGACCTAGTCATTTTCCTTGGTGGTAAGCTTTCAGGGGTGCAAAGATCGATCTTCCTGGGGACTTTTCTGGTACCAGGAAGATATCGCATAGATGGGACCTCCAAAGACACACATTTAATTTTTAGGCCTGTTGTTCCTATTATGGGATGTGAGTTTCTTCACTGATGGGGATGCTGCTTATCTGAGAAGAAACTGTGAAAGGTGGTGTAGTATAGAGGTGTGGCTTAAGCTTTTAAGTTTTCTTCAAGGTTTTTCCCCTAAGCTTCATACTTCAGACGGCCTACTTACATGAGACTAGTATGTGATGTCAGGCTAACAACTTCCTAAATACCTGCAAGCCAGATCAGTGTCTCTTTTCTCTATATTCCCATGGAAATCAAGGGTCCCGCCGAATTTTCCATCGAAACAGTTGATTTGTGCTGTCTCTAGGAATTCTACAGGGCGTACCGTTGCTTCCTAACCAGTGTCATTTGGGAGATCGATCCCCCTCTGTACGTTCAAATGATTAATTTTGAGACTCTGCTCATGTGTGCAGTAAACCCTTTAATTCCCTAAGACCTTCCTTTCCTCCATCTCATACCCCATGAAGCCCGCTTCAGTTTATCTCCTGAATTTCTTTGGAATCTGTCAGCTCTCCCTCAACATCCTAATACTGAACTTGCCTGTCTGTTGCGATTAGGTCCTAACTAGTGTCCATATATCTTGTTTCCCTCCAATCCATTCTTCACACAAGAAAGCTTCAAAGCAAGTTGGAACATTGCTCATAAACATCGCTCACAAACATTGTTTTGAGAATAGAAAACACACTGGTGGCCTTTAAGACTCTGCGTGCTCTAGAATCCTCTCTGCTTCTCTAGCCCCATCTTGTGCCACGTTTGCCCTCACTTTCTATGCTTCAGATACACTGAATTAACCTTAGTTCTCACTCATCTAACAGAAGTCAGTTGAGAAATTATTTTTCACTGTGATTCCTAGCATTAAGGAATTTGATGATCAGGTTTTGTATGAGGACTAAAACTAAACTGGGAAGTGGAAGAATTGCGTTTCAACTGTTTCAGTCAACACGCATGTATTAATGATACCTAAGTATTGAACACCGGGCTAGGTTTCATGAGGGATACAGAAGTTCTGGCCATCTCTGGTTTTGGGTATCCCTTATTTGTTGAGACCTTTGCGTTGTTTGGTTGCCTTTTGTCTGTTTTCCAGATGGGAAAACAGGAACAAGGGAAGTATAGGTTATTACTAGGTGGGGTTGAACAAGTGGAGCAGCAAACTGCAAAGCAGAAAGAAGAGGGACGTACTATAGAGGGATGTGATTTCCATTTTCAAGGCGCCTGCGTCCTGTGCAGGGAGACAGCCTAACATAAAATGTGCCTAACAAAAGATCTATTGACTTCTTACTAAAAATCTCCAGTTCATATAACCCAGGGGTTTATACCTTCTCCTTTAAAAGTTCTATTCCTGGGACTTCCCTGGTGGTCCAGTGGTGAAGACTCTGCGCTTCCAATGCAGCAGGCGTGGGTTCAATCCCTGGTTGGGGAGCTAAGATCCCACATGCTGCGCAGCCAAAGAAATTTTTTTCAAAAGTTATACTCCTGTGTTGTTGAATTTAGTGGTTTAGATTTTGTTTGAATGTTAAGAAGATTTCAGTTTATTTACCAGGAACAAACAAAACATAATGTAAAAATAGTTTCCCAGAAACGATTTCCATCGTTCTCTTCTTCCCTTTCTCCCGCAGACTGACTGGTGTTTCATCTTGACAAGTTCTCTGAAGTTCTCTGTCATTCCATAGGAAAGCGGTCTGGCTTGGAGGTTGCAATCCCAGGGAATTTTTCATCAGCGGGGAAGTCTCCATCACTACAGAGGAATCAAGGTTGAAGTCAGTCCCGGGTAAGTGAGATGCTCCCCCTAAACACCAACACAGCAGTCGTGTACCTTTCAAGGGGTTCAGGGGCAAGATGGGCAAGGCATTTCTACTAACTCTTCTTAAGGATCATGGACAGTGTGCCCTATGCTACGAGGTAAGCGGTGACTGTTGTAATTCTTACTGGTGATCATTTCATGTCACTGATCCTTGGCTCTCTTTGTATCTCATAGGACTGTTGTTAAGTCCAATACAAAATGAGTCTTCTTTTTAAAAAACTGAAATGTTTTACAAAGCCTAGCATTCTCATAGAGAGTCCTTTGAATTCTCCCCACTTTCCCGAGAGGCTAAGAACACTTCACACCATGAACTAGGAGAGGGGGTAGAGCCCTTTCTGATGAAATATAGAAACAAAGACAGAGTCTTAGCCTGCTTGCTCTCTGGACAGGATCTCGGACCACAAGGTCTTAAATCCTGGTATAAATGACGGAAGTGAGGACACTTCAACTGGCACTCTCATAACAAGAGTGCTGAAACACCTTCCAAAGAGACTGTAGCAGTAGACGAGGGAAGGGAGTGCTACAGTGTGGTAGTACAGGGGGAATGCTCGGCTACAGCAGTGAAAAATGTGGTACCTATTGGTGTGCTCTCGGGGTTCTTGTACATGTAGCATAGATGACCTTTACAGTGTCCCTCCCACCTTCCCACCTGCATTAGGTGTTCTGTTTTTTTGTTTGTTTGTTTGTTTTTAATTTACGTTTATTGATTGATTGATTGATTGAACTTATTTATTCTACGTATTTATTTTTTTGGCTGCACTGGGTCCTCATTGCTGTGCACGGGCTTTCTCTAGTTGCGGCTAGCGGGGTCTACTCTTGGTTGCGGTGTGCGGGCTTCTCATCGCGGTGGCCTCTCTTGTTGCGGAGCATGGGCTGTAGGCGCGTGGGCTTCGGTAGTTGCGGCTCACGGGCTCTGGAATGCAGGCTCAGTCGTTGTGGCACATGCGCTTAGTTGCAGCACGGCATGTGGGATCTTCGCAGACCGGGGCTCGAAGCCGTGTCCCCTGCATTGGCAGGCGCCACCAGGGAAGCCCTAGCTGTTCTTACATAGAGTCTAAAAACAGAGAGCACTGAGAGAAGGTAGTGGTTATTAAAGGCTCAGGATCTAAATTCTACCTGTCTCTACACCCCTTCCCAGCTGTCGATTTGACCCCGTTTGTGAATGCCGACCTCATTCTTCAACTTGCTCTGCCGTTTGTATACTCACCTTGAAAACTTGTTTCTGTGATGCGTTGAGCAGACACAGGGTGGCAGATTGCAGAGGTGGAAGCTGGTGGTCGGATATTTGTGGGCTGAATCTCCTTCAGTCCCATTCCCATTTCTGGTTGCGCAGAGGCCCTACTTCCTGTGTATGACGCGGAGCCATAGGATTGCGGGCAGGAGCCAAGTTCTCCATACAGTGAAGACCCCAGTGTGCCTTGGTTATAGTAATATACCTGGCTTCCTTCCTGGTAGGGAAGTGACAGGCGGCTATGCCCCTGATTTGTTCGTGGGCCTCCTGATGCAGCAGTTCCCTTGGCTCTGCCCCTGTCGTCAGCTGCCCCTAGGAGGACTCTGAGCCCTAGCCACTTCTCTGGTAGATTTGCCTATTCCCCCACTATAATCACACCTGAATAAGGCAACTCAAACCTTTCAGAGATGTGTCGTGAACCTCTTGTTTTCTGAAATACCTATCTGGTGGTTGTGAGACTTAAGGCCAACCTCCCCGAGAGACTTTGTTTCTATTTCTCCTAGTAAACCTAGACTCATCTCCTGTCACCTTCAACTCTACTCCAATTGTGTTCTTTCAACCCAGACCCCTGACCCTGCTTTTTACTTCTGCCATTTCATCCTCACTCCTGCTTCCTTTCCTAAATCCATACGTCTCTTTTGGCCTTCCTAGCCCTGGGCCAAGTTCCTTCCTCTTTCCTCAGTTTTTACCCCTTTCCTTCATTCTCCCATCCAACTTTCAGGCCTTCCTTTCTCACGCCCCAGTTAGCAGCATCTCAAAATTCGAAAGGTTTATTACTCATCTATTAATTCTATTCCATTTACTTATTCGGTTCTATACCTATCTTACCTATGTATGGAAGAACCGCTGGTAGCCAAGGTGGCAGCAAGAATCCTAGCAGCTGTCACCTGACGTATCCGTAGTAGTCAGCAATTTCCATTTCTTTGTCCCTCTGGGTGAAAAATTGCAGCTTCCCCGAAGAGGTGTATCTGGCAGCATTCTCCCGTTGTTGTTGAGCCCGCCTCTTCATGGCCTCTCGCTCTGGCCTCTGCTCTTGTTCGATGGGCTTTGACATGACTGGCTCAGGCACGTTGGGTTCCCTCCATGGAACTCGTTGCTTGCTGAAGTCTTGGAGTAGAAGTTGGGTTTGGAGCTTGGGTGGGGACTGGCGCTTAGTCACAGCAGGGGGAACAGGCTCGCGCTGGAGAGAAGCGCCAGATGAAGTTTTGTAGGGTGCAGGCCTAGGAGCAGCAGGCTGAGGGACACGAGGCTGGGTATGGTTGGTCCAAGCCGGTTGGGTTGGGTTGGCCACAGTTGGCTGAGCTGGTTTGGCGGGACCTGGCAAAGAGGCAGGAGCTGGCTGGGATGAATTGACTGCAGCAGGTTGAGCTGAGTCAGTAGAACCAGGCTGGGCACGGTAAGCCACAGCAGGCCGATGTGAGGCCAGAGACTGTGGCCTCCGAGGAGCGGGTCGAGCTTGAGGCTTGTCCCAGGCAGAAAAAGGCAGAGGTATCAACTTGACCTTCCCAGGAGGAGGCCGCTCACACTGGGATGGAGATGGACACTCTGTTTCAGCACTGCTGTCTGGTTTCTGGGCTTGGACTTGCGTTTTCTCAGGCCTCTTACCCTCACGTGGGGTATGCCGCCGTGGCTGGATCGCTGGGGGTGGCTGGGGGTCTTTGGGGTTGCTTGAATTTCCCAAGAGCCGACAGGAAGAGAGCCCAGTTTTCGTCTCATTCTTCTTCCCCAGCGCATGAAGAACCTTCACAGACTCCAGCATGCGCACGCCAAGGGAGGTTCGAGGCTTTTGAAAGCTCTCTTGGCGAAGCTCAGTTTGGTGTTCCTTTCGCTTCGTGTTGGGGATTGCTGGCTTGTCTTCTGCCTTGACTTTGTTCCCTGACTGCTTGTTCTCTTCAGCCTTGTTTCTTCCTCTGGTCCTTTTGGTCTTTTCCTGCCCATGGCTCTCAGTTTTGCTGATCTTTCCGGATGCAGCTTTCTGAGGTTTGCCTTGAGAGTGCTTGGCCGTGTTCGCAGGAGCCCTGTCACTGACTGCAGCAGTGCATATAACCGCTTCTCCCCCTAACAGGCACTCTGGATCCTTTGGCTGGATTTTGGCCTTGGGAGCACCACCGATAGGCTCAGAGGCTTTCTGTTTGTTCTTCCTGGGTTGATCAGAGGGAACCTTTACGACACTTGGCTTTTCCTGCACCTGATTCACCTTAATGGCTCTGGTGTCTTCAGCTTTGATCACGTTGGGACCTTGGGATCGATCAAGATCTTTCCAAGAATTAAAGAGCTGGGGAAGGTGAATATCCTCCGCCAGTGTAGTAATGTCTGCAAGACCACTGCTAGGTTCAGTCCCATTTTCAAGTGTCCCTAGGTCCTGACGACTCAGGCTGTTCTCTCCCAGATCAGCATTTTCAGAACCAGGCTGCTCCTCTTGGCTGAGGGGATCGGTGCAGGCCAGCGGCTGGGGAATATCAGGGATTCCTAAAGGGAGTAGTGGAGGATCTTGGTTTTCTATTGGGATCTGGTAGGCCTCCAGAGGCTTTGACAGCTTGGTTTTGATATCCTCCACGTTCTTACTCTCTGTTTGTCCCTGGCTTGGAGCTGGAGGCAGGGCCAGGAGACGCCTGGCACTCTGGACTGGAGCTGTCACTGAAATGTCCCCAAGTTCAGATGGTGGGTTACTCTCAAGTATGTGACTGTTTCTGCTACTGCAGGACTTGGGGAGTTCTTGAGTTTGTGTCACACAAAACGTCTGGCTTGGAGGTTGCAATCCCAGGGAATTTTTCATCACCAGGGAAGTCTCCATCACTACAAAGGGATCAAGGGAGAAGTCAGTCCCTGGTAAATGAGATGCTCCCCCTAAACACCAACACAGCAGTCATGTACCTTTCAAGGGGTTCAGGGGCAAGATGGGCAAGGCATTTCTACTAACTCTTCTTAAGGATCATGGACAGTGCCCTATGCTACGAGGTAAGCGGTGACTGTTGTAATGCTTAACTGGTGATCATTTCATGTCACTGATCCTTGGCTCTCTTTGTATCTCATAGGACTGTTGTAAGTCCAATACAAAATGAGTCTTCTTTTTAAACAACTGAAATGTTTTACAAAGCCTAGCATTCTCATATAGAGTCCTTTCAATTCTCCCCACTTTCCCGAGAGGCTAAGAACACTTCACACCATGAACTAGGAGAGGGGGTAGAGCCCTTTCTGATGAAATACAGAAACAAAGACAGAGTCTTAGCCTGCTTGCTCTCTGGACAGGATCTCGGACCACAAGGTCTTAAATCCTGGTATAAATGACGGAAGTGAGGACACTTCAACTGGCACTCTCATAACAAGAGTTCTGAGACACCTTCCAAAGAGACTGTAGCAGTAGACGAGGGAAGGGAGTGCTACAGTGTGGTAGTACAGGGGGAATGCTCGGCTACAGCAGTGAAAAATGTGGTACCTATTGGTGTGCTCTCGGGGTTCTTGTACATGTAGCATAGATGACCTTTACAGTGTCCCTGCCACCTTCCCACCTGCATTAGGTGTTCTTTTTGTTTTTTTGTTTTTTTGTTTTTTTTTAATTTACGTTTATTTATTGATTGATTGTTTGAACTTATTTATTCTACGTATTTATTTTTTTGGCTGCACAGGGTCTTCATTGCTGTGCACGGGCTTTCTCTAGTTGCGGCTAGCGGGGTCTACTCTTGGTTGCGGTGTGCGGGCTTCTCTTGTTGCGGAGCATGCGCTCTAGGCGCGTGGGCTTCGGTAGTTGCGGCTCACGGGCTCTAGAATGCAGGCTCAGTCGTTGTGGCACATGGGCTTAGTTGCTCCACGGCATGTGGGATCTTCCCAGACCAGGGCTCGAACCCGTGTCCCCCGCATTGCATTGGCAGGCGGATTCTTAACCACGGCGCCACCAGGGAAGCCCTAGGTGTTCTTACATAGAGTCTAAAAACAGAGGGCACTGAGCGAAGGTAGTGGTTACTAAAGGCTCAGGATCTAAATTCTACCTGTCTCTACACCCCTTCCCAGCTGTCGATTTGACCCCATTTGTGAATGCCGACCTCATTCTTCAGCTTTCTCTGCCGTTTGTATACTCACCTTGAAAACTTGTTTCTGTGATGCGTTGAGCAGACACAGGGTGGCAGATTGCAGAGGTGGAAGCTGGTGGTCGGATATTTGTGGGCTGAATCTCCTTCAGTCCCATTCCCATTTCTGGTTGCGCAGAGGCCCTACTTCCTGTGTATGACGCGGAGCCATAGGATTGCGGGCAGGAGCCAAGTTCTCCATACAGTGAAGACCCCAGTGTGCCTTGGTTATAGTAATATACCTGGCTTCCTTCCTGGTAGGGAAGTGACAGGCGGCTATGCCCCTGATTTGGAATCTGAGATGGTGCTCCCTGAGCAAGCCTGGCAGAAAGTGATGGATATAGAGGGACCATGTTATTGGCGTCTGAAGTTTTATCATACTGGGCTGCCATAAACATGGAGGAAGCAGCTGGGTGCCGGTCAGTGAGTGCCAGAGTAAAGTCTCCGAGTGAAGAGGAATTCTTTTCAGTGCTTCCTGTGATGTCCCACTCAAGAACACCTGGATAGGAAGGAGCTGAAGTGGAGATCTGGCTGTGGTCAGTAACTCCAGATAACATAGTCGTGCTGGAATGTTGGTAAAGGTAGGCACTACCCATGAGTGTCTGGAAAGAGGTACCGGTAGCCGATGCCGAACTGACGGCAGGGGCAGAGACTCTGGAGAAGTTGCAGACACTTCGTGTTAGGGAAGTTGCATTGCTCACCACAGGAAGACAATGCTGCAGAGAATTTAGAGTTCCAAGTAGAGATGGATTTTGGAAATTTTCTGTAAGAACAAGAGGGTCATGAAAAACTCAGGGAGGTTGAGAAATTCTCACTACGTTTGAGGAACAGCATTATCTTAAGGTTCTTGCTCTCAGGACACCTCTACTATCGACCCTTCCTGAGAAACCCAAAATCAGACAGTTAATGATGGCTGTAAGGACTGAGCAGTTTTCCACTCTTCTGTATTAACTGCCTGTGCTCCCATCTTGGGCACAGATGGGCAGAAGAGCCAAGTGGTATGGTTCAGACATTGTTCTCTAGGCTGGAAGCAACCTTCTCCCTGCCCTGTCTTTCCCTTCAGCCTGCACTCGTATTGACTTCTATGCTATTTCCTAGACTGGAAGCATTTTAGAACTAGGAGGCCCTTAGAGAACTTTCTCTTTTTTCAGTCTCATTTCACGAGTAAGGAAACTGAGGCTCAGAGAGGTCGGGTTGACTTGTTCAGGTTCTCTCATTATGTTAGTGTCATTACCAGGTTTCAGAACCTAAGTATCCTGACTTCCTTGCCAGGACTCCACTCTGAGCATGATACTGCCAGAAAGCAGGAGAAATAGAACTTATAATATAAGCATTTTTTTTGTCCATTAGAAAACAGTACGGCCATTACCATTGTCATCTTCAGTGTCTCCCTTTGCTTGTGCAGTTCCCACGCTATTACCTAGAGTTGACGTATAGCTCAGTCCAACTGGTGAACTGAAAGAGTCATGTTTGCCCTCTTCAAGCCTGGTTTCTCATCCTACCTCAAAATGATTACCCGAAAGTGGATTTCTTAAGTGCTTTTGGAAAGAGAAAAGTTATCTGATTACTTCAGATTACTCATCTATAAAGTGGTTATAACACCACCACCAATAATAATAGCAGTAATAATTAATAGATGAATAAGCTGATCTATTGCGTATGATTTATATGGAGGAAGATACAATAAGTTCTAGAAAGACAAAGAAAAATCATGAAAAACATGTTACATAACGAAAAAGAAATCCATAGATATTAATGAAAACTGGGGTATGTGGGCAAGTATCAAAGCCTAATGAATTTACTAACAAATGACATTCTGTACCATACATGCAATATTATGAAAGTGAATTTTGCCCACTCTATTTTAGTGAATACTATTAACCAAAAAACACGATGGAGGTGATAGAGGTGAATGAATTCCTAGCCAATGCATACAGACAGAGACGATAAATCAGTAAAAAATGCATAACAAGCAACAGAATGCAACAAATGTGAATGTATAGGTAGCCACAACATATATAGACAAGTATTTCAATGAAAACCGGTACAAAGCAGACAGCAAAATAGTAAGTGTAAAAGAGTTTCATTATTGTGCTCATTCATATTTTTACCCAGCAAGTAACAGGTATTAAGCCTAGGAGAAATATATCTTTCCATGAATATAACTCATATAATAAGCAGAAAGGAAGCTTAAAAAGTATCAAGAAGGTTTTTGTATTTATCCTAGAACTTAGAATCATCTTCCACATCCAAGAAGATGACATCCCAAGACCTCAAAAAACCATCATCCCTAGAATCCAATTAAAAAAGATTTTCAAATGTAAGAAAATCCAAAGGACTCCACAACATTGTTTTAGATAAATGTGGATGTTTGTGTTTTCTTTTTTTCTTTTGCCGCGCCGCGTGGCCCTGGCCGTGAAAGCACCGAGTCCTAAGCGCTGGACCGCCAGGGAATTCCCTAAATGGGGAATTAGAGATGTGGGGCTTGACTTTTTCTTTTTCTTCTCCGGTAGCTAAGATCTACAAGCGAACGATGGCTGTTGATCAATGTGCTCTCTGTGTTAGGAAGGAAATAACTGTAAAAATTGAAAAGCAACCTTGCCTTAGAAGCTACATATCACACAAAGGAAATAGTCCTTCTGATTCAATGTAGAAGATATCATTTAAAATGTTTAATTGGTCAAATGTCTACCTAGTTTAAAAATTAGAAAGAATAGAACACTGAAAAGCAGCCCCCTAGATAACCACTTTGGTTTCTGGTTTCTAGGAAGCATCATTTCTAAAACATACTTCTAAAATGTTTCTATTCCAAACTGTCAAGTGCCAGCTGTATTCAGAGAGGCAATAAAAGAAAGAAAACGGAGTATGACTTTTCTGATAGGCTGCCCTTCCTGGTGATCCCCTGTTCTGGCCTTACTTTCCTTCTTAGTCTGTTAATGTAAGGATTTGCTACCATCAGCTTTGTTTTGCCCTGCTCTGAGCAGATTTCCCTCTGTGCTGTTTCTGCTTTGATTTAAAATCTTTGGCTCCCATCAACATTCCATGGCAAACTGCCTCTTTCTTGAGAGCTCCTCTATGCTTTCCCTCTTCATTCTTATATTTTTTTCCCATCTCTTGGTTCCTGTTGGCCTGTGCTAATGAAAACAATCCTAAACTTGCTTACGTTTGACTCTGTGCCTCCCTATATAGCCCAGTACTCTCCATCCTCTCTCCCTATTCTCTCTTTTCAACTAGTCGAAATACTAGTGGAGGGAGACCATTGGAGATGAAACATCTTGGTATATATCGCTAGTTTTCTGTGTCACCTGGCTTTTCTATGTTTCTGTTGAAACACTCTTTTGAGAAGTCTCTGATTTCATTTTCTACATGGGTACCCTTTAAGGCTCAATATTGGAAAAGAAGGGGATCAGAGTGATCAACCCAATGTGGTATCCTAACGTAACAGATAAGGAAAGCAGCAGGCTTTGTGAGGCAGTCAGTGATTTGTCCAAAGTCACACAGACAGTAAACGTCAAAGTCAAAACTGAAATTAGGTCTCCAGACTTGTAGTTCAATACTTTCCCTCATTATTCCACGCTATTTTGAATCTCCTCCTCAATTTAGGGGCAAAAGAAATCGAACGCAAAACTTTCCAAAGTTTCTTTTCTTACCTGACATGGTCAGAGAAGAGGAGACATCAACTGCAGGTACAAGGGATGAGGAGACAACACTAGAGGATGTCTGAGTGGCTGCAGCTGAACGGCGCACGTGTCCAGTACAAAGGTCACTGGTTACTGGTCCAAACGGCTCCACGGAAACCCCAAGACCTCTACCAAGTGGTAGTAGGTTTGGTAGGAGAGTGATGTCACAAAGCAGGCAGTTGAAAGGTATGAGCTAGCCAATAGGGAGGTCCGATCCCCAACAGGAGGGCGGGCTTGGGTGAAGAGAGCGTAGGAGAGCTAAAACAACCCCTCAATTTCTGAGCTCTGGGGAGGAAATCCTAGAAGACAGATTTACCTCCCCCAGGCTCTTCCATTAGGGAAATCATTGCAACATTTCTTACAGACGTTCATTAATATAATTAACTAACAGTTACTTATATTCTACAGAGTATTCTATTTTATGTATCATATACTTAGAGCTATATAGATCTTATTTAACTAGTATCCTTAGGAAGGAAAGAGCCATGTAGTTTGAACTATTACAGTTGTAACTTGGTTAAAGAGCAGGGTGAAGTTTGTTGAGTGTACCCTGTGGAGAATGTTGTGGTCCAAGGCTCTTCTCTTTTAGTTTCTTCTCCTTGACTCCTACCTTCCTTGGGCTGGGCTAGGCTGGGGGCCAGGTTGGACTTGCGACTTAACATTTCTCTTCCGCTTTCTTTTTTTTTTTTTTTTTTCTTCCATTATGGGCATTGCTTCTAGGACAAGCCTTGATCTTGCATTGGATGTTCCTTTCTGTCAACTTCCAGCAGCAGGAGTCTTCTTTTCAGTGCTTGATGCTTCACGAAATAGACTCTGCCCATTGGCAGCAAATACCAGAGAGCTAGGAGACAGAGCTGGTTGCAGACCTTTCCTCTTCCAGCCTTTGGTTGCAGTTGTTTTGCCCATGATTTGCTAGCTCTAGTTCCTTGGGCCACACAGGTATCCTGCCATCCAGCTCTTTTTATATGTGAGAGACATTCTGAACACTGTCCCTCTTTCTTTGCACAGAAGTATATACAGTGTGGCAGTTACCGTAATCTCCTCCCCCTTGCAAACAGCCCCTCTAGAATCTCGGACCTCTAGGACTCTCTGTCTTGCATGCTTGGGTGCAAGGCCAAGCACAATGAAGAGGAGAATAATTAGAGAAAGAGGAGGACATTGGTGGAGAACTGGGAGCAGGTAAGGTGAAAGGGCACCGGAGAAAAGAGATGCATGTAGGTTTTTTGGTTTCTGTGGGAAACAAGTTGACACACTTGGGCCTCATTTTGTATTAACAGAACAGAGAGTTGTAGATATAAGTAGCTAGATCGTGCAGCAACTGCCATGAAGTCTGTACACTGAAGAGAACAGTCTCACATCTAGTTTTCATTTTGTTTTATGTCATATTACCTTATTTATAGCATTCACTGGTATGTTTGTAGAACGCAGATGTTTTCAAATGCTCTGGTTTTGTCTACATGGTTATTTCCTTGTCCTATTTGTAAGGAATCCAACATTGTAAGACATATTGCATGTTTTTCTCTTGACGATTGTTTACCTTGAAGCGTCATGAACTAACTTGAGCTGTTGGATTTTGTGGAGAAACTTTAAAAAGGGTCTGTGAAAAAGGCATTGTGGTGAGTCGCATTATGCACCCGAGCGTAAGGAGCAGATATCTGCCACCAGCCCAGCTTGGCCTGGATTGCCTCTGTGTTAGTTCCCCTGGTTAGTGCTTTTCTCCCTAACCACTCTTGTGACTGTGATAATGTGAGTTAAGGGCTGAGTTGCTAGTGATTTATGTGTGAGGTAGGCTGGTTTGAGGGAGGAAATCTATGGACCTAGTCATTTTCCTTGGTGGTAAGCTTTCAGGGGTGCAAAGATCGATCTTCCTGGGGACTTTTCTGGTACCAGGAAGATATCGCATAGATGGGACCTCCAAAGACACACATTTAATTTTTAGGCCTGTTGTTCCTATTATGGGATGTGAGTTTCTTCACTGATGGGGATGCTGCTTATCTGAGAAGAAACTGTGAAAGGTGGTGTAGTATAGAGGTGTGGCTTAAGCTTTTAAGTTTTCTTCAAGGTTTTTCCCCTAAGCTTCATACTTCAGACGGCCTACTTACATGAGACTAGTATGTGATGTCAGGCTAACAACTTCCTAAATACCTGCAAGCCAGATCAGTGTCTCTTTTCTCTATATTCCCATGGAAATCAAGGGTCCCGCCGAATTTTCCATCGAAACAGTTGATTTGTGCTGTCTCTAGGAATTCTACAGGGCGTACCGTTGCTTCCTAACCAGTGTCATTTGGGAGATCGATCCCCCTCTGTACGTTCAAATGATTAATTTTGAGACTCTGCTCATGTGTGCAGTAAACCCTTTAATTCCCTAAGACCTTCCTTTCCTCCATCTCATACCCCATGAAGCCCGCTTCAGTTTATCTCCTGAATTTCTTTGGAATCTGTCAGCTCTCCCTCAACATCCTAATACTGAACTTGCCTGTCTGTTGCGATTAGGTCCTAACTAGTGTCCATATATCTTGTTTCCCTCCAATCCATTCTTCACACAAGAAAGCTTCAAAGCAAGTTGGAACATTGCTCATAAACATCGCTCACAAACATTGTTTTGAGAATAGAAAACACACTGGTGGCCTTTAAGACTCTGCGTGCTCTAGAATCCTCTCTGCTTCTCTAGCCCCATCTTGTGCCACGTTTGCCCTCACTTTCTATGCTTCAGATACACTGAATTAACCTTAGTTCTCACTCATCTAACAGAAGTCAGTTGAGAAATTATTTTTCACTGTGATTCCTAGCATTAAGGAATTTGATGATCAGGTTTTGTATGAGGACTAAAACTAAACTGGGAAGTGGAAGAATTGCGTTTCAACTGTTTCAGTCAACACGCATGTATTAATGATACCTAAGTATTGAACACCGGGCTAGGTTTCATGAGGGATACAGAAGTTCTGGCCATCTCTGGTTTTGGGTATCCCTTATTTGTTGAGACCTTTGCGTTGTTTGGTTGCCTTTTGTCTGTTTTCCAGATGGGAAAACAGGAACAAGGGAAGTATAGGTTATTACTAGGTGGGGTTGAACAAGTGGAGCAGCAAACTGCAAAGCAGAAAGAAGAGGGACGTACTATAGAGGGATGTGATTTCCATTTTCAAGGCGCCTGCGTCCTGTGCAGGGAGACAGCCTAACATAAAATGTGCCTAACAAAAGATCTATTGACTTCTTACTAAAAATCTCCAGTTCATATAACCCAGGGGTTTATACCTTCTCCTTTAAAAGTTCTATTCCTGGGACTTCCCTGGTGGTCCAGTGGTGAAGACTCTGCGCTTCCAATGCAGCAGGCGTGGGTTCAATCCCTGGTTGGGGAGCTAAGATCCCACATGCTGCGCAGCCAAAGAAATTTTTTTCAAAAGTTATACTCCTGTGTTGTTGAATTTAGTGGTTTAGATTTTGTTTGAATGTTAAGAAGATTTCAGTTTATTTACCAGGAACAAACAAAACATAATGTAAAAATAGTTTCCCAGAAACGATTTCCATCGTTCTCTTCTTCCCTTTCTCCCGCAGACTGACTGGTGTTTCATCTTGACAAGTTCTCTGAAGTTCTCTGTCATTCCATAGGAAAGCGGTCTGGCTTGGAGGTTGCAATCCCAGGGAATTTTTCATCAGCGGGGAAGTCTCCATCACTACAGAGGAATCAAGGTTGAAGTCAGTCCCGGGTAAGTGAGATGCTCCCCCTAAACACCAGCACAGCAGTCGTGTACCTTTCAAGGGGTTCAGGGGCAAGATGGGCAAGGCATTTCTACTAACTCTTCTTAAGGATCATGGACAGTGTGCCCTATGCTACGAGGTAAGCGGTGACTGTTGTAATTCTTACTGGTGATCATTTCATGTCACTGATCCTTGGCTCTCTTTGTATCTCATAGGACTGTTGTTAAGTCCAATACAAAATGAGTCTTCTTTTTAAAAAACTGAAATGTTTTACAAAGCCTAGCATTCTCATAGAGAGTCCTTTGAATTCTCCCCACTTTCCCGAGAGGCTAAGAACACTTCACACCATGAACTAGGAGAGGGGGTAGAGCCCTTTCTGATGAAATATAGAAACAAAGACAGAGTCTTAGCCTGCTTGCTCTCTGGACAGGATCTCGGACCACAAGGTCTTAAATCCTGGTATAAATGACGGAAGTGAGGACACTTCAACTGGCACTCTCATAACAAGAGTGCTGAAACACCTTCCAAAGAGACTGTAGCAGTAGACGAGGGAAGGGAGTGCTACAGTGTGGTAGTACAGGGGGAATGCTCGGCTACAGCAGTGAAAAATGTGGTACCTATTGGTGTGCTCTCGGGGTTCTTGTACATGTAGCATAGATGACCTTTACAGTGTCCCTCCCACCTTCCCACCTGCATTAGGTGTTCTGTTTTTTTGTTTGTTTGTTTGTTTTTAATTTACGTTTATTGATTGATTGATTGATTGAACTTATTTATTCTACGTATTTATTTTTTTGGCTGCACTGGGTCCTCATTGCTGTGCACGGGCTTTCTCTAGTTGCGGCTAGCGGGGTCTACTCTTGGTTGCGGTGTGCGGGCTTCTCATCGCGGTGGCCTCTCTTGTTGCGGAGCATGGGCTGTAGGCGCGTGGGCTTCGGTAGTTGCGGCTCACGGGCTCTGGAATGCAGGCTCAGTCGTTGTGGCACATGCGCTTAGTTGCAGCACGGCATGTGGGATCTTCGCAGACCGGGGCTCGAAGCCGTGTCCCCTGCATTGGCAGGCGCCACCAGGGAAGCCCTAGCTGTTCTTACATAGAGTCTAAAAACAGAGAGCACTGAGAGAAGGTAGTGGTTATTAAAGGCTCAGGATCTAAATTCTACCTGTCTCTACACCCCTTCCCAGCTGTCGATTTGACCCCGTTTGTGAATGCCGACCTCATTCTTCAACTTGCTCTGCCGTTTGTATACTCACCTTGAAAACTTGTTTCTGTGATGCGTTGAGCAGACACAGGGTGGCAGATTGCAGAGGTGGAAGCTGGTGGTCGGATATTTGTGGGCTGAATCTCCTTCAGTCCCATTCCCATTTCTGGTTGCGCAGAGGCCCTACTTCCTGTGTATGACGCGGAGCCATAGGATTGCGGGCAGGAGCCAAGTTCTCCATACAGTGAAGACCCCAGTGTGCCTTGGTTATAGTAATATACCTGGCTTCCTTCCTGGTAGGGAAGTGACAGGCGGCTATGCCCCTGATTTGTTCGTGGGCCTCCTGATGCAGCAGTTCCCTTGGCTCTGCCCCTGTCGTCAGCTGCCCCTAGGAGGACTCTGAGCCCTAGCCACTTCTCTGGTAGATTTGCCTATTCCCCCACTATAATCACACCTGAATAAGGCAACTCAAACCTTTCAGAGATGTGTCGTGAACCTCTTGTTTTCTGAAATACCTATCTGGTGGTTGTGAGACTTAAGGCCAACCTCCCCGAGAGACTTTGTTTCTATTTCTCCTAGTAAACCTAGACTCATCTCCTGTCACCTTCAACTCTACTCCAATTGTGTTCTTTCAACCCAGACCCCTGACCCTGCTTTTTACTTCTGCCATTTCATCCTCACTCCTGCTTCCTTTCCTAAATCCATACGTCTCTTTTGGCCTTCCTAGCCCTGGGCCAAGTTCCTTCCTCTTTCCTCAGTTTTTACCCCTTTCCTTCATTCTCCCATCCAACTTTCAGGCCTTCCTTTCTCACGCCCCAGTTAGCAGCATCTCAAAATTCGAAAGGTTTATTACTCATCTATTAATTCTATTCCATTTACTTATTCGGTTCTATACCTATCTTACCTATGTATGGAAGAACCGCTGGTAGCCAAGGTGGCAGCAAGAATCCTAGCAGCTGTCACCTGACGTATCCGTAGTAGTCAGCAATTTCCATTTCTTTGTCCCTCTGGGTGAAAAATTGCAGCTTCCCCGAAGAGGTGTATCTGGCAGCATTCTCCCGTTGTTGTTGAGCCCGCCTCTTCATGGCCTCTCGCTCTGGCCTCTGCTCTTGTTCGATGGGCTTTGACATGACTGGCTCAGGCACGTTGGGTTCCCTCCATGGAACTCGTTGCTTGCTGAAGTCTTGGAGTAGAAGTTGGGTTTGGAGCTTGGGTGGGGACTGGCGCTTAGTCACAGCAGGGGGAACAGGCTCGCGCTGGAGAGAAGCGCCAGATGAAGTTTTGTAGGGTGCAGGCCTAGGAGCAGCAGGCTGAGGGACACGAGGCTGGGTATGGTTGGTCCAAGCCGGTTGGGTTGGGTTGGCCACAGTTGGCTGAGCTGGTTTGGCGGGACCTGGCAAAGAGGCAGGAGCTGGCTGGGATGAATTGACTGCAGCAGGTTGAGCTGAGTCAGTAGAACCAGGCTGGGCACGGTAAGCCACAGCAGGCCGATGTGAGGCCAGAGACTGTGGCCTCCGAGGAGCGGGTCGAGCTTGAGGCTTGTCCCAGGCAGAAAAAGGCAGAGGTATCAACTTGACCTTCCCAGGAGGAGGCCGCTCACACTGGGATGGAGATGGACACTCTGTTTCAGCACTGCTGTCTGGTTTCTGGGCTTGGACTTGCGTTTTCTCAGGCCTCTTACCCTCACGTGGGGTATGCCGCCGTGGCTGGATCGCTGGGGGTGGCTGGGGGTCTTTGGGGTTGCTTGAATTTCCCAAGAGCCGACAGGAAGAGAGCCCAGTTTTCGTCTCATTCTTCTTCCCCAGCGCATGAAGAACCTTCACAGACTCCAGCATGCGCACGCCAAGGGAGGTTCGAGGCTTTTGAAAGCTCTCTTGGCGAAGCTCAGTTTGGTGTTCCTTTCGCTTCGTGTTGGGGATTGCTGGCTTGTCTTCTGCCTTGACTTTGTTCCCTGACTGCTTGTTCTCTTCAGCCTTGTTTCTTCCTCTGGTCCTTTTGGTCTTTTCCTGCCCATGGCTCTCAGTTTTGCTGATCTTTCCGGATGCAGCTTTCTGAGGTTTGCCTTGAGAGTGCTTGGCCGTGTTCGCAGGAGCCCTGTCACTGACTGCAGCAGTGCATATAACCGCTTCTCCCCCTAACAGGCACTCTGGATCCTTTGGCTGGATTTTGGCCTTGGGAGCACCACCGATAGGCTCAGAGGCTTTCTGTTTGTTCTTCCTGGGTTGATCAGAGGGAACCTTTACGACACTTGGCTTTTCCTGCACCTGATTCACCTTAATGGCTCTGGTGTCTTCAGCTTTGATCACGTTGGGACCTTGGGATCGATCAAGATCTTTCCAAGAATTAAAGAGCTGGGGAAGGTGAATATCCTCCGCCAGTGTAGTAATGTCTGCAAGACCACTGCTAGGTTCAGTCCCATTTTCAAGTGTCCCTAGGTCCTGACGACTCAGGCTGTTCTCTCCCAGATCAGCATTTTCAGAACCAGGCTGCTCCTCTTGGCTGAGGGGATCGGTGCAGGCCAGCGGCTGGGGAATATCAGGGATTCCTAAAGGGAGTAGTGGAGGATCTTGGTTTTCTATTGGGATCTGGTAGGCCTCCAGAGGCTTTGACAGCTTGGTTTTGATATCCTCCACGTTCTTACTCTCTGTTTGTCCCTGGCTTGGAGCTGGAGGCAGGGCCAGGAGACGCCTGGCACTCTGGACTGGAGCTGTCACTGAAATGTCCCCAAGTTCAGATGGTGGGTTACTCTCAAGTATGTGACTGTTTCTGCTACTGCAGGACTTGGGGAGTTCTTGAGTTTGTGTCACACAAAACGTCTGGCTTGGAGGTTGCAATCCCAGGGAATTTTTCATCACCAGGGAAGTCTCCATCACTACAAAGGGATCAAGGGAGAAGTCAGTCCCTGGTAAATGAGATGCTCCCCCTAAACACCAACACAGCAGTCATGTACCTTTCAAGGGGTTCAGGGGCAAGATGGGCAAGGCATTTCTACTAACTCTTCTTAAGGATCATGGACAGTGCCCTATGCTACGAGGTAAGCGGTGACTGTTGTAATGCTTAACTGGTGATCATTTCATGTCACTGATCCTTGGCTCTCTTTGTATCTCATAGGACTGTTGTAAGTCCAATACAAAATGAGTCTTCTTTTTAAACAACTGAAATGTTTTACAAAGCCTAGCATTCTCATATAGAGTCCTTTCAATTCTCCCCACTTTCCCGAGAGGCTAAGAACACTTCACACCATGAACTAGGAGAGGGGGTAGAGCCCTTTCTGATGAAATACAGAAACAAAGACAGAGTCTTAGCCTGCTTGCTCTCTGGACAGGATCTCGGACCACAAGGTCTTAAATCCTGGTATAAATGACGGAAGTGAGGACACTTCAACTGGCACTCTCATAACAAGAGTTCTGAGACACCTTCCAAAGAGACTGTAGCAGTAGACGAGGGAAGGGAGTGCTACAGTGTGGTAGTACAGGGGGAATGCTCGGCTACAGCAGTGAAAAATGTGGTACCTATTGGTGTGCTCTCGGGGTTCTTGTACATGTAGCATAGATGACCTTTACAGTGTCCCTGCCACCTTCCCACCTGCATTAGGTGTTCTTTTTGTTTTTTTGTTTTTTTTAATTTACGTTTATTTATTGATTGATTGTTTGAACTTATTTATTCTACGTATTTATTTTTTTGGCTGCACAGGGTCTTCATTGCTGTGCACGGGCTTTCTCTAGTTGCGGCTAGTGGGGTCTACTCTTGGTTGCGCTGTGCGGGCTTCTCTTGTTGCGGAGCATGCGCTCTAGGCGCGTGGGCTTCGGTAGTTGCGGCTCACGGGCTCTAGAATGCAGGCTCAGTCGTTGTGGCACATGGGCTTAGTTGCTCCACGGCATGTGGGATCTTCCCAGACCAGGGCTCGAACCCGTGTCCCCCGCATTGCACTGGCAGGCGGCTTCTTAACCACGGCGCCACCAGGGAAGCCCTAGGTGTTCTTATATAGAGTCTAAAAACAGAGGGCACTGAGCGAAGGTAGTGGTTACTAAAGGCTCAGGATCTAAATTCTACCTGTCTCTACACCCCTTCCCAGCTGTCGATTTGACCCCATTTGTGAATGCCGACCTCATTCTTCAACTTTCTCTGCCGTTTGTATACTCACCTTGAAAACTTGTTTCTGTGATGCGTTGAGCAGACACAGGGTGGCAGATTGCAGAGGTGGAAGCTGGTGGTCGGATATTTGTGGGCTGAATCTCCTTCAGTCCCATTCCCATTTCTGGTTGCGCAGAGGCCCTACTTCCTGTGTATGACGCGGAGCCATAGGATTGCGGGCAGGAGCCAAGTTCTCCATACAGTGAAGACCCCAGTGTGCCTTGGTTATAGTAATATACCTGGCGTCCTTCCTGGTACGGAAGTGACAGGCGGCTATGCCCCTGATTTGGAATCTGAGATGGTGCTCCCTGAGCAAGCCTGGCAGAAAGTGATGGATATAGAGGGACCATGTTATTGGCGTCTGAAGTTTTATCATACTGGGCTGCCATAAACATGGAGGAAGCAGCTGGGTGCCGGTCAGTGAGTGCCAGAGTAAAGTCTCCGAGTGAAGAGGAATTCTTTTCAGTGCTTCCTGTGATGTCCCACTCAAGAACACCTGGATAGGAAGGAGCTGAAGTGGAGATCTGGCTGTGGTCAGTAACTCCAGATAACATAGTCGTGCTGGAATGTTGGTAAAGGTAGGCACTACCCATGAGTGTCTGGAAAGAGGTACCGGTAGCCGATGCCGAACTGACGGCAGGGGCAGAGACTCTGGAGAAGTTGCAGACACTTCGTGTTAGGGAAGTTGCATTGCTCACCACAGGAAGACAATGCTGCAGAGAATTTAGAGTTCCAAGTAGAGATGGATTTTGGAAATTTTCTGTAAGAACAAGAGGGTCATGAAAAACTCAGGGAGGTTGAGAAATTCTCACTACGTTTGAGGAACAGCATTATCTTAAGGTTCTTGCTCTCAGGACACCTCTACCATCGACCCTTCCTGAGAAACCCAAAATCAGACAGTTAATGATGGCTGTAAGGACTGAGCAGTTTTCCACTCTTCTGTATTAACTGCCTGTGCTCCCATCTTGGGCACAGATGGGCAGAAGAGCCAAGTGGTATGGTTCAGACATTGTTCTCTAGGCTGGAAGCAACCTTCTCCCTGCCCTGTCTTTCCCTTCAGCCTGCACTCGTATTGACTTCTATGCTATTTCCTAGACTGGAAGCATTTTAGAACTAGGAGGCCCTTAGAGAACTTTCTCTTTTTTCAGTCTCATTTCACGAGTAAGGAAACTGAGGCTCAGAGAGGTCGGGTTGACTTGTTCAGGTTCTCTCATTATGTTAGTGTCATTACCAGGTTTCAGAACCTAAGTATCCTGACTTCCTTGCCAGGACTCCACTCTGAGCATGATAGTGCCAGAAAGCAGGAGAAATAGAACTTATAATATAAGCATTTTTTTTGTCCATTAGAAAACAGTACGGCCATTACCATTGTCATCTTCAGTGTCTCCCTTTGCTTGTGCAGTTCCCACGCTATTACCTAGAGTTGACGTATAGCTCAGTCCAACTGGTGAACTGAAAGAGTCATGTTTGCCCTCTTCAAGCCTGGTTTCTCATCCTACCTCAAAATGATTACCCGAAAGTGGATTTCTTAAGTGCTTTTGGAAAGAGAAAAGTTATCTGATTACTTCAGACTACTCATCTATAAAGTGGTTATAACACCACCACCAATAATAATAGCAGTAATAATTAATAGATGAATAAGCTGATCTATTGCGTATGATTTATATGGAGGAAGATACAATAAGTTCTAGAAAGACAAAGAAAAATCATGAAAAACATGTTACGTAACGAAAAAGAAATCCATAGATATTAATGAAAACTGGGGTATGTGGGCAAGTATCAAAGCCTACTGAATTTACTAACAAATGACATTCTGTACCATACATGCAATATTATGAAAGTGAATTTTGCCCACTCTATTTTAGTGAATACTATTAACCAAAAAACACGATGGAGGTGATAGAGGTGAATGAATTCCTAGCCAATGCATACAGACAGAGACGATAAATCAGTAAAAAATGCATAACAAGCAACAGAATGCAACAAATGTGAATGTATAGGTAGCCACAACATATATAGACAAGTATTTCAATGAAAACCGGTACAAAGCAGACAGCAAAATAGTAAGTGTAAAAGAGTTTCATTATTGTGCTCATTCATATTTTTACCCAGCAAGTAACAGGTATTAAGCCTAGGAGAAATATATCTGTCCATGAATATAACTCATATAATAAGCAGAAAGGAAGCTTAAAAAGTATCAAGAAGGTTTTTGTATTTATCCTAGAACTTAGAATCATCTTCCACATCCAAGAAGATGACATCCCAAGACCTCAAAAAACCATCATCCCTAGAATCCAATTAAAAAAGATTTTCAAATGTAAGAAAATCCAAAGGACTCCACAACATTGTTTTAGATAAACGTGGATGTTTGTGTTTTCTTTTTTTCTTTTGCCGCGCCGCGTGGCCCTGGCCGTGAAAGCACCGAGTCCTAAGCGCTGGACCGCCAGGGAATTCCCTAAATGGGGAATTAGAGATGTGGGGCTTGACTTTTTCTTTTTCTTCTCCGGTAGCTAAGATCTACAAGCGAACGATGGCTGTTGATCAATGTGCTCTCTGTGTTAGGAAGGAAATAACTGTAAAAATTGAAAAGCAACCTTGCCTTAGAAGCTACATATCACACAAAGGAAATAGTCCTTCTGATTCAATGTAGAAGATATCATTTAAAATGTTTAATTGGTCAAATGTCTACCTAGTTTAAAAATTAGAAAGAATAGAACACTGAAAAGCAGCCCCCTAGATAACCACTTTGGTTTCTGGTTTCTAGGAAGCATCATTTCTAAAACATACTTCTAAAATGTTTCTATTCCAAACTGTCAAGTGCCAGCTGTATTCAGAGAGGCAATAAAAGAAAGAAAACGGAGTATGACTTTTCTGATAGGCTGCCTTTCCTGGTGATCCCCTGTTCTGGCCTTACTTTCCTTCTTAGTCTGTTAATGTAAGGATTTGCTACCATCAGCTTTGTTTTGCCCTGCTCTGAGCAGATTTCCCTCTGTGCTGTTTCTGCTTTAATTTAAAATCTTTGGCTCCCATCAACATTCCATGGCAAACTGCCTCTTTCTTGAGAGCTCCTCTATGCTTTCCCTCTTCATTCTTATATTTTTTTCCCATCTCTTGGTTCCTGTTGGCCTGTGCTAATGAAAACAATCCTAAACTTGCTTACGTTTGACTCTGTGCCTCCCTATATAGCCCAGTACTCTCCATCCTCTCTCCCTATTCTCTCTTTTCAACTAGTCGAAATACTAGTGGAGGGAGACCATTGGAGATGAAACATCTTGGTATATATCGCTAGTTTTCTGTGTCACCTGGCTTTTCTATGTTTCTGTTGAAACACTCTTTTGAGAAGTCTCTGATTTCATTTTCTACATGGGTACCCTTTAAGGCTCAATATTGGAAAAGAAGGGGATCAGAGTGATCAACCCAATGTGGTATCCTAACGTAACAGATAAGGAAAGCAGCAGGCTTTGTGAGGCAGTCAGTGATTTGTCCAAAGTCACACAGACAGTAAACGTCAAAGTCAAAACTGAAATTAGGTCTCCAGACTTGTAGTTCAATACTTTCCCTCATTATTCCACGCTATTTTGAATCTCCTCCTCAATTTAGGGGCACAAGAAATCGAACGCAAAACTTTCCAAAGTTTCTTTTCTTACCTGACATGGTCAGAGAAGAGGAGACATCAACTGCAGGTACAAGGGATGAGGAGACAACACTAGAGGATGTCTGAGTGGCTGCAGCTGAACGGCGCACGTGTCCAGTACAAAGGTCACTGGTTACTGGTCCAAACGGCTCCACGGAAACCCCAAGACCTCTACCAAGTGGTAGTAGGTTTGGTAGGAGAGTGATGTCACAAAGCAGGCAGTTGAAAGGTATGAGCTAGCCAATAGGGAGGTCCGATCCCCAACAGGAGGGCGGGCTTGGGTGAAGAGAGCGTAGGAGAGCTAAAACAACCCCTCAATTTCTGAGCTCTGGGGAGGAAATCCTAGAAGACAGATTTACCTCCCCCAGGCTCTTCCATTAGGGAAATCATTGCAACATTTCTTACAGACGTTCATTAATATAATTAACTAACAGTTACTTATATTCTACAGAGTATTCTATTTTATGTATCATATACTTAGAGCTATATAGATCTTATTTAACTAGTATCCTTAGGAAGGAAAGAGCCATGTAGTTTGAACTATTACAGTTGTAACTTGGTTAAAGAGCAGGGTGAAGTTTGTTGAGTGTACCCTGTGGAGAATGTTGTGGTCCAAGGCTCTTCTCTTTTAGTTTCTTCTCCTTGACTCCTACCTTCCTTGGGCTGGGCTAGGCTGGGGGCCAGGTTGGACTTGCGACTTAACATTTCTCTTCCGCTTTCTTTTTTTTTTTTTTTTTTCTTCCATTATGGGCATTGCTTCTAGGACAAGCCTTGATCTTGCATTGGATGTTCCTTCCTGTCAACTTCCAGCAGCAGGAGTCTTCTTTTCAGTGCTTGATGCTTCACGAAATAGACTCTGCCCATTGGCAGCAAATACCAGAGAGCCAGGAGACAGAGCTGGTTGCAGACCTTTCCTCTTCCAGCCTTTGGTTGCAATTGTTTTGCCCATGATTTGCTAGCTCTAGTTCCTTGGGCCACACAGGTATCCTGCCATCCAGCTCTTTTTATATGTGAGAGACATTCTGAACACTGTCCCTCTTTCTTTGCACAGAAGTATATACAGTGTGGCAGTTACCGTAATCTCCTCCCCCTTGCAAACAGCCCCTCTAGAATCTCGGACCTCTAGGACTCTCTGTCTTGCATGCTTGGGTGCAAGGCCAAGCACAATGAAGAGGAGAATAATTAGAGAAAGAGGAGGACATTGGTGGAGAACTGGGAGCAGGTAAGGTGAAAGGGCACCGGAGAAAAGAGATGCATGTAGGTTTTTTGGTTTCTGTGGGAAACAAGTTGACACACTTGGGCCTCATTTTGTATTAACAGAACAGAGAGTTGTAGATATAAGTAGCTAGATCGTGCAGCAACTGCCATGAAGTCTGTACACTGAAGAGAACAGTCTCACATCTAGTTTTCATTTTGTTTTATGTCATATTACCTTATTTATAGCATTCACTGGTATGTTTGTAGAACGCAGATGTTTTCAAATGCTCTGGTTTTGTCTACATGGTTATTTCCTTGTCCTATTTGTAAGGAATCCAACATTGTAAGACATATTGCATGTTTTTCTCTTGACGATTGTTTACCTTGAAGCGTCATGAACTAACTTGAGCTGTTGGATTTTGTGGAGAAACTTTAAAAAGGGTCTGTGAAAAAGGCATTGTGGTGAGTCGCATTATGCACCCGAGCGTAAGGAGCAGATATCTGCCACCAGCCCAGCTTGGCCTGGATTGCCTCTGTGTTAGTTCCCCTGGTTAGTGCTTTTCTCCCTAACCACTCTTGTGACTGTGATAATGTGAGTTAAGGGCTGAGTTGCTAGTGATTTATGTGTGAGGTAGGCTGGTTTGAGGGAGGAAATCTATGGACCTAGTCATTTTCCTTGGTGGTAAGCTTTCAGGGGTGCAAAGATCGATCTTCCTGGGGACTTTTCTGGTACCAGGAAGATATCGCATAGATGGGACCTCCAAAGACACACATTTAATTTTTAGGCCTGTTGTTCCTATTATGGGATGTGAGTTTCTTCACTGATGGGGATGCTGCTTATCTGAGAAGAAACTGTGAAAGGTGGTGTAGTATAGAGGTGTGGCTTAAGCTTTTAAGTTTTCTTCAAGGTTTTTCCCCTAAGCTTCATACTTCAGACGGCCTACTTACATGAGACTAGTATGTGATGTCAGGCTAACAACTTCCTAAATACCTGCAAGCCAGATCAGTGTCTCTTTTCTCTATATTCCCATGGAAATCAAGGGTCCCGCCGAATTTTCCATCGAAACAGTTGATTTGTGCTGTCTCTAGGAATTCTACAGGGCGTACCGTTGCTTCCTAACCGGTGTCATTTGGGAGATCGATCCCCCTCTGTACGTTCAAATGATTAATTTTGAGACTCTGCTCATGTGTGCAGTAAACCCTTTAATTCCCTAAGACCTTCCTTTCCTCCATCTCATACCCCATGAAGCCCGCTTCAGTTTATCTCCTGAATTTCTTTGGAATCTGTCAGCTCTCCCTCAACATCCTAATACTGAACTTGCCTGTCTGTTGCGATTAGGTCCTAACTAGTGTCCATATATCTTGTTTCCCTCCAATCCATTCTTCACACAAGAAAGCTTCAAAGCAAGTTGGAACATTGCTCATAAACATCGCTCACAAACATTGTTTTGAGAATAGAAAACACACTGGTGGCCTTTAAGACTCTGCGTGCTCTAGAATCCTCTCTGCTTCTCTAGCCCCATCTTGTGCCACGTTTGCCCTCACTTTCTATGCTTCAGATACACTGAATTAACCTTAGTTCTCACTCATCTGACAGAAGTCAGTTGAGAAATTATTTTTCACTGTGATTCCTAGCATTAAGGAATTTGATGATCAGGTTTTGTATGAGGACTAAAACTAAACTGGGAAGTGGAAGAATTGCGTTTCAACTGTTTCAGTCAACACGCATGTATTAATGATACCTAAGTATTGAACACCGGGCTAGGTTTCATGAGGGATACAGAAGTTCTGGCCATCTCTGGTTTTGGGTATCCCTTATTTGTTGAGACCTTTGCGTTGTTTGGTTGCCTTTTGTCTGTTTTCCAGATGGGAAAACAGGAACAAGGGAAGTATAGGTTATTACTAGGTGGGGTTGAACAAGTGGAGCAGCAAACTGCAAAGCAGAAAGAAGAGGGACGTACTATAGAGGGATGTGATTTCCATTTTCAAGGCGCCTGCGTCCTGTGCAGGGAGACAGCCTAACATAAAATGTGCCTAACAAAAGATCTATTGACTTCTTACTAAAAATCTCCAGTTCATATAACCCAGGGGTTTATACCTTCTCCTTTAAAAGTTCTATTCCTGGGACTTCCCTGGTGGTCCAGTGGTGAAGACTCTGCGCTTCCAATGCAGCAGGCGTGGGTTCAATCCCTGGTTGGGGAGCTAAGATCCCACATGCTGCGCAGCCAAAGAAATTTTTTTCAAAAGTTATACTCCTGTGTTGTTGAATTTAGTGGTTTAGATTTTGTTTGAATGTTAAGAAGATTTCAGTTTATTTACCAGGAACAAACAAAACATAATGTAAAAATAGTTTCCCAGAAACGATTTCCATCGTTCTCTTCTTCCCTTTCTCCCGCAGACTGACTGGTGTTTCATCTCGACAAGTTCTCTGAAGTTCTCTGTCATTCCATAGGAAAGCGGTCTGGCTTGGAGGTTGCAATCCCAGGGAATTTTTCATCAGCGGGGAAGTCTCCATCACTACAGAGGAATCAAGGGAGAAGTCAGTCCCGGGTAAGTGAGATGCTCCCCCTAAACACCAACACAGCAGTCGTGTACCTTTCAAGGGGTTCAGGGGCAAGATGGGCAAGGCATTTCTACTAACTCTTCTTAAGGATCATGGACAGTGTGCCCTATGCTACGAGGTAAGCGGTGACTGTTGTAATTCTTACTGGTGATCATTTCATGTCACTGATCCTTGGCTCTCTTTGTATCTCATAGGACTGTTGTAAGTCCAATACAAAATGAGTCTTCTTTTTAAAAAACTGAAATGTTTTACAAAGCCTAGCATTCTCATAGAGAGTCCTTTGAATTCTCCCCACTTTCCCGAGAGGCTAAGAACACTTCACACCATGAACTAGGAGAGGGGGTAGAGCCCTTTCTGATGAAATATAGAAACAAAGACAGAGTCTTAGCCTGCTTGCTCTCTGGACAGGATCTCGGACCACAAGGTCTTAAATCCTGGTATAAATGACGGAAGTGAGGACAGTTCAACTGGCACTCTCATAACAAGAGTTCTGAAACACCTTCCAAAGAGACTGTAGCGGTAGACGAGGGAAGGGAGTGCTACAGTGTGGTAGTACAGGGGGAATGCTCGGCTACAGCAGTGAAAAATGTGGTACCTATTGGTGTGCTCTCGGGGTTCTTGTACATGTAGCATAGATGACCTTTACAGTGTCCCTCCCACCTTCCCACCTGCATTAGGTGTTCTGTTTTTTTGTTTGTTTGTTTGTTTTTAATTTACGTTTATTGATTGATTGATTGATTGAACTTATTTATTCTACGTATTTATTTTTTTGGCTGCACTGGGTCCTCATTGCTGTGCACGGGCTTTCTCTAGTTGCGGCTAGCGGGGTCTACTCTTGGTTGCGGTGTGCGGGCTTCTCATCGCGGTGGCCTCTCTTGTTGCGGAGCATGGGCTGTAGGCGCGTGGGCTTCGGTAGTTGCGGCTCACGGGCTCTGGAATGCAGGCTCAGTCGTTGTGGCACATGCGCTTAGTTGCAGCACGGCATGTGGGATCTTCGCAGACCGGGGCTCGAAGCCGTGTCCCCTGCATTGGCAGGCGCCACCAGGGAAGCCCTAGCTGTTCTTACATAGAGTCTAAAAACAGAGAGCACTGAGAGAAGGTAGTGGTTATTAAAGGCTCAGGATCTAAATTCTACCTGTCTCTACACCCCTTCCCAGCTGTCGATTTGACCCCGTTTGTGAATGCCGACCTCATTCTTCAACTTGCTCTGCCGTTTGTATACTCACCTTGAAAACTTGTTTCTGTGATGCGTTGAGCAGACACAGGGTGGCAGATTGCAGAGGTGGAAGCTGGTGGTCGGATATTTGTGGGCTGAATCTCCTTCAGTCCCATTCCCATTTCTGGTTGCGCAGAGGCCCTACTTCCTGTGTATGACGCGGAGCCATAGGATTGCGGGCAGGAGCCAAGTTCTCCATACAGTGAAGACCCCAGTGTGCCTTGGTTATAGTAATATACCTGGCTTCCTTCCTGGTAGGGAAGTGACAGGCGGCTATGCCCCTGATTTGTTCGTGGGCCTCCTGATGCAGCAGTTCCCTTGGCTCTGCCCCTGTCGTCAGCTGCCCCTAGGAGGACTCTGAGCCCTAGCCACTTCTCTGGTAGATTTGCCTATTCCCCCACTATAATCACACCTGAATAAGGCAACTCAAACCTTTCAGAGATGTGTCGTGAACCTCTTGTTTTCTGAAATACCTATCTGGTGGTTGTGAGACTTAAGGCCAACCTCCCCGAGAGACTTTGTTTCTATTTCTCCTAGTAAACCTAGACTCATCTCCTGTCACCTTCAACTCTACTCCAATTGTGTTCTTTCAACCCAGACCCCTGACCCTGCTTTTTACTTCTGCCATTTCATCCTCACTCCTGCTTCCTTTCCTAAATCCATACGTCTCTTTTGGCCTTCCTAGCCCTGGGCCAAGTTCCTTCCTCTTTCCTCAGTTTTTACCCCTTTCCTTCATTCTCCCATCCAACTTTCAGGCCTTCCTTTCTCACGCCCCAGTTAGCAGCATCTCAAAATTCGAAAGGTTTATTACTCATCTATTAATTCTATTCCATTTACTTATTCGGTTCTATACCTATCTTACCTATGTATGGAAGAACCGCTGGTAGCCAAGGTGGCAGCAAGAATCCTAGCAGCTGTCACCTGACGTATCCGTAGTAGTCAGCAATTTCCATTTCTTTGTCCCTCTGGGTGAAAAATTGCAGCTTCCCCGAAGAGGTGTATCTGGCAGCATTCTCCCGTTGTTGTTGAGCCCGCCTCTTCATGGCCTCTCGCTCTGGCCTCTGCTCTTGTTCGATGGGCTTTGACATGACTGGCTCAGGCACGTTGGGTTCCCTCCATGGAACTCGTTGCTTGCTGAAGTCTTGGAGTAGAAGTTGGGTTTGGAGCTTGGGTGGGGACTGGCGCTTAGTCACAGCAGGGGGAACAGGCTCGCGCTGGAGAGAAGCGCCAGATGAAGTTTTGTAGGGTGCAGGCCTAGGAGCAGCAGGCTGAGGGACACGAGGCTGGGTATGGTTGGTCCAAGCCGGTTGGGTTGGGTTGGCCACAGTTGGCTGAGCTGGTTTGGCGGGACCTGGCAAAGAGGCAGGAGCTGGCTGGGATGAATTGACTGCAGCAGGTTGAGCTGAGTCAGTAGAACCAGGCTGGGCACGGTAAGCCACAGCAGGCCGATGTGAGGCCAGAGACTGTGGCCTCCGAGGAGCGGGTCGAGCTTGAGGCTTGTCCCAGGCAGAAAAAGGCAGAGGTATCAACTTGACCTTCCCAGGAGGAGGCCGCTCACACTGGGATGGAGATGGACACTCTGTTTCAGCACTGCTGTCTGGTTTCTGGGCTTGGACTTGCGTTTTCTCAGGCCTCTTACCCTCACGTGGGGTATGCCGCCGTGGCTGGATCGCTGGGGGTGGCTGGGGGTCTTTGGGGTTGCTTGAATTTCCCAAGAGCCGACAGGAAGAGAGCCCAGTTTTCGTCTCATTCTTCTTCCCCAGCGCATGAAGAACCTTCACAGACTCCAGCATGCGCACGCCAAGGGAGGTTCGAGGCTTTTGAAAGCTCTCTTGGCGAAGCTCAGTTTGGTGTTCCTTTCGCTTCGTGTTGGGGATTGCTGGCTTGTCTTCTGCCTTGACTTTGTTCCCTGACTGCTTGTTCTCTTCAGCCTTGTTTCTTCCTCTGGTCCTTTTGGTCTTTTCCTGCCCATGGCTCTCAGTTTTGCTGATCTTTCCGGATGCAGCTTTCTGAGGTTTGCCTTGAGAGTGCTTGGCCGTGTTCGCAGGAGCCCTGTCACTGACTGCAGCAGTGCATATAACCGCTTCTCCCCCTAACAGGCACTCTGGATCCTTTGGCTGGATTTTGGCCTTGGGAGCACCACCGATAGGCTCAGAGGCTTTCTGTTTGTTCTTCCTGGGTTGATCAGAGGGAACCTTTACGACACTTGGCTTTTCCTGCACCTGATTCACCTTAATGGCTCTGGTGTCTTCAGCTTTGATCACGTTGGGACCTTGGGATCGATCAAGATCTTTCCAAGAATTAAAGAGCTGGGGAAGGTGAATATCCTCCGCCAGTGTAGTAATGTCTGCAAGACCACTGCTAGGTTCAGTCCCATTTTCAAGTGTCCCTAGGTCCTGACGACTCAGGCTGTTCTCTCCCAGATCAGCATTTTCAGAACCAGGCTGCTCCTCTTGGCTGAGGGGATCGGTGCAGGCCAGCGGCTGGGGAATATCAGGGATTCCCAAAGGGAGTAGTGGAGGATCTTGGTTTTCTATTGGGATCTGGTAGGCCTCCAGAGGCTTTGACAGCTTGGTTTTGATATCCTCCACGTTCTTACTCTCTGTTTGTCCCTGGCTGGGAGCTGGAGGCAGGGCCAGGAGACGCCTGGCACTCTGGACTGGAGCTGTCACTGAAATGTCCCCAAGTTCAGATGGTGGGTTACTCTCAAGTATGTGACTGTTTCTGCTACTGCAGGACTTGGGGAGTTCTTGAGTTTGTGTCACACAAAACGTCTGGCTTGGAGGTTGCAATCCCAGGGAATTTTTCATCACCAGGGAAGTCTCCATCACTACAAAGGGATCAAGGGAGAAGTCAGTCCCTGGTAAATGAGATGCTCCCCCTAAACACCAACACAGCAGTCGTGTACCTTTCAAGGGGTTCAGGGGCAAGATGGGCAAGGCATTTCTACTAACTCTTCTTAAGGATCATGGACAGTGCCCTATGCTACGAGGTAAGCGGTGACTGTTGTAATGCTTAACTGGTGATCATTTCATGTCACTGATCCTTGGCTCTCTTTGTATCTCATAGGACTGTTGTAAGTCCAATACAAAATGAGTCTTCTTTTTAAACAACTGAAATGTTTTACAAAGCCTAGCATTCTCATATAGAGTCCTTTCAATTCTCCCCACTTTCCCGAGAGGCTAAGAACACTTCACACCATGAACTAGGAGAGGGGGTAGAGCCCTTTCTGATGAAATACAGAAACAAAGACAGAGTCTTAGCCTGCTTGCTCTCTGGACAGGATCTCGGACCACAAGGTCTTAAATCCTGGTATAAATGACGGAAGTGAGGACACTTCAACTGGCACTCTCATAACAAGAGTTCTGAGACACCTTCCAAAGAGACTGTAGCAGTAGACGAGGGAAGGGAGTGCTACAGTGTGGTAGTACAGGGGGAATGCTCGGCTACAGCAGTGAAAAATGTGGTACCTATTGGTGTGCTCTCGGGGTTCTTGTACATGTAGCATAGATGACCTTTACAGTGTCCCTGCCACCTTCCCACCTGCATTAGGTGTTCTTTTTGTATTTTTTTTTTTTAATTTACGTTTATTTATTGATTGATTGTTTGAACTTATTTATTCTACGTATTTATTTTTTTGGCTGCACAGGGTCTTCATTGCTGTGCACGGGCTTTCTCTAGTTGCGGCTAGCGGGGTCTACTCTTGGTTGCGGTGTGCGGGCTTCTCTTGTTGCGGAGCATGCGCTCTAGGCGCGTGGGCTTCGGTAGTTGCGGCTCACGGGCTCTAGAATGCAGGCTCAGTCGTTGTGGCACATGGGCTTTGTTGCTCCACGGCATGTGGGATCTTCCCAGACCAGGGCTCGAACCCGTGTCCCCCGCATTGCATTGGCAGGCGGATTCTTAACCACGGCGCCACCAGGGAAGCCCTAGGTGTTCTTACATAGAGTCTAAAAACAGAGGGCACTGAGCGAAGGTAGTGGTTACTAAAGGCTCAGGATCTAAATTCTACCTGTCTCTACACCCCTTCCCAGCTGTCGATTTGACCCCATTTGTGAATGCCGACCTCATTCTTCAACTTTCTCTGCCGTTTGTATACTCACCTTGAAAACTTGTTTCTGTGATGCGTTGAGCAGACACAGGGTGGCAGATTGCAGAGGTGGAAGCTGGTGGTCGGATATTTGTGGGCTGAATCTCCTTCAGTCCCATTCCCATTTCTGGTTGCGCAGAGGCCCTACTTCCTGTGTATGACGCGGAGCCATAGGATTGCGGGCAGGAGCCAAGTTCTCCATACAGTGAAGACCCCAGTGTGCCTTGGTTATAGTAATATACCTGGCTTCCTTCCTGGTAGGGAAGTGACAGGCGGCTATGCCCCTGATTTGGAATCTGAGATGGTGCTCCCTGAGCAAGCCTGGCAGAAAGTGATGGATATAGAGGGACCATGTTATTGGCGTCTGAAGTTTTATCATACTGGGCTGCCATAAACATGGAGGAAGCAGCTGGGTGCCGGTCAGTGAGTGCCAGAGTAAAGTCTCCGAGTGAAGAGGAATTCTTTTCAGTGCTTCCTGTGATGTCCCACTCAAGAACACCTGGATAGGAAGGAGCTGAAGTGGAGATCTGGCTGTGGTCAGTAACTCCAGATAACATAGTCGTGCTGGAATGTTGGTAAAGGTAGGCACTACCCATGAGTGTCTGGAAAGAGGTACCGGTAGCCGATGCCGAACTGACGGCAGGGGCAGAGACTCTGGAGAAGTTGCAGACACTTCGTGTTAGGGAAGTTGCATTGCTCACCACAGGAAGAGAATGCTGCAGAGAATTTAGAGTTCCAAGTAGAGATGGATTTTGGAAATTTTCTGTAAGAACAAGAGGGTCATGAAAAACTCAGGGAGGTTGAGAAATTCTCACTACGTTTGAGGAACAGCATTATCTTAAGGTTCTTGCTCTCAGGACACCTCTACTATCGACCCTTCCTGAGAAACCCAAAATCAGACAGTTAATGATGGCTGTAAGGACTGAGCAGTTTTCCACTCTTCTGTATTAACTGCCTGTGCTCCCATCTTGGGCACAGATGGGCAGAAGAGCCAAGTGGTATGGTTCAGACATTGTTCTCTAGGCTGGAAGCAACCTTCTCCCTGCCCTGTCTTTCCCTTCAGCCTGCACTCGTATTGACTTCTATGCTATTTCCTAGACTGGAAGCATTTTAGAACTAGGAGGCCCTTAGAGAACTTTCTCTTTTTTCAGTCTCATTTCACGAGTAAGGAAACTGAGGCTCAGAGAGGTCGGGTTGACTTGTTCAGGTTCTCTCATTATGTTAGTGTCATTACCAGGTTTCAGAACCTAAGTATCCTGACTTCCTTGCCAGGACTCCACTCTGAGCATGATACTGCCAGAAAGCAGGAGAAATAGAACTTATAATATAAGCATTTTTTTTGTCCATTAGAAAACAGTACGGCCATTACCATTGTCATCTTCAGTGTCTCCCTTTGCTTGTGCAGTTCCCACGCTATTACCTAGAGTTGACGTATAGCTCAGTCCAACTGGTGAACTGAAAGAGTCATGTTTGCCCTCTTCAAGCCTGGTTTCTCATCCTACCTCAAAATGATTACCCGAAAGTGGATTTCTTAAGTGCTTTTGGAAAGAGAAAAGTTATCTGATTACTTCAGATTACTCATCTATAAAGTGGTTATAACACCACCACCAATAATAATAGCAGTAATAATTAATAGATGAATAAGCTGATCTATTGCGTATGATTTATATGGAGGAAGATACAATAAGTTCTAGAAAGACAAAGAAAAATCATGAAAAACATGTTACGTAACGAAAAAGAAATCCATAGATATTAATGAAAACTGGGGTATGTGGGCAAGTATCAAAGCCTAATGAATTTACTAACAAATGACATTCTGTACCATACATGCAATATTATGAAAGTGAATTTTGCCCACTCTATTTTAGTGAATACTATTAACCAAAAAACACGATGGAGGTGATAGAGGTGAATGAATTCCTAGCCAATGCATACAGACAGAGACGATAAATCAGTAAAAAATGCACAACAAGCAACAGAATGCAACAAATGTGAATGTATAGGTAGCCACAACATATATAGACAAGTATTTCAATGAAAACCGGTACAAAGCAGACAGCAAAATAGTAAGTGTAAAAGAGTTTCATTATTGTGCTCATTCATATTTTTACCCAGCAAGTAACAGGTATTAAGCCTAGGAGAAATATATCTGTCCATGAATATAACTCATATAATAAGCAGAAAGGAAGCTTAAAAAGTATCAAGAAGGTTTTTGTATTTATCCTAGAACTTAGAATCATCTTCCACATCCAAGAAGATGACATCCCAAGACCTCAAAAAACCATCATCCCTAGAATCCAATTAAAAAAGATTTTCAAATGTAAGAAAATCCAAAGGACTCCACAACATTGTTTTAGATAAACGTGGATGTTTGTGTTTTCTTTTTTTCTTTTGCCGCGCCGCGTGGCCCTGGCCGTGAAAGCACCGAGTCCTAAGCGCTGGACCGCCAGGGAATTCCCTAAATGGGGAATTAGAGATGTGGGGCTTGACTTTTTCTTTTTCTTCTCCGGTAGCTAAGATCTACAAGCGAACGATGGCTGTTGATCAATGTGCTCTCTGTGTTAGGAAGGAAATAACTGTAAAAATTGAAAAGCAACCTTGCCTTAGAAGCTACATATCACACAAAGGAAATAGTCCTTCTGATTCAATGTAGAAGATATCATTTAAAATGTTTAATTGGTCAAATGTCTACCTAGTTTAAAAATTAGAAAGAATAGAACACTGAAAAGCAGCCCCCTAGATAACCACTTTGGTTTCTGGTTTCTAGGAAGCATCATTTCTAAAACATACTTCTAAAATGTTTCTATTCCAAACTGTCAAGTGCCAGCTGTATTCAGAGAGGCAATAAAAGAAAGAAAACGGAGTATGACTTTTCTGATAGGCTGCCTTTCCTGGTGATCCCCTGTTCTGGCCTTACTTTCCTTCTTAGTCTGTTAATGTAAGGATTTGCTACCATCAGCTTTGTTTTGCCCTGCTCTGAGCAGATTTCCCTCTGTGCTGTTTCTGCTTTAATTTAAAATCTTTGGCTCCCATCAACATTCCATGGCAAACTGCCTCTTTCTTGAGAGCTCCTCTATGCTTTCCCTCTTCATTCTTATATTTTTTTCCCATCTCTTGGTTCCTGTTGGCCTGTGCTAATGAAAACAATCCTAAACTTGCTTACGTTTGACTCTGTGCCTCCCTATATAGCCCAGTACTCTCCATCCTCTCTCCCTATTCTCTCTTTTCAACTAGTCGAAATACTAGTGGAGGGAGACCATTGGAGATGAAACATCTTGGTATATATCGCTAGTTTTCTGTGTCACCTGGCTTTTCTATGTTTCTGTTGAAACACTCTTTTGAGAAGTCTCTGATTTCATTTTCTACATGGGTACCCTTTAAGGCTCAATATTGGAAAAGAAGGGGATCAGAGTGATCAACCCAATGTGGTATCCTAACGTAACAGATAAGGAAAGCAGCAGGCTTTGTGAGGCAGTCAGTGATTTGTCCAAAGTCACACAGACAGTAAACGTCAAAGTCAAAACTGAAATTAGGTCTCCAGACTTGTAGTTCAATACTTTCCCTCATTATTCCACGCTATTTTGAATCTCCTCCTCAATTTAGGGGCACAAGAAATCGAACGCAAAACTTTCCAAAGTTTCTTTTCTTACCTGACATGGTCAGAGAAGAGGAGACATCAACTGCAGGTACAAGGGATGAGGAGACAACACTAGAGGATGTCTGAGTGGCTGCAGCTGAACGGCGCACGTGTCCAGTACAAAGGTCACTGGTTACTGGTCCAAACGGCTCCACGGAAACCCCAAGACCTCTACCAAGTGGTAGTAGGTTTGGTAGGAGAGTGATGTCACAAAGCAGGCAGTTGAAAGGTATGAGCTAGCCAATAGGGAGGTCCGATCCCCAACAGGAGGGCGGGCTTGGGTGAAGAGAGCGTAGGAGAGCTAAAACAACCCCTCAATTTCTGAGCTCTGGGGAGGAAATCCTAGAAGACAGATTTACCTCCCCCAGGCTCTTCCATTAGGGAAATCATTGCAACATTTCTTACAGACGTTCATTAATATAATTAACTAACAGTTACTTATATTCTACAGAGTATTCTATTTTATGTATCATATACTTAGAGCTATATAGATCTTATTTAACTAGTATCCTTAGGAAGGAAAGAGCCATGTAGTTTGAACTATTACAGTTGTAACTTGGTTAAAGAGCAGGGTGAAGTTTGTTGAGTGTACCCTGTGGAGAATGTTGTGGTCCAAGGCTCTTCTCTTTTAGTTTCTTCTCCTTGACTCCTACCTTCCTTGGGCTGGGCTAGGCTGGGGGCCAGGTTGGACTTGCGACTTAACATTTCTCTTCCGCTTTCTTTTTTTTTTTTTTTTTTCTTCCATTATGGGCATTGCTTCTAGGACAAGCCTTGATCTTGCATTGGATGTTCCTTCCTGTCAACTTCCAGCAGCAGGAGTCTTCTTTTCAGTGCTTGATGCTTCACGAAATAGACTCTGCCCATTGGCAGCAAATACCAGAGAGCCAGGAGACAGAGCTGGTTGCAGACCTTTCCTCTTCCAGCCTTTGGTTGCAATTGTTTTGCCCATGATTTGCTAGCTCTAGTTCCTTGGGCCACACAGGTATCCTGCCATCCAGCTCTTTTTATATGTGAGAGACATTCTGAACACTGTCCCTCTTTCTTTGCACAGAAGTATATACAGTGTGGCAGTTACCGTAATCTCCTCCCCCTTGCAAACAGCCCCTCTAGAATCTCGGACCTCTAGGACTCTCTGTCTTGCATGCTTGGGTGCAAGGCCAAGCACAATGAAGAGGAGAATAATTAGAGAAAGAGGAGGACATTGGTGGAGAACTGGGAGCAGGTAAGGTGAAAGGGCACCGGAGAAAAGAGATGCATGTAGGTTTTTTGGTTTCTGTGGGAAACAAGTTGACACACTTGGGCCTCATTTTGTATTAACAGAACAGAGAGTTGTAGATATAAGTAGCTAGATCGTGCAGCAACTGCCATGAAGTCTGTACACTGAAGAGAACAGTCTCACATCTAGTTTTCATTTTGTTTTATGTCATATTACCTTATTTATAGCATTCACTGGTATGTTTGTAGAACGCAGATGTTTTCAAATGCTCTGGTTTTGTCTACATGGTTATTTCCTTGTCCTATTTGTAAGGAATCCAACATTGTAAGACATATTGCATGTTTTTCTCTTGACGATTGTTTACCTTGAAGCGTCATGAGCTAACTTGAGCTGTTGGATTTTGTGGAGAAACTTTAAAAAGGGTCTGTGAAAAAGGCATTGTGGTGAGTCGCATTATGCACCCGAGCGTAAGGAGCAGATATCTGCCACCAGCCCAGCTTGGCCTGGATTGCCTCTGTGTTAGTTCCCCTGGTTAGTGCTTTTCTCCCTAACCACTCTTGTGACTGTGATAATGTGAGTTAAGGGCTGAGTTGCTAGTGATTTATGTGTGAGGTAGGCTGGTTTGAGGGAGGAAATCTATGGACCTAGTCATTTTCCTTGGTGGTAAGCTTTCAGGGGTGCAAAGATCGATCTTCCTGGGGACTTTTCTGGTACCAGGAAGATATCGCATAGATGGGACCTCCAAAGACACACATTTAATTTTTAGGCCTGTTGTTCCTATTATGGGATGTGAGTTTCTTCACTGATGGGGATGCTGCTTATCTGAGAAGAAACTGTGAAAGGTGGTGTAGTATAGAGGTGTGGCTTAAGCTTTTAAGTTTTCTTCAAGGTTTTTCCCCTAAGCTTCATACTTCAGACGGCCTACTTACATGAGACTAGTATGTGATGTCAGGCTAACAACTTCCTAAATACCTGCAAGCCAGATCAGTGTCTCTTTTCTCTATATTCCCATGGAAATCAAGGGTCCCGCCGAATTTTCCATCGAAACAGTTGATTTGTGCTGTCTCTAGGAATTCTACAGGGCGTACCGTTGCTTCCTAACCGGTGTCATTTGGGAGATCGATCCCCCTCTGTACGTTCAAATGATTAATTTTGAGACTCTGCTCATGTGTGCAGTAAACCCTTTAATTCCCTAAGACCTTCCTTTCCTCCATCTCATACCCCATGAAGCCCGCTTCAGTTTATCTCCTGAATTTCTTTGGAATCTGTCAGCTCTCCCTCAACATCCTAATACTGAACTTGCCTGTCTGTTGCGATTAGGTCCTAACTAGTGTCCATATATCTTGTTTCCCTCCAATCCATTCTTCACACAAGAAAGCTTCAAAGCAAGTTGGAACATTGCTCATAAACATCGCTCACAAACATTGTTTTGAGAATAGAAAACACACTGGTGGCCTTTAAGACTCTGCGTGCTCTAGAATCCTCTCTGCTTCTCTAGCCCCATCTTGTGCCACGTTTGCCCTCACTTTCTATGCTTCAGATACACTGAATTAACCTTAGTTCTCACTCATCTGACAGAAGTCAGTTGAGAAATTATTTTTCACTGTGATTCCTAGCATTAAGGAATTTGATGATCAGGTTTTGTATGAGGACTAAAACTAAACTGGGAAGTGGAAGAATTGCGTTTCAACTGTTTCAGTCAACACGCATGTATTAATGATACCTAAGTATTGAACACCGGGCTAGGTTTCATGAGGGATACAGAAGTTCTGGCCATCTCTGGTTTTGGGTATCCCTTATTTGTTGAGACCTTTGCGTTGTTTGGTTGCCTTTTGTCTGTTTTCCAGATGGGAAAACAGGAACAAGGGAAGTATAGGTTATTACTAGGTGGGGTTGAACAAGTGGAGCAGCAAACTGCAAAGCAGAAAGAAGAGGGACGTACTATAGAGGGATGTGATTTCCATTTTCAAGGCGCCTGCGTCCTGTGCAGGGAGACAGCCTAACATAAAATGTGCCTAACAAAAGATCTATTGACTTCTTACTAAAAATCTCCAGTTCATATAACCCAGGGGTTTATACCTTCTCCTTTAAAAGTTCTATTCCTGGGACTTCCCTGGTGGTCCAGTGGTGAAGACTCTGCGCTTCCAATGCAGCAGGCGTGGGTTCAATCCCTGGTTGGGGAGCTAAGATCCCACATGCTGCGCAGCCAAAGAAATTTTTTTCAAAAGTTATACTCCTGTGTTGTTGAATTTAGTGGTTTAGATTTTGTTTGAATGTTAAGAAGATTTCAGTTTATTTACCAGGAACAAACAAAACATAATGTAAAAATAGTTTCCCAGAAACGATTTCCATCGTTCTCTTCTTCCCTTTCTCCCGCAGACTGACTGGTGTTTCATCTTGACAAGTTCTCTGAAGTTCTCTGTCATTCCATAGGAAAGCGGTCTGGCTTGGAGGTTGCAATCCCAGGGAATTTTTCATCAGCGGGGAAGTCTCCATCACTACAGAGGAATCAAGGTTGAAGTCAGTCCCGGGTAAGTGAGATGCTCCCCCTAAACACCAACACAGCAGTCGTGTACCTTTCAAGGGGTTCAGGGGCAAGATGGGCAAGGCATTTCTACTAACTCTTCTTAAGGATCATGGACAGTGTGCCCTATGCTACGAGGTAAGCGGTGACTGTTGTAATTCTTACTGGTGATCATTTCATGTCACTGATCCTTGGCTCTCTTTGTATCTCATAGGACTGTTGTTAAGTCCAATACAAAATGAGTCTTCTTTTTAAAAAACTGAAATGTTTTACAAAGCCTAGCATTCTCATAGAGAGTCCTTTGAATTCTCCCCACTTTCCCGAGAGGCTAAGAACACTTCACACCATGAACTAGGAGAGGGGGTAGAGCCCTTTCTGATGAAATATAGAAACAAAGACAGAGTCTTAGCCTGCTTGCTCTCTGGACAGGATCTCGGACCACAAGGTCTTAAATCCTGGTATAAATGACGGAAGTGAGGACAGTTCAACTGGCACTCTCATAACAAGAGTTCTGAAACACCTTCCAAAGAGACTGTAGCAGTAGACGAGGGAAGGGAGTGCTACAGTGTGGTAGTACAGGGGGAATGCTCGGCTACAGCAGTGAAAAATGTGGTACCTATTGGTGTGCTCTTGGGGTTCTTGTACATGTAGCATAGATGACCTTTACAGTGTCCCTCCCACCTTCCCACCTGCATTAGGTGTTCTGTTTTTTTGTTTGTTTTTTTTTTTTAATTTACGTTTATTGATTTATTGATTGATTGAACTTATTTATTCTACGTATTTATTTTTTTGGCTGCACTGGGTCCTCATTGGTGTGCACGGGCTTTCTCTAGTTGCGGCTAGCGGGGTCTACTCTTGGTTGCGGTGTGCGGGCTTCTCATCGCGGTGGCCTCTCTTGTTGCGGAGCATGGGCTGTAGGCGCGTGGGCTTCGGTAGTTGCGGCTCACGGGCTCTGGAATGCAGGCTCAGTCGTTGTGGCACATGCGCTTAGTTGCTGCACGGCATGTGGGATCTTCGCAGACCGGGGCTCGAAG
The DNA here is from genome assembly GCF_965194825.1 of Balaenoptera physalus. Classification (NCBI taxonomy): domain Eukaryota; kingdom Metazoa; phylum Chordata; class Mammalia; order Artiodactyla; family Balaenopteridae; genus Balaenoptera; species Balaenoptera physalus. Next base: position 291,917 of record NW_028125762.1, read on the forward strand.
CCGTGTCCCCTGCATTGGCAGGCGCCACCAGGGAAGCCCTAGCTGTTCTTATATAGAGTCTAAAAACAGAGAGCACTGAGAGAAGGTAGTGGTTATTAAAGGCTCAGGATCTAAATTCTACCTGTCTCTACACCCCTTCCCAGCTGTCGATTTGACCCCGTTTGTGAATGCCGACCTCATTCTTCAACTTTCTCTGCCGTTTGTATACTCACCTTGAAAACTTGTTTCTGTGATGCGTTGAGCAGACACAGGGTGGCAGATTGCAGAGGTGGAAGCTGGTGGTCGGATATTTGCGGGCTGAATCTCCTTCAGTCCCATTCCCATTTCTGGTTGCGCAGAGGCCCTACTTCCTGTGTATGACGCGGAGCCATAGGATTGCGGGCAGGAGCCAAGTTCTCCATACAGTGAAGACCCCAGTGTGCCTTGGTTATAGTAATATACCTGGCTTCCTTCCTGGTAGGGAAGTGACAGGCGGCTATGCCCCTGATTTGTTCGTGGGCCTCCTGATACAGCAGTTCCCTTGGCTCTGGCCCTGTCGTCAGCTGCCCCTAGGAGGACTCTGAGCCCTAGCCACTTCTCTGGTAGATTTGCCTATTCCCCCACTATAATCACACCTGAATAAGGCAACTCAAACCTTTCAGAGATGTGTCGTGAACCTCTTGTTTTCTGAAATACCTATCTGGTGGTTGTGAGACTTAAGGCCAACCTCCCCGAGAGACTTTGTTTCTATTTCTCCTAGTAAACCTAGACTCATCTCCTGTCACCTTCAACTCTACTCCAATTGTGTTCTTTCAACCCAGACCCCTGACCCTGCTTTTTACTTCTGCCATTTCATCCTCACTCCTGCTTCCTTTCCTAAATCCATACGTCTCTTTTGGCCTTCCTAGCCCTGGGCCAAGTTCCTTCCTCTTTCCTCAGTTTTTACCCCTTTCCTTCATTCTCCCATCCAACTTTCAGTCCTTCCTTTCTCACGCCCCAGTTAGCAGCATCTCAAAATTCGAAAGGTTTATTACTCATCTATTAATTCTATTCCATTTACTTATTCGGTTCTATACCTATCTTACCTATGTATGGAAGAACCGCTGGTAGCCAAGGTGGCAGCAAGAATCCTAGCAGCTGTCACCTGACGTATCCGTAGTAGTCAGCAATTTCCATTTCTTTGTCCCTCTGGGTGAAAAATTGCAGCTTCCCCGAAGAGGTGTATCTGGCAGCATTCTCCCGTTGTTGTTGAGCCCGCCTCTTCATGGCCTCTCGCTCTGGCCTCTGCTCTTGTTCGATGGGCTTTGACATGACTGGCTCAGGCACGTTGGGTTCCCTCCATGGAACTCGTTGCTTGCTGAAGTCTTGGAGTAGAAGTTGGGTTTGGAGCTTGGGTGGGGACTGGCGCTTAGTCACAGCAGGGGGAACAGGCTCGCGCTGGAGAGAAGCGCCAGATGAAGTTTTGTAGGGTGCAGGCCTAGGAGCAGCAGGCTGAGGGACACGAGGCTGGGTATGGTTGGTCCAAGCCGGTTGGGTTGGGTTGGCCACAGTTGGCTGAGCTGGTTTGGCGGGACCTGGCAAAGAGGCAGGAGCTGGCTGGGATGAATTGACTGCAGCAGGTTGAGCTGAGTCAGTAGAACCAGGCTGGGCACGGTAAGCCACAGCAGGCCGATGTGAGGCCAGAGACTGTGGCCTCCGAGGAGCGGGTCGAGCTTGAGGCTTGTCCCAGGCAGAAAAAGGCAGAGGTATCAACTTGACCTTCCCAGGAGGAGGCCGCTCACACTGGGATGGAGATGGACACTCTGTTTCAGCACTGCTGTCTGGTTTCTGGGCTTGGACTTGCGTTTTCTCAGGCCTCTTACCCTCACGTGGGGTATGCCGCCGTGGCTGGATCGCTGGGGGTGGCTGGGGGTCTTTGGGGTTGCTTGAATTTCCCAAGAGCCGACAGGAAGAGAGCCCAGTTTTCGTCTCATTCTTCTTCCCCAGCGCATGAAGAACCTTCACAGACTCCAGCATGCGCACGCCAAGGGAGGTTCGAGGCTTTTGAAAGCTCTCTTGGCGAAGCTCAGTTTGGTGTTCCTTTCGCTTCGTGTTGGGGATTGCTGGCTTGTCTTCTGCCTTGACTTTGTTCCCTGACTGCTTGTTCTCTTCAGCCTTGTTTCTTCCTCTGGTCCTTTTGGTCTTTTCCTGCCCATGGCTCTCAGTTTTGCTGATCTTTCCGGATGCAGCTTTCTGAGGTTTGCCTTGAGAGTGCTTGGCCGTGTTCGCAGGAGCCCTGTCACTGACTGCAGCAGTGCATATAACCGCTTCTCCCCCTAACAGGCACTCTGGATCCTTTGGCTGGATTTTGGCCTTGGGAGCACCACCGATAGGCTCAGAGGCTTTCTGTTTGTTCTTCCTGGGTTGATCAGAGGGAACCTTTACGACACTTGGCTTTTCCTGCACCTGATTCACCTTAATGGCTCTGGTGTCTTCAGCTTTGATCACGTTGGGACCTTGGGATCGATCAAGATCTTTCCAAGAATTAAAGAGCTGGGGAAGGTGAATATCCTCCGCCAGTGTAGTAATGTCTGCAAGACCACTGCTAGGTTCAGTCCCATTTTCAAGTGTCCCTAGGTCCTGACGACTCAGGCTGTTCTCTCCCAGATCAGCATTTTCAGAACCAGGCTGCTCCTCTTGGCTGAGGGGATCGGTGCAGGCCAGCGGCTGGGGAATATCAGGGATTCCTAAAGGGAGTAGTGGAGGATCTTGGTTTTCTATTGGGATCTGGTAGGCCTCCAGAGGCTTTGACAGCTTGGTTTTGATATCCTCCACGTTCTTACTCTCTGTTTGTCCCTGGCTTGGAGCTGGAGGCAGGGCCAGGAGACGCCTGGCACTCTGGACTGGAGCTGTCACTGAAATGTCCCCAAGTTCAGATGGTGGGTTACTCTCAAGTATGTGACTGTTTCTGCTACTGCAGGACTTGGGGAGTTCTTGAGTTTGTGTCACACAAAACGTCTGGCTTGGAGGTTGCAATCCCAGGGAATTTTTCATCACCAGGGAAGTCTCCATCACTACAAAGGGATCAAGGGAGAAGTCAGTCCCTGGTAAATGAGATGCTCCCCCTAAACACCAACACAGCAGTCGTGTACCTTTCAAGGGGTTCAGGGGCAAGATGGGCAAGGCATTTCTACTAACTCTTCTTAAGGATCATGGACAGTGCCCTATGCTACGAGGTAAGCGGTGACTGTTGTAATGCTTAACTGGTGATCATTTCATGTCACTGATCCTTGGCTCTCTTTGTATCTCATAGGACTGTTGTAAGTCCAATACAAAATGAGTCTTCTTTTTAAACAACTGAAATGTTTTACAAAGCCTAGCATTCTCATATAGAGTCCTTTCAATTCTCCCCACTTTCCCGAGAGGCTAAGAACACTTCACACCATGAACTAGGAGAGGGGGTAGAGCCCTTTCTGATGAAATACAGAAACAAAGACAGAGTCTTAGCCTGCTTGCTCTCTGGACAGGATCTCGGACCACAAGGTCTTAAATCCTGGTATAAATGACGGAAGTGAGGACACTTCAACTGGCACTCTCATAACAAGAGTTCTGAGACACCTTCCAAAGAGACTGTAGCAGTAGACGAGGGAAGGGAGTGCTACAGTGTGGTAGTACAGGGGGAATGCTCGGCTACAGCAGTGAAAAATGTGGTACCTATTGGTGTGCTCTCGGGGTTCTTGTACATGTAGCATAGATGACCTTTACAGTGTCCCTGCCACCTTCCCACCTGCATTAGGTGTTCTTTTTGTTTTTTTGTTTTTTTTAATTTACGTTTATTTATTGATTGATTGTTTGAACTTATTTATTCTACGTATTTATTTTTTTGGCTGCACAGGGTCTTCATTGCTGTGCACGGGCTTTCTCTAGTTGCGGCTAGCGGTGTCTACTCTTGGTTGCGGTGTGCGGGCTTCTCTTGTTGCGGAGCATGCGCTCTAGGCGCGTGGGCTTCGGTAGTTGCGGCTCACGGGCTCTAGAATGCAGGCTCAGTCGTTGTGGCACATGGGCTTAGTTGCTCCACGGCATGTGGGATCTTCCCAGACCAGGGCTCGAACCAGTGTCCGCCGCATTGCATTGGCAGGCGGATTCTTAACCCCGGCGCCACCAGGGAAGCCCTAGGTGTTCTTATATAGAGTCTAAAAACAGAGGGCACTGAGCGAAGGTAGTGGTTACTAAAGGCTCAGGATCTAAATTCTACCTGTCTCTACACCCCTTCCCAGCTGTCGATTTGACCCCATTTGTGAATGCCGACCTCATTCTTCAACTTTCTCTGCCGTTTGTATACTCACCTTGAAAACTTGTTTCTGTGATGCGTTGAGCAGACACAGGGTGGCAGATTGCAGAGGTGGAAGCTGGTGGTCGGATATTTGTGGGCTGAATCTCCTTCAGTCCCATTCCCATTTCTGGTTGCGCAGAGGCCCTACTTCCTGTGTATGACGCGGAGCCATAGGATTGCGGGCAGGAGCCAAGTTCTCCATACAGTGAAGACCCCAGTGTGCCTTGGTTATAGTAATATACCTGGCTTCCTTCCTGGTAGGGAAGTGACAGGCGGCTATGCCCCTGATTTGGAATCTGAGATGGTGCTCCCTGAGCAAGCCTGGCAGAAAGTGATGGATATAGAGGGACCATGTTATTGGCGTCTGAAGTTTTATCATCCTGGGCTGCCATAAACATGGAGGAAGCAGCTGGGTGCCGGTCAGTGAGTGCCAGAGTAAAGTCTCCGAGTGAAGAGGAATTCTTTTCAGTGCTTCCTGTGATGTCCCACTCAAGAACACCTGGATAGGAAGGAGCTGAAGTGGAGATCTGGCTGTGGTCAGTAACTCCAGATAACATAGTCGTGCTGGAATGTTGGTAAAGGTAGGCACTACCCATGAGTGTCTGGAAAGAGGTACCGGTAGCCGATGCCGAACTGACGGCAGGGGCAGAGACTCTGGAGAAGTTGCAGACACTTCGTGTTAGGGAAGTTGCATTGCTCACCACAGGAAGAGAATGCTGCAGAGAATTTAGAGTTCCAAGTAGAGATGGATTTTGGAAATTTTCTGTAAGAACAAGAGGGTCATGAAAAACTCAGGGAGGTTGAGAAATTCTCACTACGTTTGAGGAACAGCATTATCTTAAGGTTCTTGCTCTCAGGACACCTCTACTATCGACCCTTCCTGAGAAACCCAAAATCAGACAGTTAATGATGGCTGTAAGGACTGAGCAGTTTTCCACTCTTCTGTATTAACTGCCTGTGCTCCCATCTTGGGCACAGATGGGCAGAAGAGCCAAGTGGTATGGTTCAGACATTGTTCTCTAGGCTGGAAGCAACCTTCTCCCTGCCCTGTCTTTCCCTTCAGCCTGCACTCGTATTGACTTCTATGCTATTTCCTAGACTGGAAGCATTTTAGAACTAGGAGGCCCTTAGAGAACTTTCTCTTTTTTCAGTCTCATTTCACGAGTAAGGAAACTGAGGCTCAGAGAGGTCGGGTTGACTTGTTCAGGTTCTCTCATTATGTTAGTGTCATTACCAGGTTTCAGAACCTAAGTATCCTGACTTCCTTGCCAGGACTCCACTCTGAGCATGATAGTGCCAGAAAGCAGGAGAAATAGAACTTATAATATAAGCATTTTTTTTGTCCATTAGAAAACAGTACGGCCATTACCATTGTCATCTTCAGTGTCTCCCTTTGCTTGTGCAGTTCCCACGCTATTACCTAGAGTTGACGTATAGCTCAGTCCAACTGGTGAACTGAAAGAGTCATTTTTGCCCTCTTCAAGCCTGGTTTCTCATCCTACCTCAAAATGATTACCCGAAAGTGGATTTCTTAAGTGCTTTTGGAAAGAGAAAAGTTATCTGATTACTTCAGATTACTCATCTATAAAGTGGTTATAACACCACCACCAATAATAATAGCAGTAATAATTAATAGATGAATAAGCTGATCTATTGCGTATGATTTATATGGAGGAAGATACAATAAGTTCTAGAAAGACAAAGAAAAATCATGAAAAACATGTTACGTAACGAAAAAGAAATCCATAGATATTAATGAAAACTGGGGTATGTGGGCAAGTATCAAAGCCTAATGAATTTACTAACAAATGACATTCTGTACCATACATGCAATATTATGAAAGTGAATTTTGCCCACTCTATTTTAGTGAATACTATTAACCAAAAAACACGATGGAGGTGATAGAGGTGAATGAATTCCTAGCCAATGCATACAGACAGAGACGATAAATCAGTAAAAAATGCACAACAAGCAACAGAATGCAACAAATGTGAATGTATAGGTAGCCACAACATATATAGACAAGTATTTCAATGAAAACCGGTACAAAGCAGACAGCAAAATAGTAAGTGTAAAAGAGTTTCATTATTGTGCTCATTCATATTTTTACCCAGCAAGTAACAGGTATTAAGCCTAGGAGAAATATATCTGTCCATGAATATAACTCATATAATAAGCAGAAAGGAAGCTTAAAAAGTATCAAGAAGGTTTTTGTATTTATCCTAGAACTTAGAATCATCTTCCACATCCAAGAAGATGACATCCCAAGACCTCAAAAAACCATCATCCCTAGAATCCAATTAAAAAAGATTTTCAAATGTAAGAAAATCCAAAGGACTCCACAATATTGTTTTAGATAAATGTGGATGTTTGTGTTTTCTTTTTTTCTTTTGCCGCGCTGCGTGGCCCTGGCCGTCAAAGCACCGAGTCCTAAAGCGCTGGACCGCCAGGGAATTCCCTAAATGGGGAATTAGAGATGTGGGGCTTGACTTTTTCTTTTTCTTCTCCGGTAGCTAAGATCTACAAGCGAACGATGGCTGTTGATCAATGTGCTCTCTGTGTTAGGAAGGAAATAACTGTAAAAATGAAAAGCAACCTTGCCTTAGAAGCTACATATCACACAAAGGAAATAGTCCTTCTGATTCAATGTAGAAGATATCATTTAAAATGTTTAATTGGTCAAATGTCTACCTAGTTTAAAAATTAGAAAGAATAGAACACTGAAAAGCAGCCCCCTAGATAACCACTTTGGTTTCTGGTTTCTAGGAAGCATCATTTCTAAAACATACTTCTAAAATGTTTCTATTCCAAACTGTCAAGTGCCAGCTGTATTCAGAGAGGCAATAAAAGAAAGAAAACGGAGTATGACTTTTCTGATAGGCTGCCTTTCCTGGTGATCCCCTGTTCTGGCCTTACTTTCCTTCTTAGTCTGTTAATGTAAGGATTTGCTACCATCAGCTTTGTTTTGCCCTGCTCTGAGCAGATTTCCCTCTGTGCTGTTTCTGCTTTAATTTAAAATCTTTGGCTCCCGTCAACATTCCATGGCAAACTGCCTCTTTCTTGAGAGCTCCTCTATGCTTTCCCTCTTCATTCTTATATTTTTTTCCCATCTCTTGGTTCCTGTTGGCCTGTGCTAATGAAAACAATCCTAAACTTGCTTACGTTTGACTCTGTGCCTCCCTATATAGCCCAGTACTCTCCATCCTCTCTCCCTATTCTCTCTTTTCAACTAGTCGAAATACTAGTGGAGGGAGACCATTGGAGATGAAACATCTTGGTATATATCGCTAGTTTTCTGTGTCACCTGGCTTTTCTATGTTTCTGTTGAAACACTCTTTTGAGAAGTCTCTGATTTCATTTTCTACATGGGTACCCTTTAAGGCTCAATATTGGAAAAGAAGGGGATCAGAGTGATCAACCCAATGTGGTATCCTAACGTGACAGATAAGGAAAGCAGCAGGCTTTGTGAGGCAGTCAGTGATTTGTCCAAAGTCACACAGACAGTAAACGTCAAAGTCAAAACTGAAATTAGGTCTCCAGACTTGTAGTTCAATACTTTCCCTCATTATTCCACGCTATTTTGAATCTCCTCCTCAATTTAGGGGCACAAGAAATCGAACGCAAAACTTTCCAAAGTTTCTTTTCTTACCTGACATGGTCAGAGAAGAGGAGACATCAACTGCAGGTACAAGGGATGAGGAGACAACACTAGAGGATGTCTGAGTGGCTGCAGCTGAACGGCGCACGTGTCCAGTACAAAGGTCACTGGTTACTGGTCCAAACGGCTCCACGGAAACCCCAAGACCTCTACCAAGTGGTAGTAGGTTTGGTAGGAGAGTGATGTCACAAAGCAGGCAGTTGAAAGGTATGAGCTAGCCAATAGGGAGGTCCGATCCCCAACAGGAGGGCGGGCTTGGGTGAAGAGAGCGTAGGAGAGCTAAAACAACCCCTCAATTTCTGAGCTCTGGGGAGGAAATCCTAGAAGACAGATTTACCTCCCCCAGGCTCTTCCATTAGGGAAATCATTGCAACATTTCTTACAGACGTTCATTAATATAATTAACTAACAGTTACTTATATTCTACAGAGTATTCTATTTTATGTATCATATACTTAGAGCTATATAGATCTTATTTAACTAGTATCCTTAGGAAGGAAAGAGCCATGTAGTTTGAACTATTACAGTTGTAACTTGGTTAAAGAGCAGGGTGAAGTTTGTTGAGTGTACCCTGTGGAGAATGTTGTGGTCCAAGGCTCTTCTCTTTTAGTTTCTTCTCCTTGACTCCTACCTTCCTTGGGCTGGGCTAGGCTGGGGGCCAGGTTGGACTTGCGACTTAACATTTCTCTTCCGCTTTCTTTTTTTTTTTTTTTTTTCTTCCATTATGGGCATTGCTTCTAGGACAAGCCTTGATCTTGCATTGGATGTTCCTTCCTGTCAACTTCCAGCAGCAGGAGTCTTCTTTTCAGTGCTTGATGCTTCACGAAATAGACTCTGCCCATTGGCAGCAAATACCAGAGAGCTAGGAGACAGAGCTGGTTGCAGACCTTTCTTCTTCCAGCCTTTGGTTGCAATTGTTTTGCCCATGATTTGCTAGCTCTAGTTCCTTGGGCCACACAGGTATCCTGCCATCCAGCTCTTTTTATATGTGAGAGACATTCTGAACACTGTCCCTCTTTCTTTGCACAGAAGTATATACAGTGTGGCAGTTACCGTAATCTCCTCCCCCTTGCAAACAGCCCCTCTAGAATCTCGGACCTCTAGGACTCTCTGTCTTGCATGCTTGGGTGCAAGGCCAAGCACAATGAAGAGGAGAATAATTAGAGAAAGAGGAGGACATTGGTGGAGAACTGGGAGCAGGTAAGGTGAAAGGGCACCGGAGAAAAGAGATGCATGTAGGTTTTTTGGTTTCTGTGGGAAACAAGTTGACACACTTGGGCCTCATTTTGTATTAACAGAACAGAGAGTTGTAGATATAAGTAGCTAGATCGTGCAGCAACTGCCATGAAGTCTGTACACTGAAGAGAACAGTCTCACATCTAGTTTTCATTTTGTTTTATGTCATATTACCTTATTTATACCATTCACTGGTATGTTTGTAGAACGCAGATGTTTTCAAATGCTCTGGTTTTGTCTACATGGTTATTTCCTTGTCCTATTTGTAAGGAATCCAACATTGTAAGACATATTGCATGTTTTTCTCTTGACGATTGTTTACCTTGAAGCGTCATGAGCTAACTTGAGCTGTTGGATTTTGTGGAGAAACTTTAAAAAGGGTCTGTGAAAAAGGCATTGTGGTGAGTCGCATTATGCACCCGAGCGTAAGGAGCAGATATCTGCCACCAGCCCAGCTTGGCCTGGATTGCCTCTGTGTTAGTTCCCCTGGTTAGTGCTTTTCTCCCTAACCACTCTTGTGACTGTGATAATGTGAGTTAAGGGCTGAGTTGCTAGTGATTTATGTGTGAGGTAGGCTGGTTTGAGGGAGGAAATCTATGGACCTAGTCATTTTCCTTGGTGGTAAGCTTTCAGGGGTGCAAAGATCGATCTTCCTGGGGACTTTTCTGGTACCAGGAAGATATCGCATAGATGGGACCTCCAAAGACACACATTTAATTTTTAGGCCTGTTGTTCCTATTATGGGATGTGAGTTTCTTCACTGATGGGGATGCTGCTTATCTGAGAAGAAACTGTGAAAGGTGGTGTAGTATAGAGGTGTGGCTTAAGCTTTTAAGTTTTCTTCAAGGTTTTTCCCCTAAGCTTCATACTTCAGACGGCCTACTTACATGAGACTAGTATGTGATGTCAGGCTAACAACTTCCTAAATACCTGCAAGCCAGATCAGTGTCTCTTTTCTCTATATTCCCATGGAAATCAAGGGTCCCGCCGAATTTTCCATCGAAACAGTTGATTTGTGCTGTCTCTAGGAATTCTACAGGGCGTACCGTTGCTTCCTAACCGGTGTCATTTGGGAGATCGATCCCCCTCTGTACGTTCAAATGATTAATTTTGAGACTCTGCTCATGTGTGCAGTAAACCCTTTAATTCCCTAAGACCTTCCTTTCCTCCATCTCATACCCCATGAAGCCCGCTTCAGTTTATCTCCTGAATTTCTTTGGAATCTGTCAGCTCTCCCTCAACATCCTAATACTGAACTTGCCTGTCTGTTGCGATTAGGTCCTAACTAGTGTCCATATATCTTGTTTCCCTCCAATCCATTCTTCACACAAGAAAGCTTCAAAGCAAGTTGGAACATTGCTCATAAACATCGCTCACAAACATTGTTTTGAGAATAGAAAACACACTGGTGGCCTTTAAGACTCTGCGTGCTCTAGAATCCTCTCTGCTTCTCTAGCCCCATCTTGTGCCACGTTTGCCCTCACTTTCTATGCTTCAGATACACTGAATTAACCTTAGTTCTCACTCATCTGACAGAAGTCAGTTGAGAAATTATTTTTCACTGTGATTCCTAGCATTAAGGAATTTGATGATCAGGTTTTGTATGAGGACTAAAACTAAACTGGGAAGTGGAAGAATTGCGTTTCAACTGTTTCAGTCAACACGCATGTATTAATGATACCTAAGTATTGAACACCGGGCTAGGTTTCATGAGGGATACAGAAGTTCTGGCCATCTCTGGTTTTGGGTATCCCTTATTTGTTGAGACCTTTGCGTTGTTTGGTTGCCTTTTGTCTGTTTTCCAGATGGGAAAACAGGAACAAGGGAAGTATAGGTTATTACTAGGTGGGGTTGAACAAGTGGAGCAGCAAACTGCAAAGCAGAAAGAAGAGGGACGTACTATAGAGGGATGTGATTTCCATTTTCAAGGCGCCTGCGTCCTGTGCAGGGAGACAGCCTAACATAAAATGTGCCTAACAAAAGATCTATTGACTTCTTACTAAAAATCTCCAGTTCATATAACCCAGGGGTTTATACCTTCTCCTTTAAAAGTTCTATTCCTGGGACTTCCCTGGTGGTCCAGTGGTGAAGACTCTGCGCTTCCAATGCAGCAGGCGTAGGTTCAGTCCCTGGTTGGGGAGCTAAGATCCCACATGCTGCGCAGCCAAAGAAATTTTTTTCAAAAGTTATACTCCTGTGTTGTTGAATTTAGTGGTTTAGATTTTGTTTGAATGTTAAGAAGATTTCAGTTTATTTACCAGGAACAAACAAAACATAATGTAAAAATAGTTTCCCAGAAACGATTTCCATCGTTCTCTTCTTCCCTTTCTCCCGCAGACTGACTGGTGTTTCATCTTGACAAGTTCTCTGAAGTTCTCTGTCATTCCATAGGAAAGCGGTCTGGCTTGGAGGTTGCAATCCCAGGGAATTTTTCATCAGCGGGGAAGTCTCCATCACTACAGAGGAATCAAGGTTGAAGTCAGTCCCGGGTAAGTGAGATGCTCCCCCTAAACACCAACACAGCAGTCGTGTACCTTTCAAGGGGTTCAGGGGCAAGATGGGCAAGGCATTTCTACTAACTCTTCTTAAGGATCATGGACAGTGTGCCCTATGCTACGAGGTAAGCGGTGACTGTTGTAATTCTTACTGGTGATCATTTCATGTCACTGATCCTTGGCTCTCTTTGTATCTCATAGGACTGTTGTTAAGTCCAATACAAAATGAGTCTTCTTTTTAAAAAACTGAAATGTTTTACAAAGCCTAGCATTCTCATAGAGAGTCCTTTGAATTCTCCCCACTTTCCCGAGAGGCTAAGAACACTTCACACCATGAACTAGGAGAGGGGGTAGAGCCCTTTCTGATGAAATATAGAAACAAAGACAGAGTCTTAGCCTGCTTGCTCTCTGGACAGGATCTCGGACCACAAGGTCTTAAATCCTGGTATAAATGACGGAAGTGAGGACAGTTCAACTGGCACTCTCATAACAAGAGTTCTGAAACACCTTCCAAAGAGACTGTAGCGGTAGACGAGGGAAGGGAGTGCTACAGTGTGGTAGTACAGGGGGAATGCTCGGCTACAGCAGTGAAAAATGTGGTACCTATTGGTGTGCTCTCGGGGTTCTTGTACATGTAGCATAGATGACCTTTACAGTGTCCCTCCCACCTTCCCACCTGCATTAGGTGTTCTGTTTTTTTGTTTGTTTGTTTGTTTTTAATTTACGTTTATTGATTGATTGATTGATTGAACTTATTTATTCTACGTATTTATTTTTTTGGCTGCACTGGGTCCTCATTGCTGTGCACGGGCTTTCTCTAGTTGCGGCTAGCGGGGTCTACTCTTGGTTGCGGTGTGCGGGCTTCTCATCGCGGTGGCCTCTCTTGTTGCGGAGCATGGGCTGTAGGCGCGTGGGCTTCGGTAGTTGCGGCTCACGGGCTCTGGAATGCAGGCTCAGTCGTTGTGGCACATGCGCTTAGTTGCTGCACGGCATGTGGGATCTTCGCAGACCGGGGCTCGAAGCCGTGTCCCCTGCATTGGCAGGCGCCACCAGGGAAGCCCTAGCTGTTCTTACATAGAGTCTAAAAACAGAGAGCACTGAGAGAAGGTAGTGGTTATTAAAGGCTCAGGATCTAAATTCTACCTGTCTCTACACCCCTTCCCAGCTGTCGATTTGACCCCGTTTGTGAATGCCGACCTCATTCTTCAACTTGCTCTGCCGTTTGTATACTCACCTTGAAAACTTGTTTCTGTGATGCGTTGAGCAGACACAGGGTGGCAGATTGCAGAGGTGGAAGCTGGTGGTCGGATATTTGCGGGCTGAATCTCCTTCAGTCCCATTCCCATTTCTGGTTGCGCAGAGGCCCTACTTCCTGTGTATGACGCGGAGCCATAGGATTGCGGGCAGGAGCCAAGTTCTCCATACAGTGAAGACCCCAGTGTGCCTTGGTTATAGTAATATACCTGGCTTCCTTCCTGGTAGGGAAGTGACAGGCGGCTATGCCCCTGATTTGTTCGTGGGCCTCCTGATGCAGCAGTTCCCTTGGCTCTGGCCCTGTCGTCAGCTGCCCCTAGGAGGACTCTGAGCCCTAGCCACTTCTCTGGTAGATTTGCCTATTCCCCCACTATAATCACACCTGAATAAGGCAACTCAAACCTTTCAGAGATGTGTCGTGAACCTCTTGTTTTCTGAAATACCTATCTGGTGGTTGTGAGACTTAAGGCCAACCTCCCCGAGAGACTTTGTTTCTATTTCTCCTAGTAAACCTAGACTCATCTCCTGTCACCTTCAACTCTACTCCAATTGTGTTCTTTCAACCCAGACCCCTGACCCTGCTTTTTACTTCTGCCATTTCATCCTCACTCCTGCTTCCTTTCCTAAATCCATACGTCTCTTTTGGCCTTCCTAGCCCTGGGCCAAGTTCCTTCCTCTTTCCTCAGTTTTTACCCCTTTCCTTCATTCTCCCATCCAACTTTCAGGCCTTCCTTTCTCACGCCCCAGTTAGCAGCATCTCAAAATTCGAAAGGTTTATTACTCATCTATTAATTCTATTCCATTTACTTATTCGGTTCTATACCTATCTTACCTATGTATGGAAGAACCGCTGGTAGCCAAGGTGGCAGCAAGAATCCTAGCAGCTGTCACCTGACGTATCCGTAGTAGTCAGCAATTTCCATTTCTTTGTCCCTCTGGGTGAAAAATTGCAGCTTCCCCGAAGAGGTGTATCTGGCAGCATTCTCCCGTTGTTGTTGAGCCCGCCTCTTCATGGCCTCTCGCTCTGGCCTCTGCTCTTGTTCGATGGGCTTTGACATGACTGGCTCAGGCACGTTGGGTTCCCTCCATGGAACTCGTTGCTTGCTGAAGTCTTGGAGTAGAAGTTGGGTTTGGAGCTTGGGTGGGGACTGGCGCTTAGTCACAGCAGGGGGAACAGGCTCGCGCTGGAGAGAAGCGCCAGATGAAGTTTTGTAGGGTGCAGGCCTAGGAGCAGCAGGCTGAGGGACACGAGGCTGGGTATGGTTGGTCCAAGCCGGTTGGGTTGGGTTGGCCACAGTTGGCTGAGCTGGTTTGGCGGGACCTGGCAAAGAGGCAGGAGCTGGCTGGGATGAATTGACTGCAGCAGGTTGAGCTGAGTCAGTAGAACCAGGCTGGGCACGGTAAGCCACAGCAGGCCGATGTGAGGCCAGAGACTGTGGCCTCCGAGGAGCGGGTCGAGCTTGAGGCTTGTCCCAGGCAGAAAAAGGCAGAGGTATCAACTTGACCTTCCCAGGAGGAGGCCGCTCACACTGGGATGGAGATGGACACTCTGTTTCAGCACTGCTGTCTGGTTTCTGGGCTTGGACTTGCGTTTTCTCAGGCCTCTTACCCTCACGTGGGGTATGCCGCCGTGGCTGGATCGCTGGGGGTGGCTGGGGGTCTTTGGGGTTGCTTGAATTTCCCAAGAGCCGACAGGAAGAGAGCCCAGTTTTCGTCTCATTCTTCTTCCCCAGCGCATGAAGAACCTTCACAGACTCCAGCATGCGCACGCCAAGGGAGGTTCGAGGCTTTTGAAAGCTCTCTTGGCGAAGCTCAGTTTGGTGTTCCTTTCGCTTCGTGTTGGGGATTGCTGGCTTGTCTTCTGCCTTGACTTTGTTCCCTGACTGCTTGTTCTCTTCAGCCTTGTTTCTTCCTCTGGTCCTTTTGGTCTTTTCCTGCCCATGGCTCTCAGTTTTGCTGATCTTTCCGGATGCAGCTTTCTGAGGTTTGCCTTGAGAGTGCTTGGCCGTGTTCGCAGGAGCCCTGTCACTGACTGCAGCAGTGCATATAACCGCTTCTCCCCCTAACAGGCACTCTGGATCCTTTGGCTGGATTTTGGCCTTGGGAGCACCACCGATAGGCTCAGAGGCTTTCTGTTTGTTCTTCCTGGGTTGATCAGAGGGAACCTTTACGACACTTGGCTTTTCCTGCACCTGATTCACCTTAATGGCTCTGGTGTCTTCAGCTTTGATCACGTTGGGACCTTGGGATCGATCAAGATCTTTCCAAGAATTAAAGAGCTGGGGAAGGTGAATATCCTCCGCCAGTGTAGTAATGTCTGCAAGACCACTGCTAGGTTCAGTCCCATTTTCAAGTGTCCCTAGGTCCTGACGACTCAGGCTGTTCTCTCCCAGATCAGCATTTTCAGAACCAGGCTGCTCCTCTTGGCTGAGGGGATCGGTGCAGGCCAGCGGCTGGGGAATATCAGGGATTCCCAAAGGGAGTAGTGGAGGATCTTGGTTTTCTATTGGGATCTGGTAGGCCTCCAGAGGCTTTGACAGCTTGGTTTTGATATCCTCCACGTTCTTACTCTCTGTTTGTCCCTGGCTTGGAGCTGGAGGCAGGGCCAGGAGACGCCTGGCACTCTGGACTGGAGCTGTCACTGAAATGTCCCCAAGTTCAGATGGTGGGTTACTCTCAAGTATGTGACTGTTTCTGCTACTGCAGGACTTGGGGAGTTCTTGAGTTTGTGTCACACAAAACGTCTGGCTTGGAGGTTGCAATCCCAGGGAATTTTTCATCACCAGGGAAGTCTCCATCACTACAAAGGGATCAAGGGAGAAGTCAGTCCCTGGTAAATGAGATGCTCCCCCTAAACACCAACACAGCAGTCATGTACCTTTCAAGGGGTTCAGGGGCAAGATGGGCAAGGCATTTCTACTAACTCTTCTTAAGGATCATGGACAGTGCCCTATGCTACGAGGTAAGCGGTGACTGTTGTAATGCTTAACTGGTGATCATTTCATGTCACTGATCCTTGGCTCTCTTTGTATCTCATAGGACTGTTGTAAGTCCAATACAAAATGAGTCTTCTTTTTAAACAACTGAAATGTTTTACAAAGCCTAGCATTCTCATATAGAGTCCTTTCAATTCTCCCCACTTTCCCGAGAGGCTAAGAACACTTCACACCATGAACTAGGAGAGGGGGTAGAGCCCTTTCTGATGAAATACAGAAACAAAGACAGAGTCTTAGCCTGCTTGCTCTCTGGACAGGATCTCGGACCACAAGGTCTTAAATCCTGGTATAAATGACGGAAGTGAGGACACTTCAACTGGCACTCTCATAACAAGAGTTCTGAGACACCTTCCAAAGAGACTGTAGCAGTAGACGAGGGAAGGGAGTGCTACAGTGTGGTAGTACAGGGGGAATGCTCGGCTACAGCAGTGAAAAATGTGGTACCTATTGGTGTGCTCTCGGGGTTCTTGTACATGTAGCATAGATGACCTTTACAGTGTCCCTGCCACCTTCCCACCTGCATTAGGTGTTCTTTTTGTTTTTTTGTTTTTTTAATTTACGTTTATTTATTGATTGATTGTTTGAACTTATTTATTCTACGTATTTATTTTTTTGGCTGCACAGGGTCTTCATTGCTGTGCACGGGCTTTCTCTAGTTGCGGCTAGCGGGGTCTACTCTTGGTTGCGGTGTGCGGGCTTCTCTTGTTGCGGAGCATGCGCTCTAGGAGCGTGGGCTTCGGTAGTTGCGGCTCACGGGCTCTAGAATGCAGGCTCAGTCGTTGTGGCACATGGGCTTAGTTGCTCCACGGCATGTGGGATCTTCCCAGACCAGGGCTCGAACCCGTGTCCCCCGCATTGCATTGGCAGGCGGATTCTTAACCACGGCGCCACCAGGGAAGCCCTAGGTGTTCTTATATAGAGTCTAAAAACAGAGGGCACTGAGCGAAGGTAGTGGTTACTAAAGGCTCAGGATCTAAATTCTACCTGTCTCTACACCCCTTCCCAGCTGTCGATTTGACCCCATTTGTGAATGCCGACCTCATTCTTCAACTTTCTCTGCCGTTTGTATACTCACCTTGAAAACTTGTTTCTGTGATGCGTTGAGCAGACACAGGGTGGCAGATTGCAGAGGTGGAAGCTGGTGGTCGGATATTTGTGGGCTGAATCTCCTTCAGTCCCATTCCCATTTCTGGTTGCGCAGAGGCCCTACTTCCTGTGTATGACGCGGAGCCATAGGATTGCGGGCAGGAGCCAAGTTCTCCATACAGTGAAGACCCCAGTGTGCCTTGGTTATAGTAATATACCTGGCTTCCTTCCTGGTAGGGAAGTGACAGGCGGCTATGCCCCTGATTTGGAATCTGAGATGGTGCTCCCTGAGCAAGCCTGGCAGAAAGTGATGGATATAGAGGGTCCATGTTATTGGCGTCTGAAGTTTTATCATACTGGGCTGCCATAAACATGGAGGAAGCAGCTGGGTGCCGGTCAGTGAGTGCCAGAGTAAAGTCTCCGAGTGAAGAGGAATTCTTTTCAGTGCTTCCTGTGATGTCCCACTCAAGAACACCTGGATAGGAAGGAGCTGAAGTGGAGATCTGGCTGTGGTCAGTAACTCCAGATAACATAGTCGTGCTGGAATGTTGGTAAAGGTAGGCACTACCCATGAGTGTCTGGAAAGAGGTACCGGTAGCCGATGCCGAACTGACGGCAGGGGCAGAGACTCTGGAGAAGTTGCAGACACTTCGTGTTAGGGAAGTTGCATTGCTCACCACAGGAAGACAATGCTGCAGAGAATTTAGAGTTCCAAGTAGAGATGGATTTTGGAAATTTTCTGTAAGAACAAGAGGGTCATGAAAAACTCAGGGAGGTTGAGAAATTCTCACTACGTTTGAGGAACAGCATTATCTTAAGGTTCTTGCTCTCAGGACACCTCTACTATCGACCCTTCCTGAGAAACCCAAAATCAGACAGTTAATGATGGCTGTAAGGACTGAGCAGTTTTCCACTCTTCTGTATTAACTGCCTGTGCTCCCATCTTGGGCACAGATGGGCAGAAGAGCCAAGTGGTATGGTTCAGACATTGTTCTCTAGGCTGGAAGCAACCTTCTCCCTGCCCTGTCTTTCCCTTCAGCCTGCACTCGTATTGACTTCTATGCTGTTTCCTAGACTGGAAGCATTTTAGAACTAGGAGGCCCTTAGAGAACTTTCTCTTTTTTCAGTCTCATTTCACGAGTAAGGAAACTGAGGCTCAGAGAGGTCGGGTTGACTTGTTCAGGTTCTCTCATTATGTTAGTGTCATTACCAGGTTTCAGAACCTAAGTATCCTGACTTCCTTGCCAGGACTCCACTCTGAGCATGATAGTGCCAGAAAGCAGGAGAAATAGAACTTATAATATAAGCATTTTTTTTGTCCATTAGAAAACAGTACGGCCATTACCATTGTCATCTTCAGTGTCTCCCTTTGCTTGTGCAGTTCCCACGCTATTACCTAGAGTTGACGTATAGCTCAGTCCAACTGGTGAACTGAAAGAGTCATTTTTGCCCTCTTCAAGCCTGGTTTCTCATCCTACCTCAAAATGATTACCCGAAAGTGGATTTCTTAAGTGCTTTTGGAAAGAGAAAAGTTATCTGATTACTTCAGATTACTCATCTATAAAGTGGTTATAACACCACCACCAATAATAATAGCAGTAATAATTAATAGATGAATAAGCTGATCTATTGCGTATGATTTATATGGAGGAAGATACAATAAGTTCTAGAAAGACAAAGAAAAATCATGAAAAACATGTTACGTAACGAAAAAGAAATCCATAGATATTAATGAAAACTGGGGTATGTGGGCAAGTATCAAAGCCTAATGAATTTACTAACAAATGACATTCTGTACCATACATGCAATATTATGAAAGTGAATTTTGCCCACTCTATTTTAGTGAATACTATTAACCAAAAAACACGATGGAGGTGATAGAGGTGAATGAATTCCTAGCCAATGCATACAGACAGAGACGATAAATCAGTAAAAAATGCATAACAAGCAACAGAATGCAACAAATGTGAATGTATAGGTAGCCACAACATATATAGACAAGTATTTCAATGAAAACCGGTACAAAGCAGACAGCAAAATAGTAAGTGTAAAAGAGTTTCATTATTGTGCTCATTCATATTTTTACCCAGCAAGTAACAGGTATTAAGCCTAGGAGAAATATATCTTTCCATGAATATAACTCATATAATAAGCAGAAAGGAAGCTTAAAAAGTATCAAGAAGGTTTTTGTATTTATCCTAGAACTTAGAATCATCTTCCACATCCAAGAAGATGACATCCCAAGACCTCAAAAAACCATCATCCCTAGAATCCAATTAAAAAAGATTTTCAAATGTAAGAAAATCCAAAGGACTCCACAATATTGTTTTAGATAAATGTGGATGTTTGTGTTTTCTTTTTTTCTTTTGCCGCGCCGCGTGGCCCTGGCCGTGAAAGCACCGAGTCCTAAAGCGCTGGACCGCCAGGGAATTCCCTAAATGGGGAATTAGAGATGTGGGGCTTGACTTTTTCTTTTTCTTCTCCGGTAGCTAAGATCTACAAGCGAACGATGGCTGTTGATCAATGTGCTCTCTGTGTTAGGAAGGAAATAACTGTAAAAATGAAAAGCAACCTTGCCTTAGAAGCTACATATCACACAAAGGAAATAGTCCTTCTGATTCAATGTAGAAGATATCATTTAAAATGTTTAATTGGTCAAATGTCTACCTAGTTTAAAAATTAGAAAGAATAGAACACTGAAAAGCAGCCCCCTAGATAACCACTTTGGTTTCTGGTTTCTAGGAAGCATCATTTCTAAAACATACTTCTAAAGTGTTTCTATTCCAAACTGTCAAGTGCCAGCTGTATTCAGAGAGGCAATAAAAGAAAGAAAACGGAGTATGACTTTTCTGATAGGCTGCCTTTCCTGGTGATCCCCTGTTCTGGCCTTACTTTCCTTCTTAGTCTGTTAATGTAAGGATTTGCTACCATCAACTTTGTTTTGCCCTGCTCTGAGCAGATTTCCCTCTGTGCTGTTTCTGCTTTAATTTAAAATCTTTGGCTCCCATCAACATTCCATGGCAAACTGCCTCTTTCTTGAGAGCTCCTCTATGCTTTCCCTCTTCATTCTTATATTTTTTTCCCATCTCTTGGTTCCTGTTGGCCTGTGCTAATGAAAACAATCCTAAACTTGCTTACGTTTGACTCTGTGCCTCCCTATATAGCCCAGTACTCTCCATCCTCTCTCCCTATTCTCTCTTTTCAACTAGTCGAAATACTAGTGGAGGGAGACCATTGGAGATGAAACATCTTGGTATATATCGCTAGTTTTCTGTGTCACCTGGCTTTTCTATGTTTCTGTTGAAACACTCTTTTGAGAAGTCTCTGATTTCATTTTCTACATGGGTACCCTTTAAGGCTCAATATTGGAAAAGAAGGGGATCAGAGTGATCAACCCAATGTGGTATCCTAACGTAACAGATAAGGAAAGCAGCAGGCTTTGTGAGGCAGTCAGTGATTTGTCCAAAGTCACACAGACAGTAAACGTCAAAGTCAAAACTGAAATTAGGTCTCCAGACTTGTAGTTCAATACTTTCCCTCATTATTCCACGCTATTTTGAATCTCCTCCTCAATTTAGGGGCAAAAGAAATCGAACGCAAAACTTTCCAAAGTTTCTTTTCTTACCTGACATGGTCAGAGAAGAGGAGACATCAACTGCAGGTACAAGGGATGAGGAGACAACACTAGAGGATGTCTGAGTGGCTGCAGCTGAACGGCGCACGTGTCCAGTACAAAGGTCACTGGTTACTGGTCCAAACGGCTCCACGGAAACCCCAAGACCTCTACCAAGTGGTAGTAGGTTTGGTAGGAGAGTGATGTCACAAAGCAGGCAGTTGAAAGGTATGAGCTAGCCAATAGGGAGGTCCGATCCCCAACAGGAGGGCGGGCTTGGGTGAAGAGAGCGTAGGAGAGCTAAAACAACCCCTCAATTTCTGAGCTCTGGGGAGGAAATCCTAGAAGACAGATTTACCTCCCCCAGGCTCTTCCATTAGGGAAATCATTGCAACATTTCTTACAGACGTTCATTAATATAATTAACTAACAGTTACTTATATTCTACAGAGTATTCTATTTTATGTATCATATACTTAGAGCTATATAGATCTTATTTAACTAGTATCCTTAGGAAGGAAAGAGCCATGTAGTTTGAACTATTACAGTTGTAACTTGGTTAAAGAGCAGGGTGAAGTTTGTTGAGTGTACCCTGTGGAGAATGTTGTGGTCCAAGGCTCTTCTCTTTTAGTTTCTTCTCCTTGACTCCTACCTTCCTTGGGCTGGGCTAGGCTGGGGGCCAGGTTGGACTTGCGACTTAACATTTCTCTTCCGCTTTCTTTTTTTTTTTTTTTTTTTTTTTCTTCCATTATGGGCATTGCTTCTAGGACAAGCCTTGATCTTGCATTGGATGTTCCTTCCTGTCAACTTCCAGCAGCAGGAGTCTTCTTTTCAGTGCTTGATGCTTCACGAAATAGACTCTGCCCATTGGCAGCAAATACCAGAGAGCCAGGAGACAGAGCTGGTTGCAGACCTTTCCTCTTCCAGCCTTTGGTTGCAATTGTTTTGCCCATGATTTGCTAGCTCTAGTTCCTTGGGCCACACAGGTATCCTGCCATCCAGCTCTTTTTATATGTGAGAGACATTCTGAACACTGTCCCTCTTTCTTTGCACAGAAGTATATACAGTGTGGCAGTTACCGTAATCTCCTCCCCCTTGCAAACAGCCCCTCTAGAATCTCGGACCTCTAGGACTCTCTGTCTTGCATGCTTGGGTGCAAGGCCAAGCACAATGAAGAGGAGAATAATTAGAGAAAGAGGAGGACATTGGTGGAGAACTGGGAGCAGGTAAGGTGAAAGGGCACCGGAGAAAAGAGATGCATGTAGGTTTTTTGGTTTCTGTGGGAAACAAGTTGACACACTTGGGCCTCATTTTGTATTAACAGAACAGAGAGTTGTAGATATAAGTAGCTAGATCGTGCAGCAACTGCCATGAAGTCTGTACACTGAAGAGAACAGTCTCACATCTAGTTTTCATTTTGTTTTATGTCATATTACCTTATTTATAGCATTCACTGGTATGTTTGTAGAACGCAGATGTTTTCAAATGCTCTGGTTTTGTCTACATGGTTATTTCCTTGTCCTATTTGTAAGGAATCCAACATTGTAAGACATATTGCATGTTTTTCTCTTGACGATTGTTTACCTTGAAGCGTCATGAACTAACTTGAGCTGTTGGATTTTGTGGAGAAACTTTAAAAAGGGTCTGTGAAAAAGGCATTGTGGTGAGTCGCATTATGCACCCGAGCGTAAGGAGCAGATATCTGCCACCAGCCCAGCTTGGCCTGGATTGCCTCTGTGTTAGTTCCCCTGGTTAGTGCTTTTCTCCCTAACCACTCTTGTGACTGTGATAATGTGAGTTAAGGGCTGAGTTGCTAGTGATTTATGTGTGAGGTAGGCTGGTTTGAGGGAGGAAATCTATGGACCTAGTCATTTTCCTTGGTGGTAAGCTTTCAGGGGTGCAAAGATCGATCTTCCTGGGGACTTTTCTGGTACCAGGAAGATATCGCATAGATGGGACCTCCAAAGACACACATTTTATTTTTAGGCCTGTTGTTCCTATTATGGGATGTGAGTTTCTTCACTGATGGGGATGCTGCTTATCTGAGAAGAAACTGTGAAAGGTGGTGTAGTATAGAGGTGTGGCTTAAGCTTTTAAGTTTTCTTCAAGGTTTTTCCCCTAAGCTTCATACTTCAGACGGCCTACTTACATGAGACTAGTATGTGATGTCAGGCTAACAACTTCCTAAATACCTGCAAGCCAGATCAGTGTCTCTTTTCTCTATATTCCCATGGAAATCAAGGGTCCCGCCGAATTTTCCATCGAAACAGTTGATTTGTGCTGTCTCTAGGAATTCTACAGGGCGTACCGTTGCTTCCTAACCGGTGTCATTTGGGAGATCGATCCCCCTCTGTACATTCAAATGATTAATTTTGAGACTCTGCTCATGTGTGCAGTAAACCCTTTAATTCCCTAAGACCTTCCTTTCCTCCATCTCATACCCCATGAAGCCCGCTTCAGTTTATCTCCTGAATTTCTTTGGAATCTGTCAGCTCTCCCTCAACATCCTAATACTGAACTTGCCTGTCTGTTGCGATTAGGTCCTAACTAGTGTCCATATATCTTGTTTCCCTCCAATCCATTCTTCACACAAGAAAGCTTCAAAGCAAGTTGGAACATTGCTCATAAACATCGCTCACAAACATTGTTTTGAGAATAGAAAACACACTGGTGGCCTTTAAGACTCTGCGTGCTCTAGAATCCTCTCTGCTTCTCTAGCCCCATCTTGTGCCACGTTTGCCCTCACTTTCTATGCTTCAGATACACTGAATTAACCTTAGTTCTCACTCATCTGACAGAAGTCAGTTGAGAAATTATTTTTCACTGTGATTCCTAGCATTAAGGAATTTGATGATCAGGTTTTGTATGAGGACTAAAACTAAACTGGGAAGTGGAAGAATTGCGTTTCAACTGTTTCAGTCAACACGCATGTATTAATGATACCTAAGTATTGAACACCGGGCTAGGTTTCATGAGGGATACAGAAGTTCTGGCCATCTCTGGTTTTGGGTATCCCTTATTTGTTGAGACCTTTGCGTTGTTTGGTTGCCTTTTGTCTGTTTTCCAGATGGGAAAACAGGAACAAGGGAAGTATAGGTTATTACTAGGTGGGGTTGAACAAGTGGAGCAGCAAACTGCAAAGCAGAAAGAAGAGGGACGTACTATAGAGGGATGTGATTTCCATTTTCAAGGCGCCTGCGTCCTGTGCAGGGAGACAGCCTAACATAAAATGTGCCTAACAAAAGATCTATTGACTTCTTACTAAAAATCTCCAGTTCATATAACCCAGGGGTTTATACCTTCTCCTTTAAAAGTTCTATTCCTGGGACTTCCCTGGTGGTCCAGTGGTGAAGACTCTGCGCTTCCAATGCAGCAGGCGTGGGTTCAATCCCTGGTTGGGGAGCTAAGATCCCACATGCTGCGCAGCCAAAGAAATTTTTTTCAAAAGTTATACTCCTGTGTTGTTGAATTTAGTGGTTTAGATTTTGTTTGAATGTTAAGAAGATTTCAGTTTATTTACCAGGAACAAACAAAACATAATGTAAAAATAGTTTCCCAGAAACGATTTCCATCGTTCTCTTCTTCCCTTTCTCCCGCAGACTGACTGGTGTTTCATCTTGACAAGTTCTCTGAAGTTCTCTGTCATTCCATAGGAAAGCGGTCTGGCTTGGAGGTTGCAATCCCAGGGAATTTTTCATCAGCGGGGAAGTCTCCATCACTACAGAGGAATCAAGGTTGAAGTCAGTCCCGGGTAAGTGAGATGCTCCCCCTAAACACCAACACAGCAGTCGTGTACCTTTCAAGGGGTTCAGGGGCAAGATGGGCAAGGCATTTCTACTAACTCTTCTTAAGGATCATGGACAGTGTGCCCTATGCTACGAGGTAAGCGGTGACTGTTGTAATTCTTACTGGTGATCATTTCATGTCACTGATCCTTGGCTCTCTTTGTATCTCATAGGACTGTTGTTAAGTCCAATACAAAATGAGTCTTCTTTTTAAAAAACTGAAATGTTTTACAAAGCCTAGCATTCTCATAGAGAGTCCTTTGAATTCTCCCCACTTTCCCGAGAGGCTAAGAACACTTCACACCATGAACTAGGAGAGGGGGTAGAGCCCTTTCTGATGAAATATAGAAACAAAGACAGAGTCTTAGCCTGCTTGCTCTCTGGACAGGATCTCGGACCACAAGGTCTTAAATCCTGGTATAAATGACGGAAGTGAGGACAGTTCAACTGGCACTCTCATAACAAGAGTTCTGAAACACCTTCCAAAGAGACTGTAGCAGTAGACGAGGGAAGGGAGTGCTACAGTGTGGTAGTACAGGGGGAATGCTCGGCTACAGCAGTGAAAAATGTGGTACCTATTGGTGTGCTCTCGGGGTTCTTGTACATGTAGCATAGATGACCTTTACAGTGTCCCTCCCACCTTCCCACCTGCATTAGGTGTTCTGTTTTTTTGTTTGTTTGTTTGTTTTTAATTTACGTTTATTGATTGATTGATTGATTGAACTTATTTATTCTACGTATTTATTTTTTTGGCTGCACTGGGTCCTCATTGGTGTGCACGGGCTTTCTCTAGTTGCGGCTAGCGGGGTCTACTCTTGGTTGCGGTGTGCGGGCTTCTCATCGCGGTGGCCTCTCTTGTTGCGGAGCATGGGCTGTAGGCGCGTGGGCTTCGGTAGTTGCGGCTCACGGGCTCTGGAATGCAGGCTCAGTCGTTGTGGCACATGCGCTTAGTTGCTGCACGGCATGTGGGATCTTCGCAGACCGGGGCTCGAAGCCGTGTCCCCTGCATTGGCAGGCGCCACCAGGGAAGCCCTAGCTGTTCTTACATAGAGTCTAAAAACAGAGAGCACTGAGAGAAGGTAGTGGTTATTAAAGGCTCAGGATCTAAATTCTACCTGTCTCTACACCCCTTCCCAGCTGTCGATTTGACCCCGTTTGTGAATGCCGACCTCATTCTTCAACTTGCTCTGCCGTTTGTATACTCACCTTGAAAACTTGTTTCTGTGATGCGTTGAGCAGACACAGGGTGGCAGATTGCAGAGGTGGAAGCTGGTGGTCGGATATTTGCGGGCTGAATCTCCTTCAGTCCCATTCCCATTTCTGGTTGCGCAGAGGCCCTACTTCCTGTGTATGACGCGGAGCCATAGGATTGCGGGCAGGAGCCAAGTTCTCCATACAGTGAAGACCCCAGTGTGCCTTGGTTATAGTAATATACCTGGCTTCCTTCCTGGTAGGGAAGTGACAGGCGGCTATGCTCCTGATTTGGAATCTGAGATGGTGTTACCTAAGCAAGCCTGGCAGTAAGTGATGGATATAGAGGGACCATGTTATTGGCATCTGAAGTTTTATCATACTGGGCTGCCATAAACATGGAGGAAGCAGCTGGGTGCCGGTCAGTGAGTGCCAGAGTAAAGTCTCCGAGTGAAGAGGAATTCTTTTCAGTGCTTCCTGTGATGTCCCACTCAAGAACAGCTAGATAGGAAGGAGCTGAAGTGGAGATCTGGCTGTGGTCAGTAACTCCAGGTAACATAGTCGTGCTAGAATGTTGGTAAAGGTAGGCACTACCCATGAGTGTCTGGAAAGAGGTACCGGTAGCCGATGCCGAACTGACGGCAGGAGCAGGGACTCTGGAGAAGTTGCAGACGCTTCGTGTTAGGGAAGTTGCATTGCTACAACAGATTTTTCAGCAACAGAGCAATCCAGCCAAGTTTATATTTTAGAGAGAGAACATCTTCCATATGGAGGATCAGTTGAAATAGAAGAGATTGTTAGAATTGTAGGGTGGTAGTAATCCAGGCAGGAGATGACGAATGCCAGACACCACCTAGTCACAGACATAGCTTTTGCAGCGATCAGCTACATGTTGTTGTTTTTTATTTACTCTCTCATATAATTTTTTTTAAGTCCTGGACCACAAAATACTGTGGCATAGTTGGAAAAATCTGAGACTCGATTCTAGTCTTTTTTCTGTTTGCCTGCTGTGCAGCTTGGGCTTACGTCTCGAGCCTTACTTTTTCATTGTGAAACAAGAACAGTGCTACTTAACCCGAGAACTCCACAGGCACATAAACCCGTGGCGTGTGAGGAGCAGTGAAGGAGAGAAGGAATGGAAGTGCTTTGGGGGACCCCAAGAGCCCTTCAGAAACCGTTTGTTCTTTTTATTATTGAGCATTAAAAGTGAAGGCATTCCATTTGTTTCACTCAGAAACAAATTCTGTTCTTCTGATAGCCTGTTTTTTTTTTCCACTCCCTTTTTCTGTAGTCAGATCAGTTCCTGATGGGCATTCTCCAGTCCACACTATTGCATCTGATTGGAGGCTATGCAAAATTTCCCAGAGACAATGAATTTTGACTGTATAGTAGTTAATTCTTTATAGTACGTTCCTGCAAAAACACTCTTTTCTTCAGAGTTTTTCCTTTTCAGGATAGTGGTAGTGTTGTGGTAACTAATAAAGGCTACTCTTGAGAAAATTGTCTAACTTGTTTTTAGTGTATCTACTTCGCTTACTTAATTCCATATTCCCTGTTTTCTAGACAGACTTCTTGGTGTCCACTGTACCCATGGTTTCAACAGGACTGGCTACCTCATGTGCAGGTGAGTTGCCAACCCCAAGAGGCAGAGCATGTTTAAATTGTTCTGTTTACAATAGT
Source organism: Balaenoptera physalus (assembly GCF_965194825.1). Classification (NCBI taxonomy): domain Eukaryota; kingdom Metazoa; phylum Chordata; class Mammalia; order Artiodactyla; family Balaenopteridae; genus Balaenoptera; species Balaenoptera physalus. Next base: position 319,204 of record NW_028125762.1, read on the forward strand.
AATGTAAGCTAATGTAAGCTGAATGCAAAAAATGCAGTCAGAGAAGTGTATGAAGTGGAAGGCAATTTTGCCCCCTACTCAGATGTTACCACCAGTAATAATTTAGCACATATTTTTTCAGACGTAAAAAATGCAGATATAAGCATATACAATGGTCCCTTGGTATCTGCAGGGGGATTGGTTTTAGGACTCCCCATGGATCCGAAAATCCTCGGATGCTCAAGTCCCGTATGTAAAATGGTGTAGTACAGTCGGGCTTCCATATCTGCAGGTTATGGAACCGTTGGATATACAGAACTGACTGTACATGTGATTTAATGGTATAGTGTTTTAGACATTCTGGTTTATAATTTAATATATGGAGGACATCTTCCTCTGACAATATTTGGAGACCTCATTCTTATTTATTTATTATTCTTTTTTTTCCTCCAAATTTGCTTTATGTAGTTGGATATAAATAAATGAGCACAAACTTAAGCAAGATACATGTAACAATTTAATAGAACCTGATACTCTAATTCTTTCAGTGTTTCTCCAACTCATCATGGGGCTCGTAAGAAAAGTAACCAACATGGATACTACTACAGTTGAATGTCAAATCTTTAAGTGCTTATGACATACTAAATCCTTGTATAATGCACTTATGAAGAACCCTTCAAGGGACTTGTGTTTTGTATGTAGCAAAAAGTGTTAAGAGTCAAATATTCAACTCAATATAAAATAATAAGAAACACTTCTGATTTGTTAGGTTGAGATTGCTTCTCCTTTTACTAATGAATGATTTTTTTAGCTGTAATATCACTGAGCTGAACAAATATGTCACCTTGGAGTACATAAGGAAAAATAAACACATGCTAAATGGGTAAAACATTACAACTACATCTTTACTAGACCATCTCTACTAACGCTTCAGAAGCTTAGAGATTCAGAGTGTTCTTACGTTATGTGCAAGAAAAATAGAAAGAGAGAAATTCCTTCTTTTTTGAGATCACAGCTGTGAAGTCGTGATTATACAGATTCTTCATTTGTGTGCGAAACATGAAACACATTTCTCTAAATTCTCCCTGCTTAGAATTGTCAGTCAACTAGCAGGACTTTCCTTCCAAGAAACAGAGACTGAGATGTGTTTTATATAACTTCAATAACCTCAGCACTACCGTAAGAAGACATGCAGTATCCTTTTGCTGTGCTTCAAGACAACAGGGAAGGAGGTCACAGGAAAGAATAAATCAAAATTGTTACAACTGAGAAACTTTTCTCAGTTTAACCATGGTGCCACTTTCATTTTTACATAAGCATGGTGGCATAAGTCAAGCTCCATACATCAGAATTCTTAATATTTAAAATTTACCTTGACTTTTAATTATCACCATGTTAACCACCAAAATAATTTGACGAAACTCATAAGAAAGGGTAATGTTAAACCCCACTTTACTAGAGTTAGTTTCTGGACACATTAGCTCATTTTTTTTATAGAAGAGGGACAGTGAATCTCAGTTTGCCTACAAGCTAGGAGATCACTTTGAATTCTGCATTTCTTAACTGCAAACAGATACAGCACTTGTAACAGGTTATAACTGGTTTTCAGCTGGTTTTCAAGCACAGAGCCAGCCCCAACAGTAATAGTACACTATTTAAAAAGACCTAAGGCAATGAATTCCATTTCCAGTGGAAAGAAAGAATCGTATGGTCTTGGACAAACAATTCTGATGGTTCACTTAACAGTCACTTAGTAGTTCTTCCTTGCTCATAGAACTTTATGACTTTTTTGAGGAGTGAAGCATTCAGCTTGAGTGGATAAATCCTTGTTAGGCTAAGACAATCATTCTCATATCCCTCTTTGCCATGAATTGTCTTATGAATGGTCATATCAGTCTGTTTTGGCAAATGAGTAATTAAGGGAAGGCTGTTATTGTGCTTATGAGAATGATATTTTTCTCTGACAAAAGATAAATAGGCATTAGGAAAATGACCATTTGGGCTCTTTTTCTGCTTCCTCCTTGTTTTGTGAGAATATGATGTTTGGTTTTACAGCAGCCATCTTGTGACCCTGAGATGATCATATGCCAATAATGACAAATGGTAGATTAGAAAGAACCAGCAAAGACAGAAAACAGCAACATCAGTAGTAACAACAATCACAGCAAAAGAACAATGGGACCTTAACTTGTAGAGTTCCTATAAAGTAAAAAATAAGTGCTCTATGTTTATTCTAAAACAAAAAAAGAACTATGCAAACCAGCTTAAAACTCCTTTTTTTGTGCCAGTGTTCTAAAATGTGGCTTTTAATAAAACCTTGACCCAAATGCCAGCAACTTCAGAAAAGAATTTGGGTAGGGGGAAGAAGAAAGTTATCTCACTTAGGAAAAACAACCACTATCTTTATCCTAATCTTTGACACACAATTGAAACATATATAGCTGCTGTAACACTTTACACAATTCCTATGTACTGGAGGAATAACAAGATCTAAATAACAATTATATTTTTCAACACGGGGTGAAGGCTTTACATAAAAATACCATCCTACTTTTTCCCCCTAAATTTCTAAAATATCACGTGCTTTTCCCCAACATCTGCAGCCGTTCAGGAATTTTTAGGAAACTTTCATGCATGATCTTAATTCCTAATCCCTGGCTCTTTGGGCTCAACGACAAAAGATCAAAACCACCAAAAATGATGGTTCACTTGAAGTCAGGTGAGAGACACTGGCTCAGTTAGTCTCGTAGGACAAAAGCAGTGCTGCATCAACTGTCTCCATGCAGGAGGGGCACGTGAAGGATCTCATCAGCCAGTCATCTGTACAGCCCAGGTGATCTGCATACACAGCAGAAATCAAATTGGGTTCTCATAAACAAAGTGCATCATACAGATCACACACTCCCCGATCTGTTTTTTAAATATTTGTTTTATTTTATTTATTCATTTATTTGGTTGCGCCGGGTCTTAATTGCAGTCGGTGGGCTCCTTAGTTGTGGCATGCAAACTCTTAGTTGCGGCATGGATGTGGGATCTAGTTCCCTGACCAGGGAACGAACCCGGGCCCCCTGCATTGGGAGTGTGGAGTCTTTAGCCGCTGCACCACCAGGGAAGTCCCCCGGATCCTTTTTTCTGATCCGTTTCTTCCAGGGTCATAAACTCCTTCAGGCTGATGCTGTATGAGGCCTATTCTTTGAGCTATCCTAATTTGCTCCTCTCAGCTGAGGTGCTAGGCGAGTCTGACTAGGTGTTGGATGAGAGACCAAAACTGGAACTTGATCCAGATATGGCAGCAGCAGCTCCTGATCCAGCTCCGTCCCCTTGCCAAAGCTAGCCCAGTCGGACTGAGACTTGTGAGGCAGGGAGATGTCATCCGAAGTGGGGGACTTAAGGCAGTTCCCCATCTTCCGGGACTTGAGTGTGTGATCTGTGTGCTGTTTTGACAGTCTCCCAACCTCATTCTTTTTTTTTTTTTTTTTTTTTTTAATTAATTAGTTTATTTATTTATTTATTTTTGAATTTTTAAAATTTATTTATTTTTTATACAGCAGGTTCTTATTAGTTATCTGTTTTATACATATTAGTGTATATATGTCAATCCCAATCTCCCAATTCATCTCACCACCACCGGCCCCCGCCCTGCCCCGCTTTCCCCCCTTGATGTCCATACGTTTGTTCTCTACATCTGTGTCTCTATTTCTGCCTTGCAAACCGGTTCTTCTGTACCACTTTTCTAGATTCCACATATATGCATTAATATATAATATTTGTTTTTCTCTTTCTGACTTACTTCACTCTGTATGACAGTCTCTAGGTCCATCCACGTCTCTACAAATGACCCAAGTTCGTTCTTTTTTATCGCTGAGTAATATTCCATTGTATATGCGTACCACATCTTCTTTGTCCGTGCATCTGTCGATGGGCGTTTAGGTTGCTTCCGTGACCTAGCTATTGCGAATAGTGCTGCAGTGAACATTGGGGTGCATATGTCTTTTTGAATTATGGTTTTCTCTGGGTATATGCCCAGTAGTGGGATTGCTGGGTCATATGGTAATTCTATTTTTAGTTTTTAAGGAACCTGCATACTGTTCTCCATAGTGGCTGTATCAGTTTACATTCCCACCAGCAGTGCAAGAGGGTTCCCTTTCCTCACATCCTCTCCAGCATTTGCTGTTTGTAGATTCTCTGATGATGCCCATTCTAAGCGGTGTGAGGTGATACCTCATTGTAGTTTTGATTTGCATTTCTTTAATAATTAGTGATGTTGAGCAGCTTTTCGTGTGCCTCTTGGCCATCTGTATGTCTTCTTTGGAGAAATGTCTATTTAGGTCTTCTGCCCATTTTTTGATTGGGTTGTTTGTGTTTTTAATAGTGAGCTGCATGACCTATTTATATATTTTGGAGATTAATCCTTTGTCTGTTGATTGGTTTATTTATTATTTTTTTAAGGCTGCATTGTTCCTTTGCTTACTGATGAACATGTACAAGTCAGAAGTTTTTGATATTATAAAACGTCAAAGTAATGAACATTCCTGTGTGAACATCTTTGAATATATATGCTTTGTCTCAGTTAACTTCACTCAGAATGGGACTTCTGCATCAAGGAGTTTATGCCCTTATGCTTTTTGTGGGTGTTGCTACACTGTACCAATGTATGGTTGTTCGTGCAGGAAATACTTATTGAGCATCTGTTATGTTTAAGCACTGTGCTGGGTGCTAGCAAAAAGACTTGAGAAATTTTGTGAGTGAGGAGACTTGACCTGCCCTTTGTGAATTCTAGCAGTCCAGAGAGGGAATAGATATTCAAGTATCACACTCTGCATGTAGAATTACAACTCTGACAAGTGCCAAGGAGAGGGACATGGTACCATGAGAGCATATTTTAGGGAGGATTTGATCTCATCATGGAGATTAGAGAAGGTTTAGGGATGTTTCAGCTGATATCTGAAGGATGAGTAGGTATTAACCCGATAGGGACGTTGGGGAGAGATTTCTGAGCATAAGGAATAGCAAAAGACCCTATAAGAGGAAAGCATATGCTGTGTTGGAGGAACTGGCCAGGAAGGTGGGGCCGTTGGGGGAGCATGTCATTATAATGGAGCTGCAAGTGTGGGTAGGAGCTCGATCGTGCAGGCTTATGTTTAAGGTTTCAGACTTGAAGAGTAATAGAAAACCATTGAACTTTTTTTTGTTGAAGGTGAGTGTGTGGAACATACCCAGTTGCATTTTCAACCTATCGTTTTGCTACCGAGTGGAGAATACACTGCAGGGAGAAAGAGTGGAAGCGAGGAAACAAGTTAGGAGACTTGTGTAGAAATTGGGCATAATGGTGGCTTGGACCAGGGTATGGTGGTCATTTTGGTGGAAAGATGTGGACAGATTCTAGAGGTATGTAGGCAGTATCATTGTCAGCACTGGTGGTGGGTTGAGGATGAGGGTGAGGGAGAAATAGCTGTCAGTGATGGTGATGCCTAAGTTTCTGGCTCCTATGGTTGGTTAGATGGGGTTTTTTTAGATATGATGTTAATATTTGTCCTAATTTGTCTTTTGTTATTTGTTGGTTCTTGATGAATACTCTGTCATATTAAGTCTCCTGTTTTTAGTGTACAAAGCATTTTGACCGAAACTGACCCGTTGTATGTTATCAGATAACTTTTTAACATCTGCCAGTTTGGTCCTGTATTTTATTCTCTTTCATTTATTAATTAAATTGTTGTATTAATGTAAATAACTATATTAATAGATTTTCTAAAGTTGCGTTATCCTTGCATCCTTGGTCCTTGGAATAAAGCCTTTTTTTTTTTTTTTTTTTTTTTTTTTTTTTTGGCTGTGTTGGGTCTTTGTTTCTATGCGAGCGCTTTCCCTAGTTGCGGCAAGCGGGGGCCACTGTTCATCGCGGTGGGCGGGCCTCTCACTATCGCGGCCTCTCTTGTTGCAGAGCACAGGCTCCAGACGCGCAGGCTCAGTAGTTGTGGCTCACGGACCCAGTCGCTCCGGGGCATGTGCGATCTTCCCAGACCAGAGCTCGAATCCGTGTCCCGTGCATTGGCAGGCAGATTCTCAACACTGCGCCACCAGGGAAACTCCGGAATAAAGCCTTTTTGTAGTCATGGTATATATCATTCTTTAATAATTATTGATTAGATATGCTGATATTTTCTTAGGATTTTTCTATCTATATTTGTAAAGCACAATTGGACCCTTTTTTGTAAAAACTTGATTTTCTTTCCTTTTTATTTACAAATGACTCGAATTTTGTTGTTTTGTAGATATTTGATTGATGTAGAAGGCATGTGGCCAGATGATGCAATTGAATGTAAGTATAAGGGTTGTCACTACTTTTCCCTTGTTATAAAATTTGAAGGGAGAAATGTAAGGGAATTTCTCAAATTTTGGAAAAATAGAAAAGTCTGTAATTCATTTGTTCTGATATACGATAACCTTTTACCAAAAGTTTATAAAGGGATGTATCTGGAAATAGCAAGATATAATAGCCTGAATAATTAGTCAGTGGATTTCAGCATTTTTTTTCTTTTTTAAATTTATTTAATTAATTAATTTACTTTTGATATTATATCCACTGCCCCACCAAGGAAGTCCCTTTTTCTTCCTTCCTTCCTTCCTTCCTCCCTTCCTTCCTTCCTTCCTTTAAAGCTCCAAGTCATTTAAAATACATGACTTCTCACTAAAAATCTCCAGTTCATGTAACCAAGGGGTTTATAACTTCTCCTTTAAAAGTTATATTCCTGGGACTTCCCTGGTCGTCCAGTGGTGAAGACTCTGCGCTTCCAATGCAGCAGGCCTGGGTTCAGTCCCTAGTTGGGGAGCTAAGATCCCACGTGCTACGCAGCCAAAGAAATTTTTTTTAAAAGTTATATTCCTGTATTATTGAATTTAGTGGTTTAGTTTTTTTTTTAATGTTTAGAAGATTTCAGTTTCTTTACCAGGAACAAACAAAACGTAATGTAAAACTAGTTTTCCAGAAACGATTTCCATCATTCTCTTCTTCCCTTTCTCCTGCAGACTGGTGTTTTATCTTTACAAGTTCTCCATCATTCCATAAGAAAGCTGCTCGTCTTCTGGTTTCATAAGAGATGGTGAACAGTGGTAAAATATCGAGTTGACCGAAATTTCTAGAGTACACTTCAGGGAGCGAATGATGGGGTGGAATGTTGGGGCAGAGTGAGAGATACAGATTCTGGTGAGACTGAGAGTCATGCACAAAAATTACTGGGCTGTGGTGAAGGGAGAACAAAACTAAATCAGGTTCCTGCTGGTGGACAGGAAGCCAAAATGAAGAAGAATGGTGCGTAGCTGGGCAGTGTAATTAGGCCCCTAAGTGCTGTGTCTTCTGATAGTAATTATGAACAGAAACCAAATAATAGTTACTAATAACATGGAGGTGACCAATCCTTGAGAGCTGAGGCAGAGAGAAGGAAAGATGGCATTATGCCTTGTCTCTGGTTCCTTGAGTTTCCCAGGCTGGTTTGTGACCAATCTTGGGTGAAATCATAACTAAGTCATTTCTGCTAAGGTGATCAGCTTTCGTGGGGTCCTTTCTCTGCACTCTGTCCAATGATAAAGCCCACTGGTTTATGCCTCCTGGAAAACAGTTATTCCAAAGCAGTATAAGTGAAGCATTGATGAAACAGCCATGAAGAACATGTTTCCACATGGCCTCGCACCACCTTTTCAAAGTGCTGTAAAACTTTTTTCACCCAAAAATCAGTAACAGAAAAGGATTGGGATCAAATCCCGTACAGAGGTAGTGTA